>NC_135561.1:22405985-22728485 GCF_964340395.1 Glandiceps talaboti | reverse complement strand
CCAATACATGTACTGCCTGTATCATGTAGTCATTACTAGTGTCCAGTACAATACATGTACTCCCCGTATCCTGTAGTCATTACTAGTGTCCAGTACAATACATGTACTCCCCGTATCATGTAGTCATTACTAGTGTCCAGTCCAATACATGTACTCCCCGTATCCTGTAGTCATCACTAGTGTCCAGTACAATACATGTACTCCCCGTATCCTGTAGTCATCACTAGTGTCCAGTCCACTACATGTACTCCCCGTATCCTGTAGTCATCACTAGTGTCCAGTCCACTACATGTACTCCCCGTATCCTGTAGTCATCACTAGTGTCCAGTACAATACATGTACTCCCCGTATCATGTAGTCATTACTAGTGTCCAGTACAATACATGTACTCCCCGTATCCTGTAGTCATTACTAGTGTCCAGTACAATACATGTACTCCCCGTATCATGTAGTCATTACTAGTGTCCAGTACAATACATGTACTCCCCGTATCCTGTAGTCATTACTAGTGTCCAGTCCAATACATGTACTCCCCGTATCCTGTAGTCATCACTAGTGTCCAGTCCACTACATGTACTTCCCGTATCCTGTAGTCATCACTAGTGTCCAGTCCACTACATGTACTCCCCGTATCCTGTAGTCATCACTAGTGTCCAGTACAATACATGTACTGCCTGTATCCTGTAGTCATTACTAGTGTCGAGTCCAATACATGTACTCCCTGTATCCTGTAGTCATCACTAGTGTCCAGTACAATACATGTACTCCCTGTATCCTGTAGTCATTACTAGTGTCCAGTCCAATACATGTACTCCCCGTATCCTGTAGTCATTACTATAGTGTCGAGTCCAATACATGTACTCCCCGTATCCTGTAGTCATTACTAGTGTCCAGTCCAATACATGTACTCCCTGTATCCTGTAGTCATCACTAGTGTCGAGTCCAATACATGTACTCCCTGTATCCTGTAGTCATTACTAGTGTCCAGTCCACTACATGTACTCCCCGTATCCTGTAGTCATTACTAGTGTCCAGTCCAATACATGTACTCCCTGTATCCTGTAGTCATCACTAGTGTCCAGTCCACTACATGTACTTCCCGTATCCTGTAGTCATTACTAGTGTCCAGTCCACTACATGTACTCCCTGTATCCTGTAGTCATCACTAGTGTCGAGTCCAATACCTGTACTCCCCGTATCCTGTAGTCATCACTAGTGTCGAGTCCAATACATGTACTCCCCGTATCCCGTAGTCATTACTAGTGTCGAGTCCAATACATGTACTCCCCGTATCCTGTAGTCATTACTAGTGTCGAGTCCAATACATGTACTCCCCGTATCCCGTAGTCATTACTAGTGTCGAGTCCAATACATGTACTCCCCGTATCCTGTAGTCATCACTAGTGTCCAGTCCACTACATGTACTCCCCGTATCCTGTAGTCATTACTAGTGTCGAGTCCAATACATGTACTCCCCGTATCCTGTAGTCATTACTAGTGTCGAGTCCAATACATGTACTCCCCGTATCCTGTAGTCATTACTAGTGTCGAGTCCAATACATGTACTCCCCGTATCCTGTAGTCATTACTAGTGTCGAGTCCAATACATGTACTCCCCGTATCCTGTAGTCATTACTAGTGTCCAGTCCAATACATGTACTCCCCGTATCCTGTAGTCATTACTAGTGTCCAGTCCACTACATGTACTCCCCGTATCCTGTAGTCATCACTAGTGTCCAGTCCACTACATGTACTCCCCGTATCCTGTAGTCATTACTAGTGTCCAGTACAATACATGTACTCCCCGTATCCTGTAGTCATTACTAGTGTCCAGTACAATACATGTACTCCCCGTATCCTGTAGTCATCACTAGTGTCCAGTCCACTACATGTACTCCCCGTATCCTGTAGTCATTACTAGTGTCGAGTCCAATACATGTACTCCCTGTATCCTGTAGTCATTACTAGTGTCCAGTCCACTACATGTACTCCCCGTATCCTGTAGTCATCACTAGTGTCCAGTCCACTACATGTACTCCCCGTATCCTGTAGTCATTACTAGTGTCCAGTACAATACATGTACTCCCCGTATCCTGTAGTCATTACTAGTGTCCAGTACAATACATGTACTCCCCGTATCCTGTAGTCATCACTAGTGTCCAGTCCACTACATGTACTCCCCGTATCCTGTAGTCATTACTAGTGTCGAGTCCAATACATGTACTCCCTGTATCCTGTAGTCATCACTAGTGTCCAGTCCAATACATGTACTCCCTGTATCCTGTAGTCATCACTAGTGTCCAGTCCAATACATGTACTCCCTGTATCCTGTAGTCATCACTAGTGTCCAGTCCAATACATGTACTCCCCGTATCCTGTAGTCATCACTAGTGTCGAGTCCAATACATGTACTCCCTGTATCCTGTAGTCATTACTAGTGTCCAGTACAATACATGTACTCCCCGTATCCTGTAGTCATTACTAGTGTCCAGTACAATACATGTACTCCCCGTATCCTGTAGTCATTACTAGTGTCCAGTACAATACATGTACTCCCCGTATCCTGTAGTCTTTACTAGTGTCCAGTCCAATACATGTACTCCCCGTATCCTGTAGTCATTACTAGTGTCCAGTCCAATACATGTACTCCCCGTATCCTGTAGTCATCACTAGTGTCCAGTCCAATACATGTACTCCCCGTATCCTGTAGTCATCACTAGTGTCCAGTCCAATACATGTACTCCCCGTATCCTGTAGTCATTACTAGTGTCGAGTCCAATACATGTACTCCCTGTATCCTGTAGTCATTACTAGTGTCCAGTACAATACATGTACTCCCCGTATCCTGTAGTCATTACTAGTGTCCAGTCCAATACATGTACTCCCTGTATCCTGTAGTCATCACTAGTGTCCAGTCCAATACATGTACTCCCCGTATCCTGTAGTCATCACTAGTGTCCAGTCCAATACATGTACTCCCCGTATCCTGTAGTCATTACTAGTGTCGAGTCCAATACATGTACTCCCCGTATCATGTAGTCATTACTAGTGTCCAGTCCAATACATGTACTCCCCGTATCCTGTAGTCATCACTAGTGTCCAGTCCACTACATGTACTCCCCGTATCCTGTAGTCATTACTAGTGTCCAGTCCAATACATGTACTCCCCGTATCCTGTAGTCATCACTAGTGTCCAGTCCAATACATGTACTCCCCGTATCCTGTAGTCATTACTAGTGTCGAGTCCAATACATGTACTCCCCGTATCATGTAGTCATTACTAGTGTCAAGTACAATACATGTACTCCCTGTATCCTGTAGTCATCACTAGTGTCCAGTCCAATACATGTACTCCCCGTATCCTGTAGTCATCACTAGTGTCCAGTCCAATACATGTACTCCCCGTATCCTGTAGTCATTACTAGTGTCGAGTCCAATACATGTACTCCCCGTATCCTGTAGTCATCACTAGTGTCCAGTCCACTACATGTACTCCCCGTATCCTGTAGTCATTACTAGTGTCGAGTCCAATACATGTACTCCCCGTATCCTGTAGTCATTACTAGTGTCGAGTCCAATACATGTACTCCCTGTATCCTGTAGTCATTACTAGTGTCCAGTACAATATATGTACTCCCCGTATCATGTAGTCATCACTAGTGTCGAGTCCAATACATGTACTCCCTGTATCCTGTAGTCATTACTAGTGTCCAGTACAATACATGTACTCCCCGTATCCTGTAGTCATTACTAGTGTCCAGTACAATACATGTACTCCCCGTATCCTGTAGTCATTATTAGTGTCCAGTCCAATACATGTACTCCCTGTATCCTGTAGTCATCACTAGTGTCGAGTCCAATACATGTACTCCCCGTATCCCGTAGTCATTACTAGTGTCGAGTCCAATACATGTACTCCCCGTATCCCGTAGTCATTACTAGTGTCGAGTCCAATACATGTACTCCCCGTATCCCGTAGTCATTACTAGTGTCGAGTCCAATACATGTACTCCCCGTATCCTGTAGTCATCACTAGTGTCGAGTCCAATACATGTACTCCCTGTATCCTGTAGTCATTACTAGTGTCCAGTACAATACATGTACTCCCCGTATCCTGTAGTCATTACTAGTGTCCAGTACAATACATGTACTCCCCGTATCCTGTAGTCATTACTAGTGTCCAGTCCAATACATGTACTCCCCGTATCCTGTAGTCATTACTAGTGTCCAGTCCAATACATGTACTCCCTGTATCCTGTAGTCATCACTAGTGTCCAGTCCAATACATGTACTCCCCGTATCCTGTAGTCATTACTAGTGTCCAGTACAATACATGTACTCCCCGTATCCTGTAGTCATTACTAGTGTCCAGTACAATACATGTACTCCCCGTATCCTGTAGTCATTACTAGTGTCCAGTCCAATACATGTACTCCCTGTATCCTGTAGTCATCACTAGTGTCCAGTCCAATACATGTACTCCCCGTATCCTGTAGTCATTACTAGTGTCCAGTCCAATACATGTACTCCCCGTATCCTGTAGTCATCACTAGTGTCCAGTCCAATACATGTACTCCCCGTATCCTGTAGTCATCACTAGTGTCCAGTCCACTACATGTACTTCCCGTATCATGTAGTCATTACTAGTGTCGAGTCCAATACATGTACTCCCCGTATCCTGTAGTCATTACTAGTGTCGAGTCCACTACATGTACTTCCCGTATCATGTAGTCATTACTAGTGTCGAGTCCAATACATGTACTCCCCGTATCCTGTAGTCATCACTAGTGTCCAGTCCAATACATGTACTCCCCGTATCCTGTAGTCATTACTAGTGTCCAGTCCAATACATGTACTCCCCGTATCCTGTAGTCATTACTAGTGTCCAGTACAATACATGTACTCCCCGTATCCTGTAGTCATCACTAGTGTCCAGTCCAATACATGTACTCCCCGTATCCTGTAGTCATTACTAGTGTCGAGTCCAATACATGTACTCCCTGTATCCTGTAGTCATTACTAGTGTCCAGTACAATACATGTACTCCCCGTATCCTGTAGTCATTACTAGTGTCCAGTCCAATACATGTACTCCCTGTATCCTGTAGTCATTACTAGTGTCCAGTACAATACATGTACTCCCCGTATCCTGTAGTCATTACTAGTGTCGAGTCCAATACATGTACTCCCCGTATCATGTAGTCATTACTAGTGTCAAGTACAATACATGTACTCCCTGTATCCTGTAGTCATCACTAGTGTCCAGTCCAATACATGTACTCCCCGTATCCTGTAGTCATTACTAGTGTCCAGTCCAATACATGTACTGCCTGTATCCTGTAGTCATTACTAGTGTCGAGTCCAATACATGTACTCCCCGTATCCTGTAGTCATTACTAGTGTCCAGTCCAATACATGTACTCCCCGTATCCTGTAGTCATTACTAGTGTCGAGTCCAATACATGTACTCCCCGTATCCTGTAGTCATCACTAGTGTCCAGTCCACTACATGTACTCCCCGTATCCTGTAGTCATTACTAGTGTCGAGTCCAATACATGTACTCCCCGTATCCTGTAGTCATTACTAGTGTCGAGTCCAATACATGTACTCCCTGTATCCTGTAGTCATTACTAGTGTCCAGTACAATATATGTACTCCCCGTATCATGTAGTCATCACTAGTGTCGAGTCCAATACATGTACTCCCTGTATCCTGTAGTCATTACTAGTGTCCAGTACAATACATGTACTCCCCGTATCCTGTAGTCATTACTAGTGTCCAGTACAATACATGTACTCCCCGTATCCTGTAGTCATTATTAGTGTCCAGTCCAATACATGTACTCCCTGTATCCTGTAGTCATCACTAGTGTCCAGTCCAATACATGTACTCCCTGTATCCTGTAGTCATCACTAGTGTCGAGTCCAATACATGTACTCCCTGTATCCTGTAGTCATCACTAGTGTCCAGTCCAATACATGTACTCCCCGTATCCTGTAGTCATTACTAGTGTCCAGTCCAATACATGTACTCCCCGTATCCTGTAGTCATCACTAGTGTCCAGTCCAATACATGTACTCCCCGTATCCTGTAGTCATTACAAGTGTCCAGTCCAATACATGTACTCCCCGTATCCTGTAGTCATTACTAGTGTCCAGTACAATACATGTACTGCCTGTATCCTGTAGTCATTACTAGTGTCCAGTCCAATACATGTACTCCCCGTATCCTGTAGTCATCACTAGTGTCCAGTCCAATACATGTACTCCCTGTATCCTGTAGTCATCACTAGTGTCCAGTCCAATACATGTACTCCCCGTATCCTGTAGTCATCACTAGTGTCCAGTCCAATACATGTACTCCCCGTATCCTGTAGTCATTACTAGTGTCGAGTCCAATACATGTACTCCCTGTATCCTGTAGTCATTACTAGTGTCCAGTACAATACATGTACTCCCCGTATCCTGTAGTCATTACTAGTGTCCAGTCCAATACATGTACTCCCTGTATCCTGTAGTCATCACTAGTGTCCAGTCCAATACATGTACTCCCCGTATCCTGTAGTCATCACTAGTGTCCAGTCCAATACATGTACTCCCCGTATCCTGTAGTCATTACTAGTGTCGAGTCCAATACATGTACTCCCCGTATCATGTAGTCATTACTAGTGTCAAGTACAATACATGTACTCCCTGTATCCTGTAGTCATCACTAGTGTCCAGTCCAATACATGTACTCCCCGTATCCTGTAGTCATCACTAGTGTCCAGTCCAATACATGTACTCCCCGTATCCTGTAGTCATCACTAGTGTCCAGTCCAATACATGTACTCCCCGTATCCTGTAGTCATTACTAGTGTCGAGTCCAATACATGTACTCCCCGTATCCTGTAGTCATTACTAGTGTCCAGTCCAATACATGTACTCCCCGTATCCTGTAGTCATCACTAGTGTCGAGTCCAATACATGTACTCCCTGTATCCTGTAGTCATTACTAGTGTCCAGTACAATATATGTACTCCCCGTATCATGTAGTCATCACTAGTGTCGAGTCCAATACATGTACTCCCTGTATCCTGTAGTCATTACTAGTGTCCAGTACAATACATGTACTCCCCGTATCCTGTAGTCATTACTAGTGTCCAGTACAATACATGTACTCCCCGTATCCTGTAGTCATTATTAGTGTCCAGTACAATACATGTACTCCCTGTATCCTGTAGTCATCACTAGTGTCCAGTCCAATACATGTACTCCCCGTATCCTGTAGTCATTACTAGTGTCGAGTCCAATACATGTACTCCCCGTATCCTGTAGTCATTACTAGTGTCCAGTACAATACATGTACTCCCCGTATCCTGTAGTCATCACTAGTGTCCAGTACAATACATGTACTCCCCGTATCCTGTAGTCATTACTAGTGTCCAGTACAATACATGTACTCCCCGTATCCTGTAGTCATCACTAGTGTCCAGTCCAATACATGTACTCCCCGTATCCTGTAGTCATTATTAGTGTCCAGTCCAATACATGTACTCCCCGTATCCTGTAGTCATTACTAGTGTCCAGTCCAATACATGTACTCCCCGTATCCTGTAGTCATCACTAGTGTCCAGTCCAATACATGTACTCCCCGTATCCTGTAGTCATTACAAGTGTCCAGTCCAATACATGTACTCCCCGTATCCTGTAGTCATTACTAGTGTCCAGTACAATACATGTACTGCCTGTATCCTGTAGTCATTACTAGTGTCCAGTCCAATACATGTACTCCCCGTATCCTGTAGTCATTACTAGTGTCGAGTCCAATACATGTACTCCCCGTATCCTGTAGTCATTACTAGTGTCCAGTCCAATACATGTACTCCCCGTATCCTGTAGTCATTACTAGTGTCCAGTCCAATACATGTACTCCCCGTATCCTGTAGTCATTACAAGTGTCCAGTCCAATACATGTACTCCCCGTATCCTGCTAAGAAATGTAAAAGATGCTGATTTTCTACAATAATTCTTACGCTTGTATAAGTACATTTTCCACCAGTCTTTTTCTTCATTCACCGGTAAATCATTTGTCAATTAAGGGTTTTGTCACTGTCAGTCAAAGTAACGGGACGAAGAAAAACTATTGGGGAATAATACCTAAAATAGCATGTTAGTATTTTATTGATTATACAAACAACATGAACTGTAACCATGGTAACCAATGCACCCAAACCTATAGAGTCTGTTGAAATCTATATGCCTTCTGCCCTTCCTTTTGTTTTGAGTTGCACAGTGACAACTAATTTTTTAGATCACTTAATATTCTGGGATTATGATCTCAAATCTACGATTATTATGGTGCAGATATTCTCTATGTATATTCAGTTTTATCTGTAATTTCCAGAAATTAAATTTTGACTGTATAGATATTGTTAAGTCCACATGTTGGATGCATCCATGTAGATTTCTATCTTATATTCACACAAATATTGAAGCGTATCGATCAAAGTAGCACATTATTATCATATTTGTCCAACAGATCTCGTGTGGCATTGATGACAGGACGGTATGCTTCTAACGTTGGTGGACAGGTATTATATATACATGTATCATTTAATTCTGTACATCGTATCGACGTAATGTAGTTTCTGTAAATGGATGGCGGTGGTCTTTTTGGACAATCTCACAAACAAAGATCCGCAGACTTTCGAACAATGTAAATTTTACTCCATGTCATTACATTACTTTTAATGCAAGAATAGCGTGTTCACGCCATTGTACACTGATATTATTACGTCATATCATACAAATGTAAAATAAGACATAACATTTAGCTCACTTGTTGAGTTACATGCAGATAGATAGTTAGCAACCTTTCATTTGAATGTCCGAATAAAATGAAAGATTCTTAATTCTTATATATTTCCACAGCATTATGTTTATATGGGTGATCGTCCTCATGGCGCTCCAAGAATGCTTCCTCTGTTGCCACAGAAACTGAAAGATTTGGGATATGCTACATACGGGGTAGGCAAGTAAGTGTTTCTGTACAATAAGCATGAACACCACATTTATACTTATTGAACACACCTAGAAATAGACCAGTAACTAGACCAGTAACTTAACAAACATTAATATACGATTAACTAGACCAGTAAGTTAACAAATATTAATAGACCAGTAACTAGACCAATAACCTAACAAATATTAATAGACCAGTAACTTAACAAACATTAGTAGACCAATAACCTAACAAATATTAATAGACCAGTAACTTAACAAACATTAATAGACCATTAACTAGACCAGTAACTTAACAAACATTAATAGACCAGTAACTAGACCAGTAACTTAACAAACATTAATATACGATTAACTAGACCAGTAACTTAACAAATATTAATAGACCAGTAACTAGACCAATAACCTAACAAATATTAATAGACCAGTAACTTAACAAATATTAATAGACCGGTAACTAGACCAGTAACTTAACAAACATTAATATACCAGTAACTAGACCAGTAACTTAACAAACATTAATAGACCATTAACTAGACCAGTAACTTAACAAATATTAATGTACCAGTAACTAGACCAGTAACTTAACAAATATTAATAGACCAGTAACTAGACCAATAACCTAACAAATATTAATAGACCAGTAACTAGACCAGTAACTTAACAAATATTAATAGACCAGTAACTAGACTAGTAACTTAACAAACATTAATATACGATTAACTAGACCAGTAACTTAACAAACATTAATAGACCATTAACTAGACCAGTAACTTAACAAATATTAATAGACCAGTAACTAGACCAGTAACTTAACAAATATTAATAGACCAGTAACTAGACCAGTAACCTAACAATATTAATAGACCAGTAACTTAACAAATATTAATAGACCAGTAACTAGACCAGTAACCTTACAATATTAATAGACCAGTAACTTAACAAACATTAATAGACCAGTAACTAGACCAGTAACTTAACAAATATTAATAGACCAGTAACTAGACCAGTAACTTAACAAACATTAATATACGATTAACTAGACCAGTAACCTAACAAATATTAATAGACCAGTAACTAGACCAGTAACTTAACAAATATTAATAGACCAGTAACTAGACCAGTAACTTAACAAACATTAATAGACCAGTAACTAGACCAGTAACTTCACAAATATTAATAGACCAGTAACTAGACCAGTAACTTCACAAATATTAATAGACCAGTAACTAGACCAGTAACTTAACAAATATTAATAGACCAGTAACTAGACCAGTAACTTAACAAACATTAATAGACCAGTAACTAGACCAGTAACTTAACAAACATTAATATACCAGTAACTAGACCAGTAACTTAACAAATATTAATAGACCAGTAACTAGACCAGTAACTTAACAAATATTAATAGACCAGTAACTAGACCAGTAACCTAACAAATATTAATAGACCAGTAACTAGACCAGTAACTTAACAAACATTAATATACCAGTAACTAGACCAGTAACTTAACAAACATTAATAGACCATTAACTAGACCAGTAACTATACAAATATTAATAGACCATTAACTAGACCAGTAACTTAACAAATATTAATAGACCAGTAACTAGACCAATAACCTAACAAATATTAATAGACCAGTAACTTAACAAATATTAATAGACCAGTAACTAGACCAGTAACTTAACAAACATTAATAGACCATTAACTAGACCAGTAACATAACACATATTAATAGACCAGTAACTAGACCAGTAACTTAACAAATATTTATGTACCAGTAACTAGACCAGTAACTTAACAAATATTAATAGACCAGTAACTAGACCAATAACCTAACAAATATTAATAGACCAGTAACTAGACCAGTAACTTAACAAATATTAATAGACCAGTAACTAGACCAGTAACTTAACAAACATTAATATACGATTAACTAGACCAGTAACTTAACAAATATTAATAGACCAGTAACTTAACAAACATTAATAGACCATTAACTAGACCAGTAACTTAACAAATATTAATAGACCAGTAACTAGACCAGTAACCTAACAAATATTAATAGACCAGTAACTAGACCAGTAACTTAACAAATATTAATAGACCAGTAACTAGACCAGTAACCTAACAATATTAATAGACCAGTAACTTAACAAATATTAATAGACCATTAACTAGACCAGTAACCTAACAATATTAATAGACCAGTAACTTCACAAACATTAATAGACCAGTAACTAGACCAGTAACTTAACAAATATTAATAGACCAGTAACTAGACCAGTAACTTAACAAACATTAATATACGATTAACTAGACCAGTAACCTAACAAATATTAATAGACCAGTAACTAGACCAGTAACTTAACAAATATTAATAGACCAGTAACTAGACCAGTAACTTAACAAACATTAATAGACCAGTAACTAGACCAGTAACTTAAAAAATATTAATAGACCAGTAACTAGACCAGTAACTTCACAAATATTAATAGACCAGTAACTAGACCAGTAACTTCACAAATATTAATAGACCAGTAACTAGACCAGTAACCTAACAAATATTAATAGACCAGTAACTAGACCAGTAACTTAACAAATATTAATAGACAGTAACTAGACCAGTAACCTAACAAATATTAATAGACCAGTAACTAGACCAGTAACTTAACAAATATTAATAGACCAGTAACTAGACCAGTAACTTAACAAATATTAATAGACCAGTAACTAGACCAGTAACTTAACAAATATTAATAGACCAGTAACTAGACCAGTAACTTAACAAATATTAATAGACC
The DNA here is from genome assembly GCF_964340395.1 of Glandiceps talaboti. Lineage (NCBI taxonomy): Eukaryota > Metazoa > Hemichordata > Enteropneusta > Spengelidae > Glandiceps > Glandiceps talaboti. The sequence goes on along the minus strand of NC_135561.1, from coordinate 22,716,676 downwards.
AGTAACTAGACCAGTAACCTAACAAATATTAATAGACCAGTAACTAGACCAGTAACTTAACAAACATTAATATACCAGTAACTAGACCAGTAACTTAACAAACATTAATAGACCATTAACTAGACCAGTAACTATACAAATATTAATAGACCATTAACTAGACCAGTAACTTAACAAATATTAATAGACCAGTAACTAGACCAATAACCTAACAAATATTAATAGACCAGTAACTTAACAAATATTAATAGACCAGTAACTAGACCAGTAACTTAACAAACATTAATAGACCATTAACTAGACCAGTAACATAACACATATTAATAGACCAGTAACTAGACCAGTAACTTAACAAATATTTATGTACCAGTAACTAGACCAGTAACTTAACAAATATTAATAGACCAGTAACTAGACCAATAACCTAACAAATATTAATAGACCAGTAACTAGACCAGTAACTTAACAAATATTAATAGACCAGTAACTAGACCAGTAACTTAACAAACATTAATATACGATTAACTAGACCAGTAACTTAACAAATATTAATAGACCAGTAACTTAACAAACATTAATAGACCATTAACTAGACCAGTAACTTAACAAATATTAATAGACCAGTAACTAGACCAGTAACCTAACAAATATTAATAGACCAGTAACTAGACCAGTAACTTAACAAATATTAATAGACCAGTAACTAGACCAGTAACCTAACAATATTAATAGACCAGTAACTTAACAAATATTAATAGACCATTAACTAGACCAGTAACCTAACAATATTAATAGACCAGTAACTTCACAAACATTAATAGACCAGTAACTAGACCAGTAACTTAACAAATATTAATAGACCAGTAACTAGACCAGTAACTTAACAAACATTAATATACGATTAACTAGACCAGTAACCTAACAAATATTAATAGACCAGTAACTAGACCAGTAACTTAACAAATATTAATAGACCAGTAACTAGACCAGTAACTTAACAAACATTAATAGACCAGTAACTAGACCAGTAACTTAAAAAATATTAATAGACCAGTAACTAGACCAGTAACTTCACAAATATTAATAGACCAGTAACTAGACCAGTAACTTCACAAATATTAATAGACCAGTAACTAGACCAGTAACCTAACAAATATTAATAGACCAGTAACTAGACCAGTAACTTAACAAATATTAATAGACAGTAACTAGACCAGTAACCTAACAAATATTAATAGACCAGTAACTAGACCAGTAACTTAACAAATATTAATAGACCAGTAACTAGACCAGTAACTTAACAAATATTAATAGACCAGTAACTAGACCAGTAACTTAACAAATATTAATAGACCATTAACTAGACCAGTAACCTAACAAATATTAATAGACCAGTAACTAGACCAGTAACTTCACAAATATTAATAGACCAGTAACTAGACCAGTAACTTAACAAATATTAATAGACCAGTAACTAGACCAGTAACTTAACAAATATTAATAGACCAGTAACTAGACCAGTAACTTAACAAATATTAATAGACCAGTAACTTAACAAATATTAATAGACCAGTAACTAGACCAGTAACTTAACAAATATTAATAGACCAGTAACTTAACAAATATTAATAGACCAGTAACTAGACCAGTAACTTAACAAATATTAATAGACCATTAACTAGACCAGTAACTTAACAAATATTAATAGACCAGTAACTAGACCAATAACCTAACAATTATTAATAGACCAGTAACTTAACAAATATTAATAGACCAGTAACTAGACCAGTAACTTAACAAATATTAATAGACCAGTAACTAGACCAGTAACTTAACAAACATTAATATACGATTAACTAGACCAGTAACTTAACAAATATTAATAGACCAGTAACTAGACCAATAACCTAACAAATATTAATAGACCAGTAACTTAACAAATATTAATAGACCAGTAACTAGACCAGTAACTTAACAAACATTAATATACGATTAACTAGACCAGTAACTTAACAAATATTAATAGACCAGTAACTAGACCAATAACCTAACAAATATTAATAGACCAGTAACTTAACAAACATTAGTAGACCAGTAACTAGACCAGTAATTTTAACAAATATTAATAGACCAGTAACTAGACCAATAACCTAACAAATATTAATAGACCAGTAACTAGACCAGTAACCTAACAATTATTAATAGACCATTAACTAGACCAATAACCTAACAAATATTAATAGACCAGTAACTTAACAAACATTAGTAGACCAGTGTGACATGTGCCCTGCCTATTCCATGGCATTACTATTCATGAGCAGGTACATGAATATTAATTAGGGGTTGGGTCATTCATTATCCTTGGTTTGTAACTTTTAGTGTACCACATGTAGCAATAAAGAATGTAGTGTTTTGAGTATACTCTACGACTCTGGTTATCTTTCCTTACCCACTACGCCAAACACCGGTCAACTCGCTACCAAGACCAGGATTAAGAACTTGATAAGGTTACATTGGTGATCAGCGCTGGGATTTTTTCATGAAAGACGGACTTTTCATGGAATTGTGAAGAAACCAGAGTGAGTGCACACTACGGACAAATCTGAACTTTGCAACCAGGTGAAGGGCAGACATTGCTACAGAAACTAAGAAATCCAACGGAGTCAGTAGATACTTCAGAAGGAAGTGCTGTAAATTGGATGAAAACATAGAACTTGGTGATCCTGAAAATTAACTGCTGTTTGCTGAGAAACTCGGTGTAGTTTGGTCTGCAGTCAAGAGGTGGAGTTTAATACAGTACTGTGTGGAATTCTGGTGTGAGCTTATACACGTGGTAAAGTCACAGAAGCCGGAAGCTGTATTTGAAACTCATCTAAAGCTGAGACACAGTGGAACAGTAGTGGAAGACCATTGAAGGGCGTTCAATCTTTGGGATAGTACAACACATGTGGGGTTTGCTATCTGGAACCATTGAAAGAAGACTTCATCGTCAGAGGGAAATAGTTATCCAAGGTGCAACGTGTGATAAAGGACTTGCTCAGAGGCTGCAGTTGAGAGGACTTAATCTTGATTAGGTGGACTAACTGTGAACTTTTGGAGAGCTGAAGAACTATATCGTGAGAACTCTGTGTATTTATTCATATAACATTGTTATTTGAATTTTCTGAGATTTTTTTTTCTTTTCCTTTCATGAATTTTTACTTTGGAATGCTTTGAATTGGACCGTATCCGGTGAGTCCATAAGCCAAACCCAAGTAAGTACACAAAGTTACATAAGCTAAGCGGAAAAAACATCTCAGTGATAAGCAGTTAACAGAGTTGCTATCTATAGGTGTATGTTGGTACAACATATTAATGGGATTAGTGTAAGCAAAACATCCTCATTTAAGTGAAATAATATATGTAAAGATCTGGGTGTGACAGTAGGGTGATACTGTTGCTGAGGGTGAGTCTATATTTATCTACTCTGTGGAGATTGGATAAAACTTACAGTGGGTGATACCATTGTAAAATAGTGGTGGCAGCATAGTGTTAAGATAGTATATTGTTGGTATAACCTGTGGTGTGTGTCTGTTGTGTTTGAAGTGGTTTGACCCTGTGTAGTCATGTCAACCAAAAGACAAGGCACACCAGCTAATGAGGGCTCTCTCCCATGGCCGACAATGCCCTTGTTGACTCCAGTGAGTCAACAATATCACCTGGATGGGATCAAACTTGAGAGGAAGTTTGAACCCGGAGTGGGGACGGGGTTGTCGCTGGTGCTGAAACAAAAGATGTTCGAACTGAACTAGACCTTTTGTCTCTACAGTATGAGTTAGAAAAAGAGAAACGATTAGCTGAGAAAGAGAGAATGGAGAATGAGAAAGAGAGAAGGGAGCATGAGCTTATGATTGAAAGAGAGAGACACCTAAACAGCTTAGCTGAGAAAGAAGCTGAAATGAAACTAGTAGTGGAACAGAAGCGATATGAGCTTGAAATTAAGAAATTGGAATTGGAAGCAAGATCAATTCCAATTTCACCTAAAGCTGAAGTTGAAGTGGTAGAAAGGAATGCAAAACTTCCTCAGTTTAAGGAGGGTGACAATATTGACACCTTCCTTCGCACTTTTGAAGGGTTGGCAACCGCTTACGGTTGGCCAAAGGAGAAGTGGGGTATTAAACTGGGACCTATGCTTTCAGGGAAAGCACAGGACGCATTTTCTAGGCTACCGCCTGGAGATTTCAACAATTATGAGGCAATTAAAGCGGCAATTTATAAAAAGTATGAATTGACTGGGGAGGCATACCGGGTGCAATTTCGTACTATGAAGCGAAAAGTTGACGAAACTCTGACAGAGTTTGGTAACCGTCTCGCGGAGACACTGACACAGTGGTTGGTAATGGAGAAGACCTCCACTGAAAGTGTTAAGGATCTGTTAGTGAGGGAGCAATTTGTTGAATGTGCTCCGAGAGATCTGCAAGTGTGGCTACGGGAAAGAAGCCCAAAGTCACTTGAGGAAATGTTAGGGCAGGCAGAGACATACACTGCAGCTCGTAACACACCTTATAGGGATCTGTCAGACCCTAGTGAAGGCAACTCTGAAAACAGTCAGAATGGTAGTGATGGGGAGGGACACAAGTCCAGTCATGCTGCTAAATCTGACCAGAGTAAATCTGACAAATCTTGCTACATCTGCAAGAAGGGAGGTCACTTTGCGAAAGTGTGCCCAGAGAGATTACAGGGAGAGGAGACAGCAGGTAAAGCTAAGTATGTTGGATGCTGCATGGCAGTAGATACAGCACACGTACAGGAGGATGATGAAAATGACTTGTTTGCGCCTTTCACAATAGATGGGGAAGTCGGAGGGCAGTCATTCCAAATCCTACGGGATACTGGCTGTAATCTAAGTATAGTGAAGCCCAGTGTAGCACAGCATGGGACATACATACCCAATGCATACACTCCTGTTTACTTTGGCCCACATGAAGTGATAGTACCAATGGCTATCATTGAACTGAAATGCGAGGCATTTTCTGGACCATTACGAGTTGGTGTGCGGGAAGGTATACCATACGATATTTTGCTGGGTAATGAAACTATAAAGTTGAAGGGAATCCAAAATGCGACATGGTCTTTAATTGTCAGCAGACAACAACAGAAAGCAATTGATAGAAAAGAGGCTAAAGTAAAAGAGAGTGAACTAGCCTCCAGTGTTATGGCAACACCAATAGAGGACCTGGTGGTTCCGCAGGTTGGTCATAGTACTGGCACCAGTGATGAATACACCATTGGTGACAGTCAGGTTGAAGGGGAAAACCGTTCAGCTACTGATGATGAACATGGTTAGGTGGTATATCAGGTAACACATCAGTTCACCATACGGCATAAAATGGGGAATTGATAATGAGAATGCTGATGCACTATGCAGGGCATGGCATGAGTTATGTGAGATAGAGTGCGAGTAATTAGCATGTGTGAGGTTGAGCAGGCTATGATACAATAGTACAATCTTACCACTGGGTGTATTTTGGCACGACATTAGCGTGACCCTGTGTACACTCAGATCTATATTATCCTGCTTGACCAACATGGAATAGCAGTAGTGTTATGTAATTTAGGTTACTGCCTTTATGATGAAGAACCCAGTTTTCATCAAAAGAAGGGGGGAGGTATGTGACATGTGCCCTGCCTATTCCATGGCATTACTATTCATGAGCAGGTACATGAATATTAATTAGGGGTTGGGTCATTCATTATCCTTGGTTTGTAACTTTTAGTGTACCACATGTAGCAATAAAGAATGTAGTGTTTTGAGTATACTCTACGACTCTGGTTATCTTTCCTTACCCACTACGCCAAACACCGGTCAACTCGCTACCAAGACCAGGATTAAGAACTTGATAAGGTTACAACCAGTAACTAGACCAGTAACTTAACAAATATTAATAGACCAGTAACTAGACCAGTAACTTAACAAATATTAATAGACCAGTAACTAGACCAGTAACTTAACAAATATTAATAGACCAGTAACTAGACCAGTAACTTAACAAATATTAATAGACCAGTAACTAGACCAGTAACTTAACAAATATTAATAGACCAATAACTAGACCAGTAACTTAACAAATATTAATAGACCAGTAACTAGACCAGTAACTTAACAAATATTAATAGACCATTAACTAGACCAGTAACTTAACAAATATTAATAGACCAGTAACTAGACCAGTAACTTAACAAATATTAATAGACCAGTAACTAGACCAGTAACTTAACAAATATTAATAGACCAGTAACTAGACCAATAACCTAACAAATATTAATAGACCAGTCACTTAACAAACATTAATAGACCATTAACTAGACCAGTAACCTAACAAATATTAATAGACCAGTAACTTAACAAATATTAATAGACCAGTAACTAGACCAGTAACTTAACAAACATTAATATACGATTAACTAGACCAGTAACCTAACAAATATTAATAGATCAGTAACTAGACCAGTAACTTAACAAATATTAATAGACCAGTAACTAGACCAGTAACTTAACAAACATTAATAGACCAGTAACTAGACCAGTAACTTAACAAATATTAATAGACCAGTAACTAGACCAGTAACTTCACAAATATTAATAGACCAGTAACTAGACCAGTAACTTCACAAATATTAATAGACCAGTAACTAGACCAGTAACCTAACAAATATTAATAGACCAGTAACTAGACCAGTAACTTAACAAATATTAATAGACCAGTAACTAGACCAGTAACCTAACAAATATTAATAGACCAGTAACTAGACCAGTAACTTAACAAATATTAATAGACCAGTAACTTAACAAATATTAATAGACCAGTAACTAGACCAGTAACTTAACAAATATTAATAGACCAGTAACTTAACAAATATTAATAGACCAGTAACTAGACCAGTAACTTAACAAATATTAATAGACCAGTAACTTAACAAATATTAATAGACCAGTAACTAGACCAGTAACTTAACAAATATTAATAGACCATTAACTAGACCAGTAACTTAACAAATATTAATAGACCAGTAACTAGACCAATAACCTAACAAATATTAATATACCAGTAACTTAACAAATATTAATAGACCAGTAACTAGACCAGTAACTTAACAAATATTAATAGACCAGTAACTAGACCAATAACCTTACAAATATTAATAGACCAGTAACTTAACAAACATTAGTAGACCAGTAACTAGACCAGTAATTTTAACAAATATTAATAGACCAGTAACTAGACCAATAACCTAACAAATATTAATAGACCAGTAACTAGACCAGTAACCTAACAATTATTAATAGACCATTAACTAGACCAATAACCTAACAAATATTAATAGACCAGTAACTTAACAAACATTAGTAGACCAGTAACTAGACCAGTAACTTAACAAATATTAATAGACCAGTAACTAGACCAGTAATTTTAACAAATATTAATAGACCAGTAACTAGACCAATAACTTAACAAATATTAATAGACCAGTAACTAGACCAGTAACTTAACAAATATTAATAGACCATTAACTAGACCAATAACTTAACAAATATTAATAGACCAGTAACTTAACAAATATTAATAGACCAGTAACTAGACCAGTAACTTAACAAATATTAATAGACCAGTAACTAGACCAGTAACTTAACAAATATTAATAGACCAGTAACTAGACCAGTAACTTAACAAATATTAATAGACCAGTAACTTAACAAATATTAATAGACCAGTAACTAGACCAGTAACTTAACAAATATTAATAGACCAGTAACTAGACCAGTAACTTAACAAATATTAATAGACCAGTAACTTAACAAATATTAATAGACCAGTAACTAGACCAGTAACTTAACAAATATTAATAGACCAGTAACTAGACCAGTAACTTAACAAATATTAATAGACCAATAACTAGACCAATAACTTAACAAATATTAATAGACCAGTAACTTAACAAATATTAATAGACCAGTAACTAGACCAGTAACTTAACAAATATTAATAGACCAGTAACTAGACCAGTAACTTAACAAATATTAATAGACCAGTAACTAGACCAGTAACTTAACAAATATTAATAGACCAGTAACTAGACCAGTAACTTAACAAACATTAATAGACCATTAACTAGACCAGTAACTTAACAAATATTAATAGACCAGTAACTAGACCAGTAACTTAACAAATATTAATAGACCAGTAACTAGACCAGTAACTTAACAAATATTAATAGACCAGTAACTAGACCAATAACCTAACAAATATTAATAGACCAGTCACTTAACAAACATTAATAGACCATTAACTAGACCAGTAACCTAACAAATATTAATAGACCAGTAACTTAACAAATATTAATAGACCAGTAACTAGACCAGTAACTTAACAAATATTAATAGACCAGTAACTAGACCAGTAACCTAACAAATATTAATAGACCAGTAACTTAACAAACATTAATAGACCAGTAACTAGACCAGTAACTTCACAAATATTAATAGACCAGTAACTAGACCAGTAACCTAACAAATATTAATAGACCAGTAACTAGACCAGTAACTTAACAAATATTAATAGACCAGTAACTAGACCAGTAACCTAACAAATATTAATAGACCAGTAACTTAACAAATATTAATAGACCATTAACTAGACCAGTAACCTAACAAATATTAATAGACCAGTAACTAGACCAGTAAGTTAACAAATATTAATAGACCAGTAACTAGACCAGTAACTTAACAAATATTAATAGACCAGTAACTTAACAAATATTAATAGACCATTAACTAGACCAGTAACCTAACAAATATTAATAGACCAGTAACTAGACCAGTAATTTTAACAAATATTAATAGACCAATAAATAGACCAATAGATATGACAGCAAGATTAAATGATGTACAGTAGTGTTAATAATGACACAATTGACATTTCATTAACACAGTCATTTCACTTCTTTTCCATTTTGTTTAAGGTGGCATCTGGGATTCTGCAATGATACATACATGCCAACCAACCGTGGATTTGACCGCTTCTTTGGGTTTTTAAATGGTGGTATTAAATTCTATGAGCATACATGTTCAGAAAATGGTAATGTGTTGGTTTATTTTTGTCTATGACTGTGACATATAAATCATATGTTGATCAAAATATTGGATGGTGACAAATACCCTGTTACAACTGATAGCATAGTAACCAATGCCCTGTTACAACTGATAGCATAGTAACCAATGCCCTGTCACAACTGATAGCATAGTAACCAATGCCCTGTTACAACTGATAGCATAGTAACCAATGCCCTATTACAATCGATAGCATAGTAACCAACACCCTGTCACAACCGCTAACATAGTAACCAATGCCATGTTACATCCGATAGCATAGTAACCAATGCCCTGTTACATCCGATAGCATAGTAACCAATGCCCTGTTACAACCGATAGGGTAGTAACCAATGCCCTGTTACATCCGATAGCATAGTAACCAATGCCCTGTTACAACCGATAGCATTATAAGTAACCAATGCCCTGTTACAACTGATAGCATAGTAACCAATGCCCTGTTACATCCGATAGCATAGTAACCAATGCCCTGTTACATCCGATAGCATAGTAACCAATGCCCTGTTACAACCGATAGGGTAGTAACAGTTATATAGCAACCAATGCCCTGTTACAATCGATAGGGTAGTAGCCAATGCCGTATTCGAACCGATAGGGTAGTAACCACTTTTACAATCGATAGGGTAGTAACCAGTGCCCAGTTACAACCGATAGCATAGTAACCAATGCCCTGTTACATCCGATAGCATAGTAACCAGTGCCCAGTTACAACCGATAGCATAGTAACCAATGCCCTGTTACATCCGATAGCATAGTAACCAATGCCCTGTTACAACCGATAGGTTAGTAACAGTTATATAGCAACCAATGCCCTGTTACAATCGATAGGGTAGTAGCCATGCCGTATTCCAACAGATAGGGTAGTAACCACTTTTACAATCGATAGGGTAGTAACCAATGCCCTGTTCCAACCGATACAGTAGTAACCAACTTTTTGTTACAGCTGATAGGGTAGTAACAGTTACATAGCAACCAATAGCCTGTTACAATCGATAGGGTAGTAACCAATGCCTTGTTACAACCGATATCATTGTAACCAATACCCAGCAACAACAACCGATAGCATAGTAACCAACACCCTGTTACAACTCATATCATAGTAACCAATGCTCTGTTACAACTGATAGCATAGTAACCAACTCCCTGTTACAATCGATAGCATAGTAACCAATGCCCTGTTACAACTGATAGCATAGTAACCAACGCCCTGTCACAACTGATTGCATCGTAACCAACGCCCTGTCACAACTGATAGCATAGTAACCAATGCCCTGTTACAACTGATAGCATAGTAACCAGCGCCCTGTTACAACCGATAGCATAGTAATCAATGCCTCATTACAACTGATAGCATATAGTAACCAACGCCCTGTTACAACCGATAGCATAGTAACCAACGCCCTGTTACAACGGATAGCATAGTAACCAACGCCCTGTTACAACCGATAGCATAGTAACCAGCGCCCTGTTACAACCAATAGCATAGTAACCAACACCCTGTTACAACTGATAGCATAGTAACCAATGCCATGTTGTAAGCGATAGCATAGTAACCAATGCCCTGTTACAACCGATAGTGTAGTAACCAACTGTTGTCAGTTACTGAAAGTTTAGCGTAAACTACGTAAATTTGAATTTTTCTCCATAACCTTTCAATGATACAAATCACAGCCAAACAAAGAACACAATTACAACTGTATTGCAATTAAGACAAATTAAATTATATTATTTTGAGTAAATTAATTTACTAAATAATTGGTATAATGGAGTTATGATTTACTATGACTGAAGAGAGATTGGAATTCACACACGAAATACTCAGTAGTACAATAAACACAGTATTTAGATCATAGTCTTTGTTAGCGAAAGGTTGTTCCGTCAATGACCCAGCCAAACTTGACCATCAGTAATTACCAGTCACAAAAACATAACATATCAAAAAAAAAACCTTTTGTTTATAACCATGATAACTTGATGTAAATAGCCAATGTAACAACATTGTATAAAGTAAACCATTCGCCTGTCTGTACAAATTCCTCACAGGTTGAAACTTTACATATACCGGCATACAGTTCGACCAATTGTAATATACATGACACTACTGACTGCAATTTCCACATGAAATCCAACTATTTCAGTACTTCCAGGGCTAAGGTGCTAGATATAACTTATAAGAAATATATAATATTTTCATAGATTGTTCTAGACTCAGTGAAATCGAAGTTGATTTTGTAGACTTGTAGTAATTTAATAGTTCTTATTGCCTACGTCATTTAAAGTACTAAGCAGGGCTTTGACAAAATTTGGCTACTAGTAAGTCTCGTAATACTTGCCATTCAGTCTCAGAATATTTGCCATTCAGTCTCAGAATACTTGCCATCCAGTCTCATAACACTTGCCATCCAGTCTCATAATACTTGGCATTCAGTCTCAGAATACTTGCCATCCAGTCTCATAACACTTGCCATCCAGTCTCATAATACTTGGCATTCAGTCTCAGAATACTTGCCATCCAGTCTCATAACACTTGCCATCCAGTCTCATAATACTTGGCATTCAGTCTCAGAATACTTGCCATTCAGTCTCAGAATACTTGCCATTCAGTCTCAGAATACTTGCCATTCAGTCTCATAATACTTGCCATTCAGTCTCATAATACTTGCCATTCAGTCTCAGAATACTTGCCATCCAGTCTCAGAATACTTGCCATTCAGTCTCAGAACACTTGCCATTCAGTCTCATAATACTTGCCGATTGGAATTGCAACTTTTGAAATGTGCATACTGACATACACTACCTTATTTCCCTCTGTTTCTGCCATGGTAACTGGTTTGTCAACTGAATTAAAGGTATTAAGGGAGCCTTCAATAGTTACAAGGGGGAGGGGAAATCAAGACTGGTTTGTGTGAAGGCCAGAACTCCCAAGAGAGACTAGATCATCACACAACTGACAACCTCAGGGCTGAGGTCGCTGAGGTCAATATCACCACTCTACCACATTTATCCCTAATGTATTTCCATGCTGTTCTACCTTTACTACAGTTCCACTCCTCTCCCCACACTACAACTAACATTTAATTATTTACATTTCACTGATATGTGGTGGCAGTGGAGGGATGTGGTACAGTAGGATTTGGAACTGGTGGTAGCGGTGGGACCACAAAAAAGATAAAAGAAAAGAAAGAGAGAGTCAAATAACAGTATAATAGAATGAAAGAGTTGAAATTACCCAATTGACACGTGACTACACTTATTTAATAGGTCCTGATGCATCGGGTGAAATGGATGGCAAAGATTTGCGAGATGGTCTTCAACGTGCAGGTGGACCAGGTATCGACAACGTGTATACATCAGTGAGTTAAGAATATACCGTTTAAAACTGAACATAGCCACAACGTCACCACGTCTTTTATATAGGGTTGAATGTGTACACATGACTAAGTTTTGAATATAAAGTACCTTACACATGCATGGATAACCATTAAGATATTTACAAGGCAAAACAAACAAACAAATTGTATGTTTGTGATAACCCAACCGATCCTAGTTTAAGCCCCTATTAAACCCTAAACATTTTTTAACATTTAAAACAAAAAGATAAGAATTTGTTGTCTTCCTGACATTCCTGCATGTCCTAGCGTTGTCTGTACATATTTCATCAAACTATAAAAAGGGTTCTGACCGACATTTTGCTTGTCTTTGGGTTGAAGCAATAGTTTTCAAAAATAAAAGCAATAGAAAGATAAAATAAAATAAAATAAAATCCTGACCTAACTAACCTATTTTCTGAGGCCATGTTATCGGAAACACACAATTATTTTTGTTTTCATCTTATCTATCAACAGAATGGTGCTGTCACTCATGTAGTGTACATAAGTGTGATGCCAGGGCTGACCATTTAAACAAACCCAACCTTACATTCAATAGTATTAGGATATTTCTAAGGTTTAGTTCTATAGGATGAGGTTAATATTAGTCTACAGTCACGTTGATCAGAGTTAAAAGTGTACAGGATGAGTTTATAAGTAATGGGGCATAGTTGATTATTGCTGCTTGATAAGTAGGCACTCACAGTATTGTACTTACTGCAATATCACTTGCAATTGACTGAACTCGAACCGTGGAATAAAATATAACCTATAAACGATCATGTTGAAACTCATTTTGCAAAAGCAGGTTGGGTCTGCCCCGGGGACAACATCGGTGAACATTGTTATTGTTCTGCACTATTTCTTTTCTAACAAGTCTTTGTAATGGTGAATTTCTACAACGATCAAACTCTGTGTAGCCTAAATGATACTTGTATATAAGTTTCTAAGCCAACAGATAAATTTTGCATGAATAAAAACAAAAGGTGTCATCCTTTTTAAATTGCGTCCAATCCCATTCTCATAAACCAGAGCTGTTATTAATTCTTCCACTACACTTTGAAATAAGTACAGATATTGTATATGAATGCATCCAAGGCCAGTGGGAGGCGCATTACGTTACCGTAAAACAGGCCATGGTGTGCGACGATGTCCAATCCAATTTTTTATGAATTCAATCATGTCCACAGGAATTATTCGAAGAGAAGCTAATTGAATATATCAGAGGTCATGACCCCGAAGTACCAATGTTCCTATATTTAGCATATCAACAACCACATACGCCACGGACGGTAAGGTTAAATTATTGTTCATGGTGTACTGGGTTTGCGAGCTGGGTGAGCATGTCAACAGACACTACTAATACCTATGTCACTGTTAACAGACACTACTAATATCTATGTCACTGTTAACAGACACTACTAATACCTATGTCACTGTCAGCAGACACTACTAATACATATGTCACTGTTAACAGACACTACTAATACCTATGTCACTGTCAACAGACACTACTAATACCTATGTCACTGTTAACAGACACTACTAATACCTATGTCACTGTTAACAGGCACTACTAATAGCTATGTCACTGTTAACAGACACTACTAATAGCTATGTCACTGTTAACAGACACTACTAATAGCTATGTCACTGTTATCAAGACACTACTAATACCTATGTCACTGTTATCAGACACTACTAATACCTATGTCACTGTTAACAGACACTACTAATACCTATGTCACTGTTAACAGACACTACTAATAGCTATGTCACTGTTAACAGACACTACTAATAGCTATGTCACTGTTAACAGACACTACTAATAGCTATGTCACTGTTAACAGACACTACTAATACCTATGTCACTGTTAACAGACACTACTAATAGCTATGTCACTGTTAACAGACACTACTAATAGCTATGTCACTGTTAACATACACTACTAATACCTATGTCACTGTTAACAGACACTACTAATACCTATGTCACTGTCAACAGACACTACTAATACCTATGTCACTGTTAACAGACACTACTAATACCTATGTCACTGTTAACAGGCACTACTAATAGCTATGTCACTGTTAACAGACACTACTAATAGCTATGTCACTGTTATCAAGACACTACTAATACCTATGTTACTGTTATCAGACACTACTAATACCTATGTCACTGTTATCAGACACTACGAATACCTATGTCACTGTTAACAGACACTACTAATACCTATGTCACTGTTAACAGACACTACTAATAGCTATGTCACTGTTAACAGACACTACTAATAGCTATGTCACTGTTAACAGACACTACTAATACCTATGTCACTGTTAGCAGACACTACTAATACCTATGTCACTGTTAAAAGACACTACTAATACCTATGTCACTGTTAACAGACACTACTAATACCTATGTCACTGTTAACAGACACTACTAATAGCTATGTCACTGTTAACAGACACTACTAATACCTATGTTACTGTTAACAGACACTACTAATACCTATGTTACTGTTAACAGACACTACTAATACCTATGTCACTGTTAACAGACACTACTAATACCTATGTCACTGTTAACAGACACTACTAATACATATGTCACTGTTAACAGACACTACTAATACCTATGTCACTGTTAACAGACACTACTAATACCTATGTCACTGTTAACAGACACTACTAATACCTATGTCACTGTTAACAGACACTACTAATAGCTATATCACTGTTAACAGACACTACTAATACCTATGTCACTGTTATCAGACACTACTGATAGGTATGTCACTGTTAACAGACACTACTAATACATATGTCACTGTTAACAGACACTACTAATACCTATGTCACTGTTAACAGACACTACTAATACCTATGTCACTGTTAACAGACACTACTAATAGCTATGTCACTGTTAACAGACACTACTAATAGCTATGTCACTGTTATCAGACATTACTAATACCTATGTCACTGTTAACAGACACTACTAATAGCTATGTCACTGTTATCAGACACTACTAATACATATGTCACTGTTAACAGACACTACTAATACCTATGTCACTGTTATCAGACACTACTAATACCTATGTCACTGTTAACAGACACTACTAATAGCTATGTCACTGTTAACAGACACTACTAATACCTATGTCACTGTTAACAGACACTACTAATAGCTATGTCACTGTTAACAGACACTACTAATACATATGTCACTGTTAACAGACACTACTAATACATATGTCACTGTTAACAGACACTACTAATACATATGTCACTGTTAACAGACACTACTAATAGCTATATCACTGTTAACAGACACTACTAATACCTATGTCACTGTTAACAGACACTACTAATACCTATGTCACTGTTAGCAGACACTACTAATACCTATGTCACTGTTAGCAGACACTACTAATACCTATGTCACTGTTAACAGACACTACTAATACCTATGTCACTGTTAACAGACACTACTAATACCTATGTCACTGTTAACAGACACTACTAATACCTATGTCACTGTTAACAGACACTACTAATACCTATGTCACTGTTAACAGACACTACTAATACCTATGTCACTGTTAGCAGACACTACTAATACCTATGTCACTGTTAAAAGACACTACTAATACCTATGTCACTGTTAACAGACACTACTAATACCTATGTCACTGTTAACAGACACTACTAATACCTATGTCACTGTTAACAGACACTACTAATACCTATGTTACTGTTAACAGACACTACTAATACCTATGTCACTGTTAACAGACACTACTAATAGCTATATCACTGTTAACAGACACTACTAATACCTATGTCACTGTTATCAGACACTACTGATAGGTATGTCACTGTTAACAGACACTACTAATACATATGTCACTGTTAACAGACACTACTAATACCTATGTCACTGTTAACAGACACTACTAATACCTATGTCACTGTTAACAGACACTACTAATAGCTATGTCACTGTTAACAGACACTACTAATAGCTATGTCACTGTTATCAGACATTACTAATACCTATGTCACTGTTAACAGACACTACTAATAGCTATGTCACTGTTATCAGACACTACTAATACATATGTCACTGTTAACAGACACTACTAATACCTATGTCACTGTTATCAGACACTACTAATACCTATGTCACTGTTAACAGACACTACTAATAGCTATGTCACTGTTAACAGACACTACTAATACCTATGTCACTGTTAACAGACACTACTAATAGCTATGTCACTGTTAACAGACACTACTAATACATATGTCACTGTTAACAGACACTACTAATACATATGTCACTGTTAACAGACACTAGTAATAGCTATATCACTGTTAACAGACACTACTAATACCTATGTCACTGTTAACAGACACTACTAATACCTATGTCACTGTTAGCAGACACTACTAATACCTATGTCACTGTTAAAAGACACTACTAATACCTATGTCACTGTTAACAGACACTACTAATACCTATGTCACTGTTAACAGACACTACTAATACCTATGTCACTGTTAACAGACACTACTAATACCTATGTCACTGTTAACAGACACTACTAATAGCTATGTCACTGTTAACAGACACTACTAATACCTATGTCACTGTTAGCAGACACTACTAATACCTATGTCACTGTTAAAAGACACTACTAATACCTATGTCACTGTTAACAGACACTACTAATACCTATGTCACTGTTAACAGACACTACTAATAGCTATATCACTGTTAACAGACACTACTAATACCTATGTCACTGTTATCAGACACTACTAATACCTATGTCACTGTTAACAGACACTACTAATAGCTATGTCACTGTTAACAGACACTACTAATAGCTATATCACTGTTAACAGACACTACTAATACCTATGTCACTGTTAACAGACACTACTAATACCTATGTCACTGTTAACAGACACTACTAATAGCTATGTCACTGTTAACAGACACTACTAATAGCTATATCACTGTTAACAGACACTACTAATACCTATGTCACTGTTAACAGACACTACTAATACTTATGTCACTGTTAGCAGACACTACTAATACCTATGTCACTGTTAAAAGACACTACTAATACCTATGTCACTGTTAACAGACACTACTAATACCTATGTCACTGTTAACAGACACTACTAATAGCTATGTCACTGTTAACAGACACTACTAATACCTATGTTACTGTTAACAGACACTACTAATACCTATGTTACTGTTAACAGACACTACTAATACCTATGTCACTGTTAACAGACACTACTAATACCTATGTCACTGTTAACAGACACTACTAATACCTATGTCACTGTTATCAGACACTACTAATAGGTATGTCACTGTATTCAGACACTACTAATAGCTATGTCACTGTTAACAGACACTACTAATACCTATGTCACTGTTAACAGACACTACTAATAGCTATGTCACTGTTAACAGACACTACTAATACATATGTCACTGTTAACAGACACTACTAATACATATGTCACTGTTAACAGACACTACTAATACCTATGTCACTGTTAGCAGACACTACTAATACCTATGTCACTGTTAAAAGACACTACTAATACCTATGTCACTGTTAACAGACACTACTAATACCTATGTCACTGTTAACAGACACTACTAATACCTATGTCACCGTTAACAGACACTACTAATAGCTATGTCACTGTTAACAGACACTACTAATACCTATGTCACTGTTAGCAGACACTACTAATAGGTATGTCACTGTATTCAGACACTACTAATAGCTATGTCACTGTTAACAGACACTACTAATACCTATGTCACTGTTAACAGACACTACTAATACCTATGTCACTGTTAACAGACACTACTAATACATATGTCACTGTTAACAGACACTACTAATACATATGTCACTGTTAACAGACACTACTAATACCTATGTCACTGTTAGCAGACACTACTAATACCTATGTCACTGTTAAAAGACACTACTAATACCTATGTCACTGTTAACAGACACTACTAATACCTATGTCACTGTTAACAGACACTACTAATACCTATGTCACTGTTAACAGACACTACTAATACCTATGTCACTGTTAACAGACACTACTAATACCTATGTCACTGTTAGCAGACACTACTAATACCTATGTCACTGTTAAAAGACACTACTAATACCTATGTCACTGTTAACAGACACTACTAATACCTATGTCACTGTTAACAGACACTACTAATAGCTATATCACTGTTAACAGACACTATTCATACCTATGTCACTGTTAACAGACACTACTAATACCTATGTCACTGTTAACAGACACTACTAATAGCTATATCACTGTTAACAGACACTACTAATACCTATGTTACTGTTAACAGACACTACTAATACCTATGTCACTGTTAGCAGACACTAATAATACCTATGTCACTGTTAACAGACTCTACTAATACCTATATCACTGTTAACAGACACTACTAATACATGTGTCACTGTTAACAGACACTACTAATAGCTATATCACTGTTAACAGACACTACTAATACCTATGTCACTGTTATCAGACACTACTAATACCTATGTCACTGTTAACCGACACTACTAATACCTATGTCACTGTTAACAGACACTACTAATACCTATGTCACTGTTAACAGACACTACTAATACCTATGTCACTGTTAGCAGACACTACTAATACCTATGTCACTGTTAAAAGACACTACTAATACCTATGTCACTGTTAACAGACACTACTAATACCTATGTCACTGTTAACAGACACTACTAATAGCTATGTCACTGTTAACAGACACTACTAATAGCTATGTCACTGTTAACAGACACTACTAATACCTATGTCACTGTTAACAGACACTACTAATAGCTATGTCACTGTTAACAGACACTACTAATAGCTATGTCACTGTTAACAGACACTACTAATACATATGTCACTGTTACAGACACTACTAATAGCTATGTCACTGTTAACGGACACTACTAATACATATGTCACTGTTAACAGACACTACTAATACATATGTCACTGTTAACAGACACTACTAATACCTATATCACTGTTAACAGACACTACTAATACCTATGTCACTGTTAACAGACACTACTAATACATATGTCACTGTTAACAGACACTACTAATAGCTATGTCACTGTTAACAGACACTACTAATAGCTATGTCACTGTTAACAGACACTACTAATACATATATCACTGTTAACAGACACTACTAATAGCTATGTCACTGTTAACAGACACTACTAATAGCTATGTCACTGTTAACATACACTACTAATACCTATGTCACTGTTAACAGACACTACTAATACCTATGTCACTGTCAACAGACACTACTAATACCTATGTCACTGTTAACAGACACTACTAATACATATGTCACTGTTAACAGACACTACTAATACCTATGTCACTGTTAACAGACACTACTAATACCTATATCACTGTTAACAGACACTACTAATACCTATGTCACTGTTAACAGACACTACTAATAGCTATGTCACTGTTATCAGACACTACTAATAGGTATGTCACTGTTATCAGACACTACTAATAGCTATGTCACTGTTAACAGACACTACTAATACCTATGTCACTGTTAACAGACACTACTAATACCTATGTCACTGTTAACAGACACTACTAATACATATGTCACTGTTAACAGACACTACTAATACATATGTCACTGTTAACAGACACTACTAATAGCTATATCACTGTTAACAGACACTACTAATACCTATGTCACTGTTATCAGACACTACTAATACCTATGTCACTGTTAACCGACACTACTAATACCTATGTCACTGTTAACAGACACTACTAATACCTATGTCACTGTTAACAGACACTACTAATACCTATGTCACTGTTAGCAGACACTACTAATACCTATGTCACTGTTAAAAGACACTACTAATACCTATGTCACTGTTAACAGACACTACTAATACCTATGTCACTGTTAACAGACACTACTAATAGCTATGTCACTGTTAACAGACACTACTAATAGCTATGTCACTGTTAACAGACACTACTAATACCTATGTCACTGTTAGCAGACACTACTAATACCTATGTCACTGTTAAAAGACACTACTAATACCTATGTCACTGTTAACAGACACTACTAATACCTATGCCACTGTTAACAGACACTACTAATAGCTATATCACTGTTAACAGACACTACTAATACCTATGTCACTGTTATCAGACACTACTAATACCTATGTCACTGTTAACAGACACTACTAATAGCTATGTCACTGTTAACAGACACTACTAATAGCTATGTCACTGTTAACAGACACTACTAATACCTATGTCACTGTTAACAGACACTACTAATAGCTATGTCACTGTTAACAGACACTACTAATAGCTATGTCACTGTTAACAGACACTACTAATACATATGTCACTGTTACAGACACTACTAATAGCTATGTCACTGTTAACGGACACTACTAATACATATGTCACTGTTAACAGACACTACTAATACATATGTCACTGTTAACAGACACTACTAATACCTATATCACTGTTAACAGACACTACTAATACCTATGTCACTGTTAACAGACACTACTAATACATATGTCACTGTTAACAGACACTACTAATAGCTATGTCACTGTTAACAGACACTACTAATAGCTATGTCACTGTTAACAGACACTACTAATACATATATCACTGTTAACAGACACTACTAATAGCTATGTCACTGTTAACAGACACTACTAATAGCTATGTCACTGTTAACATACACTACTAATACCTATGTCACTGTTAACAGACACTACTAATACCTATGTCACTGTCAACAGACACTACTAATACCTATGTCACTGTTAACAGACACTACTAATACATATGTCACTGTTAACAGACACTACTAATACCTATGTCACTGTTAACAGACACTACTAATACCTATATCACTGTTAACAGACACTACTAATACCTATGTCACTGTTAACAGACACTACTAATAGCTATGTCACTGTTATCAGACACTACTAATAGGTATGTCACTGTTATCAGACACTACTAATAGCTATGTCACTGTTAACAGACACTACTAATACCTATGTCACTGTTAACAGACACTACTAATACCTATGTCACTGTTAACAGACACTACTAATACATATGTCACTGTTAACAGACACTACTAATACATATGTCACTGTTAACAGACACTACTAATAGCTATATCACTGTTAACAGACACTACTAATACCTATGTCACTGTTAACAGACACTACTAATACCTATGTCACTGTTAACAGACACTACTAATACCTATGTCACTGTTAACAGACACTACTAATAGCTATGTCACTGTTAACAGACACTACTAATAGCTATGTCACTGTTAACAGACACTACTAATACCTATGTCACTGTTAGCAGACACTACTAATACCTATGTCACTGTTAAAAGACACTACTAATACCTATGTCACTGTTAACAGACACTACTAATACCTATGTCACTGTTAACATACACTACTAATAGCTATGTCACTGTTAACAGACACTACTAATAGCTATGTCACTGTTAACAGACACTACTAATACCTATGTCACTGTTAGCAGACACTACTAATACCTATGTCGCTGTTAACAGACACTACTAATAGCTATATCACTGTTAACAGACACTACTAATACCTATGTCACTGTTAGCAGACACTACTAATACCTATGTCACTGTTAAAAGACACTACTAATACCTATGTCACTGTTAACAGACACTATAGCTACTAATAGCTATGTCACTGTTAACAGACACTACTAATAGCTATGTCACTGTTAACAGACACTACTAATAGCTATGTCACTGTTAACAGACACTACTAATACCTATGTCACTGTTAAAAGACACTACTAATACCTATGTCACTGTTAACAGACATTACTAATACCTATGTCACTGTTAACAGACACTACTAATAGCTATGTCACTGTTAACAGACACTACTAATACCTATGTCACTGTTAAAAGACATTACTAATACCTATGTCACTGTTAACAGACACTACTAATACCTATGTCACTGTTAACAGACACTACTAATACCCTGACTAATACCTATGTCACTGTTAACAGACACTACTAATACCTATGTCACTGTTAACAGACACTACTAATATCTATATCACTGTTAACAGACACTACTAATACCTATGTCACTGTTAACAGACACTACTAATACCTATGTCACTGTTAACAGACACTACTAATACCTATGTCACTGTTAACAGACACTACTAATACCTATGTCACTGTTAACAGACACTACTAATAGCTATGTCACTGTTAACAGACACTACTAATACCTATGTCACTGTTAAAAGACATTACTAATACCTATGTCACTGTTAACAGACACTACTAATACCTATGTCACTGTTAACAGACACTACTAATACCCTGACTAATACCTATGTCACTGTTAACAGACACTACTAATACCTATGTCACTGTTAACAGACACTACTAATATCTATATCACTGTTAACAGACACTACTAATACATATGTCACTGTTAACAGACACTACTAATACCTATGTCACTGTTAACATACACTACTAATAGCTATGTCACTGTTAACAGACACTACTAATAGCTATGTCACTGTTAACAGACACTACTAATACCTATGTCACTGTTAGCAGACACTACTAATACCTATGTCACTGTTAAAAGACACTACTAATAGCTATGTCACTGTTAACAGACACTACTAATATCTATGTCACTGTTAACAGACACTACTAATATCTATATCACTGTTAACAGACACTACTAATACATATGTCACTGTTAACAGACACTACTAATACCTATGTCACTGTTAACATACACTACTAATAGCTATGTCACTGTTAACAGACACTACTAATAGCTATGTCACTGTTAACAGACACTACTAATACCTATGTCACTGTTAGCAGACACTACTAATACCTATGTCACTGTTAAAAGACACTACTAATACCTATGTCACTGTTAACAGACACTACTAATAGCTATGTCACTGTTAACAGACACTACTAATAGCTATGTCACTGTTAACAGACACTACTTATAGCTATGTCACTGTTAACAGACACTACTAATACCTATGTCACTGTTAACAGACACTACTAATACCTATGTCACTGTTAACAGACACTACTAATACCTATGTCACTGTTAACAGACACTACTAATATCTATATCACTGTTAACAGACACTACTAATACATATGTCACTGTTAACAGACACTACTAATACCTATGTCACTGTTAACATACACTACTAATAGCTATGTCACTGTTAACAGACACTACTAATAGCTATGTCACTGTTAACAGACACTACTAATACCTATGTCACTGTTAGCAGACACTACTAATACCTATGTCACTGTTAAAAGACACTACTAATAGCTATGTCACTGTTAACAGACACTACTAATATCTATGTCACTGTTAACAGACACTACTAATATCTATATCACTGTTAACAGACACTACTAATACATATGTCACTGTTAACAGACACTACTAATACCTATGTCACTGTTAACATACACTACTAATAGCTATGTCACTGTTAACAGACACTACTAATAGCTATGTCACTGTTAACAGACACTACTAATACCTATGTCACTGTTAGCAGACACTACTAATACCTATGTCACTGTTAAAAGACACTACTAATACCTATGTCACTGTTAACAGACACTACTAATAGCTATGTCACTGTTAACAGACACTACTAATAGCTATGTCACTGTTAACAGACACTACTTATAGCTATGTCACTGTTAACAGACACTACTAATACCTATGTCACTGTTAACAGACACTACTAATACCTATGTCACTGTTAACAGACACTACTAATACCTATGTCACTGTTAACAGACACTACTAATAGCTATATCACTGTTAACAGACACTACTAATACCTATGTCACTGTTAACAGACACTACTAATACCTATGTCACTGTTAACAGACACTACTAATAGCTATGTCACTGTTAACAGACACTACTAATAGCTATATCACTGTTAACAGACACTACTAATACCTATGTCACTGTTAACAGACACTACTAATACCTATGTCAAGGTTAACAGACACTACTAATAGCTATGTCACTGTTAACAGACACTACTAATAGCTATATCACTGTTAACAGACACTACTAATACCTATGTCACAGTTAACAGACACTACTAATACCTATGTCACTGTTAGCAGACACTACTAATACCTATGTCACTGTTAAAAGACACTACTAATACCTATGTCACTGTTAACAGACACTACTAATACCTATGTCACTGTTAACAGACACTACTAATAGCTATGTCACTGTTAACAGACACTACTAATACCTATGTCACTGTTAACAGACACTACTAATACCCTGACTAATACCTATGTCACTGTTAACAGACACTACTAATACCTATGTCACTGTTAACAGACACTACTAATATCTATATCACTGTTAACAGACACTACTAATACATATGTCACTGTTAACAGACACTACTAATACCTATGTCACTGTTAACATACACTACTAATAGCTATGTCACTGTTAACAGACACTACTAATAGCTATGTCACTGTTAACAGACACTACTAATACCTATGTCACTGTTAGCAGACACTACTAATACCTATGTCACTGTTAAAAGACACTACTAATAGCTATGTCACTGTTAACAGACACTACTAATATCTATGTCACTGTTAACAGACACTACTAATACCTATGTCACTGTTAGCAGACACTACTAATACCTATGTCACTGTTAAAAGACACTACTAATACCTATGTCACTGTTAACAGACACTACTAATAGCTATGTCACTGTTAACAGACACTACTAATAGCTATGTCACTGTTAACAGACACTACTTATAGCTATGTCACTGTTAACAGACACTACTAATACCTATGTCACTGTTAACAGACACTACTAATACCTATGTCACTGTTAACAGACACTACTAATACCTATGTCACTGTTAACAGACACTACTAATAGCTATATCACTGTTAACAGACACTACTAATACCTATGTCACTGTTAACAGACACTACTAATACCTATGTCACTGTTAACAGACACTACTAATAGCTATGTCACTGTTAACAGACACTACTAATAGCTATATCACTGTTAACAGACACTACTAATACCTATGTCACTGTTAACAGACACTACTAATACCTATGTCAAGGTTAACAGACACTACTAATAGCTATGTCACTGTTAACAGACACTACTAATAGCTATATCACTGTTAACAGACACTACTAATACCTATGTCACTGTTAACAGACACTACTAATACCTATGTCACTGTTAGCAGACACTACTAATACCTATGTCACTGTTAAAAGACACTACTAATACCTATGTCACTGTTAACAGACACTACTAATACCTATGTCACTGTTAACAGACACTACTAATAGCTATGTCACTGTTAACAGACACTACTAATACCTATGTTACTGTTAACAGACACTACTAATACCTATGTTACTGTTAACAGACACTACTAATACCTATGTCACTGTTAACAGACACTACTAATACCTATGTCACTGTTATCAGACACTACTAATAGGTATGTCACTGTATTCAGACACTACTAATAGCTATGTCACTGTTAACAGACACTACTAATACCTATGTCACTGTTAACAGACACTACTAATAGCTATGTCACTGTTAACAGACACTACTAATACATATGTCACTGTTAACAGACACTACTAATACATATGTCACTGTTAACAGACACTACTAATACCTATGTCACTGTTAGCAGACACTACTAATACCTATGTCACTGTTAAAAGACACTACTAATACCTATGTCACTGTTAACAGACACTACTAATACCTATGTCACTGTTAACAGACACTACTAATACCTATGTCACTGTTAACAGACACTACTAATACCTATGTCACTGTTAACAGACACTACTAATACCTATGTCACTGTTAGCAGACACTACTAATACCTATGTCACTGTTAAAAGACACTACTAATACCTATGTCACTGTTAACAGACACTACTAATACCTATGTCACTGTTAACAGACACTACTAATAGCTATATCACTGTTAACAGACACTACTAATAGCTATATCACTGTTAACAGACACTACTAATACCTATGTCACTGTTAACAGACACTACTAATAGCTATATCACTGTTAACAGACACTACTAATACCTATGTCACTGTTAGCAGACACTAATAATACCTATGTCACTGTTAACAGACACTACTAATACCTATGTCACTGTTAACAGACACTACTAATACCTATGTCACTGTTAACATACACTACTAATACATGTGTCACTGTTAACAGACACTACTAATAGCTATATCACTGTTAACAGACACTACTAATACCTATGTCACTGTTATCAGACACTACTAATACCTATGTCACTGTTAACCGACACTACTAATACCTATGTCACTGTTAACAGACACTACTAATACCTATGTCACTGTTAACAGACACTACTAATACCTATGTCACTGTTAGCAGACACTACTAATACCTATGTCACTGTTAAAAGACACTACTAATACCTATGTCACTGTTAACAGACACTACTAATACCTATGTCACTGTTAACAGACACTACTAATAGCTATGTCACTGTTAACAGACACTACTAATAGCTATGTCACTGTTAACAGACACTACTAATACCTATGTCACTGTTAGCAGACACTACTAATACCTATGTCACTGTTAAAAGACACTACTAATACCTATGTCACTGTTAACAGACACTACTAATACCTATGTCACTGTTAGCAGACACTACTAATACCTATGTCACTGTTAAAAGACACTACTAATACCTATGTCACTGTTAACAGACACTACTAATACCTATGTCACTGTTAACAGACACTACTAATAGCTATGTCACTGTTAACAGACACTACTAATAGCTATGTCACTGTTAACAGACACTACTAATACCTATGTCACTGTTAGCAGACACTACTAATACCTATGTCACTGTTAACAGACACTACTAATAGCTATGTCACTGTTAACAGACACTACTAATACCTATGTCACTGTTAGCAGACACTACTAATACCTATGTCACTGTTAAAAGACACTACTAATACCTATGTCACTGTTAACAGACACTACTAATACCTATGCCACTGTTAACAGACACTACTAATACCTATGTCACTGTTATCAGACACTACTAATACCTATGTCACTGTTAACAGACACTACTAATAGCTATGTCACTGTTAACAGACACTACTAATAGCTATGTCACTGTTAACAGACACTACTAATACCTATGTCACTGTTAACAGACACTACTAATAGCTATGTCACTGTTAACAGACACTACTAATAGCTATGTCACTGTTAACAGACACTACTAATACATATGTCACTGTTACAGACACTACTAATAGCTATGTCACTGTTAACGGACACTACTAATACATATGTCACTGTTAACAGACACTACTAATACATATGTCACTGTTAACAGACACTACTAATACCTATATCACTGTTAACAGACACTACTAATACCTATGTCACTGTTAACAGACACTACTAATACATATGTCACTGTTAACAGACACTACTAATAGCTATGTCACTGTTAACAGACACTACTAATAGCTATGTCACTGTTAACAGACACTACTAATACATATATCACTGTTAACAGACACTACTAATAGCTATGTCACTGTTAACAGACACTACTAATAGCTATGTCACTGTTAACATACACTACTAATACCTATGTCACTGTTAACAGACACTACTAATACCTATGTCACTGTCAACAGACACTACTAATACCTATGTCACTGTTAACAGACACTACTAATACATATGTCACTGTTAACAGACACTACTAATACCTATGTCACTGTTAACAGACACTACTAATACCTATATCACTGTTAACAGACACTACTAATACCTATGTCACTGTTAACAGACACTACTAATAGCTATGTCACTGTTATCAGACACTACTAATAGGTATGTCACTGTTATCAGACACTACTAATAGCTATGTCACTGTTAACAGACACTACTAATACCTATGTCACTGTTAACAGACACTACTAATACCTATGTCACTGTTAACAGACACTACTAATACATATGTCACTGTTAACAGACACTACTAATACATATGTCACTGTTAACAGACACTACTAATAGCTATATCACTGTTAACAGACACTACTAATACCTATGTCACTGTTAACAGACACTACTAATACCTATGTCACTGTTAACAGACACTACTAATACCTATGTCACTGTTAACAGACACTACTAATAGCTATGTCACTGTTAACAGACACTACTAATAGCTATGTCACTGTTAACAGACACTACTAATACCTATGTCACTGTTAGCAGACACTACTAATACCTATGTCACTGTTAAAAGACACTACTAATACCTATGTCACTGTTAACAGACACTACTAATACCTATGTCACTGTTAACATACACTACTAATAGCTATGTCACTGTTAACAGACACTACTAATAGCTATGTCACTGTTAACAGACACTACTAATACCTATGTCACTGTTAGCAGACACTACTAATACCTATGTCACTGTTAACAGACACTACTAATAGCTATATCACTGTTAACAGACACTACTAATACCTATGTCACTGTTAGCAGACACTACTAATACCTATGTCACTGTTAAAAGACACTACTAATACCTATGTCACTGTTAACAGACACTATAGCTACTAATAGCTATGTCACTGTTAACAGACACTACTAATAGCTATGTCACTGTTAACAGACACTACTAATAGCTATGTCACTGTTAACAGACACTACTAATACCTATGTCACTGTTAAAAGACACTACTAATACCTATGTCACTGTTAACAGACACTACTAATACCTATGTCACTGTTAACAGACACTACTAATAGCTATGTCACTGTTAACAGACACTACTAATACCTATGTCACTGTTAACAGACACTACTAATACCTATGTCACTGTTAAAAGACATTACTAATACCTATGTCACTGTTAACAGACACTACTAATACCTATGTCACTGTTAACAGACACTACTAATACCCTGACTAATACCTATGTCACTGTTAACAGACACTACTAATACCTATGTTACTGTTAACAGACACTACTAATATCTATATCACTGTTAACAGACACTACTAATACATATGTCACTGTTAACAGACACTACTAATACCTATGTCACTGTTAACATACACTACTAATAGCTATGTCACTGTTAACAGACACTACTAATAGCTATGTCACTGTTAACAGACACTACTAATACCTATGTCACTGTTAGCAGACACTACTAATACCTATGTCACTGTTAAAAGACACTACTAATACCTATGTCACTGTTAACAGACACTACTAATAGCTATGTCACTGTTAACAGACACTACTAATACCTATGTCACTGTTAGCAGACACTACTAATACCTATGTCACTGTTAAAAGACACTACTAATACCTATGTCACTGTTAACAGACACTACTAATAGCTATGTCACTGTTAACAGACACTACTAATAGCTATGTCACTGTTAACAGACACTACTTATAGCTATGTCACTGTTAACAGACACTACTAATACCTATGTCACTGTTAACAGACACTACTAATACCTATGTCACTGTTAACAGACACTACTAATACCTATGTCACTGTTAGCAGACACTACTAATACCTATGTCACTGTTAAAAGACACTACTAATACCTATGTCACTGTTAACAGACACTACTAATACCTATGTCACTGTTAACATACACTACTAATAGCTATGTCACTGTTAACAGACACTACTAATAGCTATGTCACTGTTAACAGACACTACTAATACCTATGTCACTGTTAGCAGACACTACTAATACCTATGTCACTGTTAACAGACACTACTAATAGCTATATCACTGTTAACAGACACTACTAATACCTATGTCACTGTTAGCAGACACTACTAATACCTATGTCACTGTTAAAAGACACTACTAATACCTATGTCACTGTTAACAGACACTATAGCTACTAATAGCTATGTCACTGTTAACAGACACTACTAATAGCTATGTCACTGTTAACAGACACTACTAATAGCTATGTCACTGTTAACAGACACTACTAATACCTATGTCACTGTTAAAAGACACTACTAATACCTATGTCACTGTTAAAAGACACTACTAATACCTATGTCACTGTTAACAGACACTACTAATACCTATGCCACTGTTAACAGACACTACTAATACCTATGTCACTGTTATCAGACACTACTAATACCTATGTCACTGTTAACAGACACTACTAATAGCTATGTCACTGTTAACAGACACTACTAATAGCTATGTCACTGTTAACAGACACTACTAATACCTATGTCACTGTTAACAGACACTACTAATAGCTATGTCACTGTTAACAGACACTACTAATAGCTATGTCACTGTTAACAGACACTACTAATACATATGTCACTGTTACAGACACTACTAATAGCTATGTCACTGTTAACGGACACTACTAATACATATGTCACTGTTAACAGACACTACTAATACATATGTCACTGTTAACAGACACTACTAATACCTATATCACTGTTAACAGACACTACTAATACCTATGTCACTGTTAACAGACACTACTAATACATATGTCACTGTTAACAGACACTACTAATAGCTATGTCACTGTTAACAGACACTACTAATAGCTATGTCACTGTTAACAGACACTACTAATACATATATCACTGTTAACAGACACTACTAATAGCTATGTCACTGTTAACAGACACTACTAATAGCTATGTCACTGTTAACATACACTACTAATACCTATGTCACTGTTAACAGACACTACTAATACCTATGTCACTGTCAACAGACACTACTAATACCTATGTCACTGTTAACAGACACTACTAATACATATGTCACTGTTAACAGACACTACTAATACCTATGTCACTGTTAACAGACACTACTAATACCTATATCACTGTTAACAGACACTACTAATACCTATGTCACTGTTAACAGACACTACTAATAGCTATGTCACTGTTATCAGACACTACTAATAGGTATGTCACTGTTATCAGACACTACTAATAGCTATGTCACTGTTAACAGACACTACTAATACCTATGTCACTGTTAACAGACACTACTAATACCTATGTCACTGTTAACAGACACTACTAATACATATGTCACTGTTAACAGACACTACTAATACATATGTCACTGTTAACAGACACTACTAATAGCTATATCACTGTTAACAGACACTACTAATACCTATGTCACTGTTAACAGACACTACTAATACCTATGTCACTGTTAACAGACACTACTAATACCTATGTCACTGTTAACAGACACTACTAATAGCTATGTCACTGTTAACAGACACTACTAATAGCTATGTCACTGTTAACAGACACTACTAATACCTATGTCACTGTTAGCAGACACTACTAATACCTATGTCACTGTTAAAAGACACTACTAATACCTATGTCACTGTTAACAGACACTACTAATACCTATGTCACTGTTAACATACACTACTAATAGCTATGTCACTGTTAACAGACACTACTAATAGCTATGTCACTGTTAACAGACACTACTAATACCTATGTCACTGTTAGCAGACACTACTAATACCTATGTCACTGTTAACAGACACTACTAATAGCTATATCACTGTTAACAGACACTACTAATACCTATGTCACTGTTAGCAGACACTACTAATACCTATGTCACTGTTAAAAGACACTACTAATACCTATGTCACTGTTAACAGACACTATAGCTACTAATAGCTATGTCACTGTTAACAGACACTACTAATAGCTATGTCACTGTTAACAGACACTACTAATAGCTATGTCACTGTTAACAGACACTACTAATACCTATGTCACTGTTAAAAGACACTACTAATACCTATGTCACTGTTAACAGACACTACTAATACCTATGTCACTGTTAACAGACACTACTAATAGCTATGTCACTGTTAACAGACACTACTAATACCTATGTCACTGTTAACAGACACTACTAATACCTATGTCACTGTTAAAAGACATTACTAATACCTATGTCACTGTTAACAGACACTACTAATACCTATGTCACTGTTAACAGACACTACTAATACCCTGACTAATACCTATGTCACTGTTAACAGACACTACTAATACCTATGTTACTGTTAACAGACACTACTAATATCTATATCACTGTTAACAGACACTACTAATACATATGTCACTGTTAACAGACACTACTAATACCTATGTCACTGTTAACATACACTACTAATAGCTATGTCACTGTTAACAGACACTACTAATAGCTATGTCACTGTTAACAGACACTACTAATACCTATGTCACTGTTAGCAGACACTACTAATACCTATGTCACTGTTAAAAGACACTACTAATACCTATGTCACTGTTAACAGACACTACTAATAGCTATGTCACTGTTAACAGACACTACTAATACCTATGTCACTGTTAGCAGACACTACTAATACCTATGTCACTGTTAAAAGACACTACTAATACCTATGTCACTGTTAACAGACACTACTAATAGCTATGTCACTGTTAACAGACACTACTAATAGCTATGTCACTGTTAACAGACACTACTTATAGCTATGTCACTGTTAACAGACACTACTAATACCTATGTCACTGTTAACAGACACTACTAATACCTATGTCACTGTTAACAGACACTACTAATACCTATGTCACTGTTAGCAGACACTACTAATACCTATGTCACTGTTAAAAGACACTACTAATACCTATGTCACTGTTAACAGACACTACTAATACCTATGTCACTGTTAACATACACTACTAATAGCTATGTCACTGTTAACAGACACTACTAATAGCTATGTCACTGTTAACAGACACTACTAATACCTATGTCACTGTTAGCAGACACTACTAATACCTATGTCACTGTTAACAGACACTACTAATAGCTATATCACTGTTAACAGACACTACTAATACCTATGTCACTGTTAGCAGACACTACTAATACCTATGTCACTGTTAAAAGACACTACTAATACCTATGTCACTGTTAACAGACACTATAGCTACTAATAGCTATGTCACTGTTAACAGACACTACTAATAGCTATGTCACTGTTAACAGACACTACTAATAGCTATGTCACTGTTAACAGACACTACTAATACCTATGTCACTGTTAAAAGACACTACTAATACCTATGTCACTGTTAACAGACACTACTAATACCTATGTCACTGTTAACAGACACTACTAATAGCTATGTCACTGTTAACAGACACTACTAATACCTATGTCACTGTTAACAGACACTACTAATACCTATGTCACTGTTAAAAGACATTACTAATACCTATGTCACTGTTAACAGACACTACTAATACCTATGTCACTGTTAACAGACACTACTAATACCCTGACTAATACCTATGTCACTGTTAACAGACACTACTAATACCTATGTCACTGTTAACAGACACTACTAATATCTATGTCACTGTTAACAGACACTACTAATACATATGTCACTGTTAACAGACACTACTAATACCTATGTCACTGTTAACATACACTACTAATAGCTATGTCACTGTTAACAGACACTACTAATAGCTATGTCACTGTTAACAGACACTACTAATACCTATGTCACTGTTAGCAGACACTACTAATACCTATGTCACTGTTAAAAGACACTACTAATACCTATGTCACTGTTAACAGACACTACTAATAGCTATATCACTGTTAACAGACACTACTAATACCTATGTCACTGTTAGCAGACACTACTAATACCTATGTCACTGTTAAAAGACACTACTAATACCTATGTCACTGTTAACAGACACTACTAATAGCTATGTCACTGTTAACAGACACTACTAATAGCTATGTCACTGTTAACAGACACTACTTATAGCTATGTCACTGTTAACAGACACTACTAATACCTATGTCACTGTTAACAGACACTACTAATACCTATGTCACTGTTAACAGACACTACTAATACCTATGTCACTGTTAAAAGACACTACTAATACCTATGTCACTGTTAACAGACACTACTAATAGCTATGTCACTGTTAACAGACACTACTAATAGCTATGTCACTGTTAACAGACACTACTAATAGCTATGTCACTGTTAACAGACACTACTAATAGCTATGTCACTGTTAACAGACACTACTAATACCTATGTCACTGTTAAAAGACACTACTAATACCTATGTCACTGTTAACAGACACTACTAATACCTATGTCACTGTTAACAGACACTACTAATAGCTATGTCACTGTTAACAGACACTACTAATACCTATATCACTGTTAACAGACACTACTAATAGCTATGTCACTGTTAACAGACACTACTAATACCTATGTCACTGTTAGCAGACACTACTAATACCTATGTCACTGTTAAAAGACATTACTAATACCTATGTCACTGTTAACAGACACTACTAATACCTATGTCACTGTTAACAGACACTACTAATACCCTGACTAATACCTATGTCACTGTTAACAGACACTACTAATACCTATGTCACTGTTAACAGACACTACTAATATCTATGTCACTGTTAACAGACACTACTAATACATATGTCACTGTTAACAGGCACTACTAATACCTATGTCAATGTTAACAGACACTACTAATACCTATGTCACTGTTAACAGACACTACTAATAGCTATGTCACTGTTAACAGACACTACTAATACCTATATCACTGTTAACAGACACTACTAATACCTTTGTCACTGTTAACAGACACTACTAATATCTATGTCACTGTTAACAGACACTACTAATACCTATATCACTGTTAACAGACACTACTAATACCTATGTCACTGTTAACAGACACTACTAATATCTATGTCACTGTTAACAGACACTACTAATCGCTATGTCACTGTTAACAGACACTACTAATACCTATGTCACTGTTGCCAATATTACATACGAAATGTATTAACATTATAACTTTTAGTTCTGTTTTGTGGAAAACAATAACAAACTTAACAATAATGTCTCATACTTAAATCTGCACCAACAACAGCTGGGGCATTTTTTCATCTTATCACCAAAGTTCCATTCACTAAAAATCGAACAGTTACTCATAAAAAGACATTGTATCTATTAATTAGTTGTCAATATTATCTGTAGGTAGCATAGTAGCAAGTTTAAATCTTGAGCGAAATTTTGGTGTTGAATGTCTCTATGTTCAAACTGTAAAAGTTGTAACTACAGTATCATTTTAAACAACACCAATATATTTATTGAATTTTAAAAAAACATTATTGATTATTTAGATGATTGTACAAGTTAATCAGTGGTCGATATTATCCATAAGCAGTACAGAAACCCCTTGAAATCGTGATCGCCATTGGGGGCGCCGTTTTTTAGGTACAGACAAAAATCAATGTGATTTGATTTATCGTGCATACAGCTAAAAACAAACCAACAGATCATGGAATATTGTTGAAGGTGTACATATTATAATTAAGTTATTGTACTTAAACATTTTAAAAATATTCCAGTTGCAGCTAGTGCACCTTTAAATCATTATGGGTTTAGTCTTTTCCATTTCCACCCCTACTAAATAATGTTACAGTCTAGCTGCTTTGGCTGGGTTTAGTCTTTTCCATTTCCACCCCTACTAAATAATGTTACAGTCTAGCTGCTTTGGCTGGGTTTAGTCTTTTCCATTTCCACTCCTACTAAATAATGTTACAGTCTAGCTGCTTTGGCTGGGTTTAGTCTTTTCCATTTCCACCCCTACTAAATAATGTTACAGTCTAGCTGCTTTGGCTGGGTTTAGTCTTTTCCATTTCCACCCCTACCAAAATATGTTACAGTCTAGCTTCTTTGGCTGGGTTTAGTCATTTCAATTTCCACCCCTACCAAATAATGTTACAGTCCAGCTGTTTTGGCTGGGTTTAGTCTTTTCCATTTCCACCCCTACCAAATAATGTTACAGTCCAGCTGTTTTGGCTGGGTTTAGTCTTTTCCATTTCCACCCCTACTAAATAATGTTACAGTCTAGCTGCTTTGGCTGGGTTTACTCTTTTCTATTTCCACCCCTACCAAATAATGTTACAATCTAGCTGCTTTGGCTGGGTTTAGTCTTTTCCATTTCCACCCCTACCAAATAATGTTACAATCTAGCTGTTTTGGCTGGGTTTAGTCTTTTCTATTTCCACCCCTACCAAATAATGTTACAATCTAGCTGCTTTGGCTGCGTTTAGTCTTTTCCACTTCCACCCCTAGCAAATAATGTTACAATCTAGCTGTTTTGGCTGGGTTTAGTCTTTTCCACTTCCACCCCTACCAAATAATGTTACAATCTAGCTGCTTTGGCTGCGTTTAGTCTTTTCCACTTCCACCCCTAGCAAATAATGTTACAGTCTAGCTGCTTTGGCTGGGTTTAGTCTTTTCCACTCCATCCCTATCAAATAATGTTACAGTCTAGCTGCTTTGGCGGGGAGTCTTTTCCACTTCCACCCCTACCAAATAATGTTACAGTCTAGCTGCTTTGGCTGGGTTTAGTCTTTTCCACTCCATCCCTATCAAATAATGTTACAGTCTAGCTGCTTTGGCTGGGTTTACTCTTTTCTATTTCCACCCCTACCAAATAATGTTACAATCTAGCTGCTTTGGTTGGGTTTAGTCTTTTCCACTTCCACCCCTACCAAATAATGTTACAATCTAGCTGCTTTGGCTGGGTTTAGACTTTTCTATTTCCACCCCTACCAAATAATGTTACAGTCTAGCTGCTTTGGCTGGGTTTAGTCTTTTCCACTTCCACCACTACCAACTAATGTTACAGTCTAGTTGCTTTGGCTGGGTTATAGTCTTTCCCACCCCTA
Organism: Glandiceps talaboti; assembly: GCF_964340395.1. Taxonomy (NCBI): domain Eukaryota; kingdom Metazoa; phylum Hemichordata; class Enteropneusta; family Spengelidae; genus Glandiceps; species Glandiceps talaboti. Next base: position 22,678,924 of record NC_135561.1, on the reverse strand, counting down.
CCAAATAATGTTACAGTCTAGCTGTTTTAGCTGGGTTATAGTCTTTCCCACCCCTGCCAAATAATGTTACAATCCATGGTTGGTATGGTCTTTTCTACCACAACCAAACAGTGATAAAATCTAGGGATATAAGCCATCTAAACTGGGGCTCGTTTGAAGTTAAATGCATTCATTTAATAGTCTCTGAGAATTCATTCATTCATTCATTCATTCATTCATTCATTCATTCTTTTATTCATTTATTCATGCATTCTTTCTTTTCAACGAGTAGGTTCCTCAAAAATGGGAGGATCTGTATCCTTATATCGAAGACAGTAACAGAAGAATATATGCAGGCAAGTTTGCTTTTTTTCTGTACAACATGATCAATCACACACACACACACACACACACACACACACACACACACACACACACACACACACACACACAGACAGACAGACATACACACAGACACACACACAGACACACACAGACACACACACACACAGACACTCACACACACACACACACACATACACACACACACACACACACACACACACACACACACACACACACACACACACACACACACCATTTAAAGTCTCCAGTTGGGTATGTGCTTCATCTTGTTTATAAAAAATAGTGCCAATTGCCTTGTAGCACAACTGTATTCGGCTGTTGCTATGGGTGTGGTCTTGTTGCTTGACATATTTGGATACATTTTTTGAATCTTTATTAACTTGCCTGCCCTTCCTATACATATCTTTTTAGGGCAAGTTACATTGATGGACAGCATGGCTGGAACAGTGTTTGATGAATTAAAGGCTGCTGGCATGTACAATGACTCTCTAATCATATTTCACTCTGATGTAAGTATTAGTCATGGAGTAAACAAAGTGGTGATAAACTAACAAACTTTGATGTAAGTATTAGTCATGGAGTAAACAAAGTGGTGATAAACTAACAAACTTTGATGTAAGTATTAGTCATGGAGTAAACAAAGTGGTGATAAACTAACAAACTTTGATGTAAGTATTAGTCATGGGGTAAACAAAGTGGTGATAAACTAACAAACTCTGATGTAAGTATTAGTCATGGAGTAAACAAAGTGGTGATAAACTAACAAACTTTGATGTAAGTATTAGTCATGGAGTAAACAAACAAAGTGGTGATAAACTAACAAACTCTGATGTAAGTATTAGTTATGGAGTAAACAAAGTGGTGATAAACTAACAAACTTTGATGTAAGTATTAGTCATGGAGTAAATAAAGTGGTGATAAACTAACAAACTTTGATGTAAATATTAGTCATGGAGTAAACAAAGTGGTGATAAACTAACAAACTTTGATGTAAGTATTAGTCATGGAGTAAATAAAGTGGTGATAAACTAACAAACTCTGATGTAAGTATTAGTCATGGAGTAAACAAAGTGGTGATAAACTAACAAACTTTGATGTAAGTATTAGTCATGGAGTAAACAAAGTGGTGATAAACTAACAAACTTTGATGTAAGTATTAGTTATGGAGTAAACAAAGTGGTGATAAACTAACAAACTATGATGTAAGTTATTAGTCATGGAGTAAACAAAGTGGTGATAAACTAACAAACTCTGATGTAAGTATTAGTTATGGAGTAAACAAAGTGGTGATAAACTAACAAACTGTGATGTAAGTATTAGTCATGGAGTAAACAAAGTGGTGATAAACTAACAAAGTTTGATGTAAGTATTAGTCATGGAGTAAACAAAGTGGTGATAAACTAACAAACTGTGATGTAAGTATTAGTCATGGAGTAAACAAAGTGGTGATAAACTAACAAACTGTGATGTAAGTATTAGTCATGGAGTAAACAAAGTGGTGATAAACTAACAAACTTTGCTGTAAGTATTAGTCATGGAGTAAACAAAGTGGTGATAAACTAACAAACTTTGATGTAAGTATTAGTCATGGAGTAAACAAAGTGGTGATAAACTAACAAACTTTGATGTAAGTATTAGTCATGGAGTAAACAAAGTGGTGATAAACTAACAAACTTTGATGTAAGTATTAGTCATGGAGTAAACAAAGTGGTGATAAACTAACAAACTTTGATGTAAGTATTAGTCATGGAGTAAACAAAGTGGTGATAAACTAACAAACTCTGATGTAAGTATTAGTTATGGAGTAAACAAAGTGGTGATAAACTAACAAACTGTGATGTAAGTATTAGTCATGGAGTAAATAAAGTGGTGATAAACTAACAAACTTTGATGTAAGTATTAGTCATGGAGTAAACAAAGTGGTGATAAACTAACAAACTTTGATGTAAGTATTAGTCATGGAGTAAACAAAGTGGTGATAAACTAACAAACTTTGATGTAAGTATTAGTCATGGAGTAAACAAAGTGGTGATAAACTAACAAACTGTGATGTAAGTATTAGTCATGGAGTAAACAAAGTGGTGATAAACTAACAAACTTTGATGTAAGTATTAGTCATGGAGTAAACAAAGTGGTGATAAACTAACAAACTGTGATGTAAGTATTAGTCATGGAGTAAACAAAGTGGTGATAAACTAACAAACTTTGATGTAAGTATTAGTCATGGAGTAAACAAAGTGGTGATAAACTAACAAACGTTGATGTAAATATTAGTCATGGAGTAAACAAAGTGGTGATAAAGTAACAAACTCCAGATCTGATGTAAGTATTAGTCATGGAGTAAACAAAGTGGTGATAAACTAACAAACTCTGATGTAAGTATTAGTCATGGAGTAAACAAAGTGGTGATAAACTAACACACTTTGATGTAAGTATTAGTCATGGAGTAAACAAAGTGGTGATAAACTAACAAACTTTGATGTAAGTTATTATGGAATAAACAAAGTGGTGATAAATGAACAGCAATGGAAATGCACTACATCTGCCTTTATTATAATTCAATGCTGTAATACTTTGCTAATTCACTCACTTCTACCTCTGTCAAAGTTCCCTTATCTAGTATCACACTTTGTATTATCAAGCAAATCAAACCAGTCAGTCAGTCAGTCAGTCAGTCAGTCAGTCAAACTGAAAGTTCCCTTAGCTAGTATCACACTTTGTGTTACCAAGCAAATCAAACCAGTCAGTCAGTCAGTCAGTCAGTCATTCAGTCATTCAGTCAGTCAGTCAAACTAATAGTTCCCTTATCTAGTATCACACTTTGTGTTACCAAGCAAATCAAACCAGTCAGTCAGTCAGTCAGTCAGTCAGTTAGTCAGTCAGTCAGTCAGTCAGTCAGTCAGTCAGTCAGTCAGTCAAACTAATATATGGTAAATATGATTTTGGATGACTAAATTGCTCTTCAATTATTTATTCAACATTTTAATAATGCAAACAAGTCTTTCTATAATTCTATAGTTTTGGATTTTGGGATATTGTAGGAAGTTACCACAATAATTACCACAATCTAGTTAAGGGTATATGGTAACCATGACATCATTTCCTGCATGTTATTATAAACAGATCAATTATAATTCTGATGATTCAATTTCGTTAATTGGGAATAAGATCACGATTTCTCTCTCCAAAATTGATATTATATTGTGTAACCTTTGTGAAAAGAATGGCGGTGATGTCCTCACTTCTGCTAGTAACTGGCCTTACAGAGGAAACAAAGGAACTTACTTCGATGGTGGAATTAAATCACCTGGTTTTGTAGCTGGCAAAGGAATACAGAAAACTGGGTACAAGAATAAAGGGTATGTTTAAATAGTTATGCCACGCCAGTGGTTGCAAGATTTAGAAATAGGAGTTCCATCACTACTGTTCAAGGTGCACCCTCAAGCTCCTATGCAGCACTACCATCAAATGTCAACCTTCACAACTTCATGTTACCTGTGCAGCACTACCATCAAATGTCAACCTTCACAACTTCATGTTACCTGTGCAGCACTACCATCAAATGTCAACCTGCACAACTTCATGTTACCTGTACAGCACTACCATCAAATGTCAACCTTCACAACTTCATGTTACCTGTACAGCACTACCATCAAATGTCAACCTTCACAACTTCATGTTACCTGTACAGCACTACCATCAAATGTCAACCTTCACAACTTCATGTTACCTGTACAGCACTACCATCAAAGGTCTAAGGTTGACAACCTTCACAACTTCATATGTTACCTGTACAGCATTACCATCAAATGTCAACCTTCACAACTTCATGTTACCTGTACAGCACTACCATCAAATGTCAACCTTCACAACTTCATGTTACCTGTGCAGCACTACCATCAAATGTCAACCTTCACAACTTCATGTTACCTGTACAGCACTACCATCAAATGTCAACCTTCACAACTTCATGTTACCTGTACAGCACTACCATCAAATGTCAACCTTCACAACTTCATGTTACCTGTACAGCACTACCATCAAATGTCAACCTTCACAACTTCATGTTACCTGTACAGCACTACCATCAAAGGTCAACCTTCACAACTTTCAAATTGTCAGATTTCCCATTGAAAAAAAAAAGATAGCTGTGTTAATATACTTGTGTTATATTGACTACAAAACTTTGCTTGGGATCAATTTTTTTCCAAATGCGCACTAATCTGTCTGAAAATCCGTAAATAGAGACCAAAGGGGTTTTGTAAAAATCTGTCGGTTTTTAGATTTTTGATGTTCATGGCCTATTCGCTCCATATTGGAAATAATTGATATTCTTTTCACTGACCTTTGTAACAATGTATAATATTATATAGTCAATTGATTTTGTAGGTGTCAATCAAATATTGCTGACTAAGGGTGCCTTAAGTATTTATGGGGGAGGGGGGATCAAGCCCTTATGTCACTTGTATATTCCACGGTTATCTGAAATAAAATAAACTAAAACTTATTTTTAAAAAATAACAATATATAATAATAACAATAACATTACACAACATTGTTCAAATATTGTTTCTTGTCCAAATTGTTTTGATCATTTAGGCTTTCTTTGTCACAAATCATGATATTAAATATATAGTACGTAATGCATATTTGGTAAATAAGTATATATTCTATTTTCAACAGATTATTTCACATCAGTGATATGTACCCAACCCTGATAGAGAGTGTTGCTGGAGGTATCTTAGAAGGTAATATCATTTCTATAATTAACAATGAATTTATGTATTACATGATATAAATTTATGGGATTGTGTTTTGTATATATAGATAACTTGATGTGAATGTATGGGAGTGTATTTGTATATACAGATAACTTGATGTGTATGTATGGAAGTGTATTTGTATATACAGATAACTTGATGTGTATGTATGGGATTGTATTTTGTATATCTAGATAACATAGATGATATGAATGTATGGGAATCTATTTTGTATATATAGATAACATAGATGATATGAATGTATGGGAATCTATTTTGTATATAAAGATAACTTGATATGAATGTATGGGATTGTATTTTGTATATATAGATAACTTGATGTGAATGTATGGGAATCTATTTTGTATATACAGATAACTTGATGTGAATGTATGGGAATTTATTTTGTATATACAGATAACTTGATATGAATGTATGGGAGTCTATTTTGTATATACAGATAACTTGATATGAATGTATGGGAATCTATTTTGTATATACAGATAACTTGATATGAATGTATGGGATTGTATTTTGTATATATAGATAACTTGATATGAATGTATGGGAGTCTATTTTGTATATTTAGATAACATAGATGATATGAATGTATGGGAATCTATTTTGTATATATAGATAACATAAATGATATGAATGTATGGGAATCTATTTTGTATATAAAGATAACTTGATATGAATGTATGGGATTGTATTTTGTATATATAGATAACTTGATGTGAATGTATGGGATTGTATTTTGTATATACAGATAACTTGATGTGAATGTATGGGAATTTATTTTGTATATACAGATAACTTGATATGAATGTATGGGAGTCTATTTTGTATATACAGATAACTTGATATGAATGTATGGGAATCTATTTTGTATATCTAGATAACTTGATATGAATGTATGGGAGTCTATTTTGTATATACAGATAACTTGATATGAATGTATGGGATTGTATTTTGTATATATAGATAACTTGATATGAATGTATGGGAATCTATTTTGTATATACAGATAACTTGATATGAATGTATGGGAGTCTATTTTGTATATACAGATAACTTGATATGAATGTATGGGAGTCTATTTTGTATATACAGATAACTTGATATGAATGTATGGGAATCTATTTTGTATATACAGATAACTTGATATGAATGTATGGGATTGTATTTTGTATATATAGATAACTTGATGTGAATGTATGGGAGTCTATTTTGTATATACAGATAACTTGATGTGAATGTATGGGAATCTCTTTTGTATATAAAGATAACTTGATATGAATGTATGGGATTGTATTTTGTATATATAGATAACTTGATGTGAATGTATGGGAGTCTATTTTGTATATACAGATAACTTGATATGAATGTATGGGATTGTATTTTGTATATACAGATAACTTGATATGAATGTATGGGATTGTATTTTGTATATATAGATAACTTGATATGAATGTATGGGATTGTATTTTGTATATACAGATAACTTGATATGAATGTATGGGAATCTATTTTGTATATACAGATAACTTGATATGAATGTATGGGATTGTATTTTGTATATATAGATAACTTGATATGAATGTATGGGATTGTATTTTGTATATAAAGATAACTTGATATGAATGTATGGGATTGTATTTTGTATATAAAGATAACTTGATATGAATGTATGGGAATCTATTTTGTATATATAGATAACTTGATATGAATGTATGGGATTGTATTTTGTATATATAGATAACTTGATGTGAATGTATGGGAGTCTATTTTGTATATACAGATAACTTGATGTGAATGTATGGGAATCTATTTTGTATATAAAGATAACTTGATATGAATGTATGGGAATCTATTTTGTATATAAAGATAACTTGATATGAATGTATGGGATTGTATTTTGTATATATAGATAACTTGATGTGAATGTATGGGAGTCTATTTTGTATATACAGATAACTTGATGTGAATGTATGGGAGTCTATTTTGTATATACAGATAACTTGATGTGAATGTATGGGAATCTATTTTGTATATAAAGATAACTTGATATGAATGTATGGGATTGTATTTTGTATATATAGATAACTTGATGTGAATGTATGGGAGTCTATTTTGTATATACAGATAACTTGATATGAATGTATGGGAATCTATTTTGTATATAAAGATAACTTGATATGAATGTATGGAAATCTATTTTGTATATAAAGATAACTTGATGTGAATGTATGGGATTGTATTTTGTATATATAGATAACTTGATATGAATGTATGGAAGTCTATTTTGTATATATAGATAACTTGATGTGAATGTATGGGAGTCTATTTTGTATATACAGATAACTTGATGTGAATGTATGGGAATCTATTTTGTATATAAAGATAACTTGATATGAATGTATGGGATTGTATTTTGTATATATAGATAACTTGATGTGAATGTATGGGAGTCTATTTTGTATATACAGATAACTTGATATGAATGTATGGGAATCTATTTTGTATATACAGATAACTTGATATGAATGTATGGGAGTCTATTTTGTATATACAGATAACGATATGAATGTATGGGAATCTATTTTGTATATACAGATAACTTGATATGAATGTATGGGAATCTATTTTGTATATACAGATAACTTGATAAGAATGTATGGGAGTCTATTTTGTATATACAGATAACTTGATATGAATGTATGGGAATCTATTTTGTATATACAGATAACTTGATATGAATGTATGGGAATCTATTTTGTATATACAGATAACTTGATATGAATGTATGGGAATCTATTTTGTATATATAGATAACTTGATATGAATGTATGGGAGTCTATTTTGTATATATAGATAACTTGATGTGAATGTATGGGAGTCTATTTTGTATATACAGATAACTTGATATGAATGTATGGGAATCTATTTTGTATATATAGATAACTTGATATGAATGTATGGGAATCTATTTTGTATATATAGATAACTTGATATGAATGTATGGGAGTCTATTTTGTATATACAGATAACTTGATATGAATGTATGGGAATCTATTTTGTATATATAGATAACTTGATATGAATGTATGGGAATTTATTTTGTATATCTAGATAACATAGATGATATGAATGTATAGGAGTTTATTTTGTATATTTAGATAACATAGATGATGTGAATGTATGGGAATCTATTTTGTATATATAGATAACTTGATGTGAATGTATGGGAATCTATTTTGTATATATAGATAACTTGATGTGAATGTATGGGAATCTATTTTGTATATACAGATAACTTGATATGAATGTATGGGAATCTATTTTGTATATCTAGATAACTTGATATGAATGTATGGGATTGTATTTTGTATATATAGATAACTTGATATGAATGTATGGGAATCTATTTTGTATATATAGATAACTTGATATGAATGTATGGGAATCTATTTTGTATATACAGATAACTTGATGTGAATGTATGGGAATCTATTTTGTATATAAAGATAACTTGATATGAATGTATGGGATTGTATTTTGTATATATAGATAACTTGATGTGAATGTATGGGAGTCTATTTTGTATATACAGATAACTTGATATGAATGTATGGGAATCTATTTTGTATATAAAGATAACTTGATATGAATGTATGGGAATCTATTTTGTATATAAAGATAACTTGATGTGAATGTATGGGATTGTATTTTGTATATATAGATAACTTGATATGAATGTATGGAAGTCTATTTTGTATATATAGATAACTTGATGTGAATGTATGGGAGTCTATTTTGTATATACAGATAACTTGATGTGAATGTATGGGAATCTATTTTGTATATAAAGATAACTTGATATGAATGTATGGGATTGTATTTTGTATATATAGATAACTTGATGTGAATGTATGGGAGTCTATTTTGTATATACAGATAACTTGATATGAATGTATGGGAATCTATTTTGTATATACAGATAACTTGATATGGATGTATGGGAGTCTATTTTGTATATACAGATAACGATATGAATGTATGGGAATCTATTTTGTATATACAGATAACTTGATATGAATGTATGGGAATCTATTTTGTATATACAGATAACTTGATAAGAATGTATGGGAGTCTATTTTGTATATACAGATAACTTGATATGAATGTATGGGAATCTATTTTGTATATACAGATAACTTGATATGAATGTATGGGAATCTATTTTGTATATACAGATAACTTGATATGAATGTATGGGAATCTATTTTGTATATATAGATAACTTGATATGAATGTATGGGAGTCTATTTTGTATATATAGATAACTTGATGTGAATGTATGGGAGTCTATTTTGTATATACAGATAACTTGATATGAATGTATGGGAATCTATTTTGTATATATAGATAACTTGATATGAATGTATGGGAATCTATTTTGTATATATAGATAACTTGATATGAATGTATGGGAGTCTATTTTGTATATACAGATAACTTGATATGAATGTATGGGAATCTATTTTGTATATATAGATAACTTGATATGAATGTATGGGAATTTATTTTGTATATCTAGATAACATAGATGATATGAATGTATAGGAGTTTATTTTGTATATTTAGATAACATAGATGATGTGAATGTATGGGAATCTATTTTGTATATATAGATAACTTGATGTGAATGTATGGGAATCTATTTTGTATATATAGATAACTTGATGTGAATGTATGGGAATCTATTTTGTATATACAGATAACTTGATATGAATGTATGGGAATCTATTTTGTATATCTAGATAACTTGATATGAATGTATGGGATTGTATTTTGTATATATAGATAACTTGATATGAATGTATGGGAATCTATTTTGTATATATAGATAACTTGATATGAATGTATGGGAATCTATTTTGTATATACAGATAACTTGATATGAATGTATGGGAATCTATTTTGTATATCTAGATAACTTGATGTGAATGTATGGGATTGTATTTTGTATATACAGATAACTTGATGTGAATGTATGGGAGTCTATTTTGTATATACAGATAACTTGATGTGAATGTATGGGAGTCTATTTTGTATATACAGATAACTTGATGTGAATGTATGGGAATCTATTTTGTATATATAGATAACTTGATGTGAATGTATGGGAATCTATTTTGTATATACAGATAACTTGATATGAATGTATGGGAATCTATTTTGTATATATAGATAACTTGATGTGAATGTATGGGAATCTATTTTGTATATATAGATAACTTGATGTGAATGTATGGGAGTCTATTTTGTATATATAGATAACTTGATATGAATGTATGGGAATCTATTTTGTATATATAGATAACATAGATGATATGAATGTATGGGAATCTATTTTGTATGTATAGATAACTTGATGTGAATGTATGGGAGTCTATTTTGTATATATAGATAACTTGATATGAATGTATGGGAATCTATTTTGTATATCTAGATAACAGATGCTATGAATGTATGGGAATCTATTTTGTATATCTAGATAACTTGATATGAATGTATGGGAATCTATTTTGTATATATAGATAACTTGATATGAATGTATGGGAGTGTATTTTGTATATCTAGATAACATAGATGATATGAATGTATGGGAATCTATTTTGGATATACAGATAACTTGATGTGAATGTATGGAAGTCTATCTTGTATATATAGATAACATAGATGATATGAATGTATGGGAGTCTATTTTGTATATCTAGATAACATAGATGATATGAATGTATGGGAATCTATTTTGTATATCTAGATAACTTGATATGAATGTATGGGAATCTATTTTGTATATATAGATAACATAGATGATATGAATGTATGGGAGTCTATTTTGTATATCTAGATAACATAGATGATATGAATGTATGGGAATCTATTTTGTATATTGAGATAACATAGATGATATGAATGTATGGGAATCTATTTTGTATATATAGATAACTTGATATGAATGTATGGGAATCTATTTTGTATATTGAGATAACATACTATATGAATGTATGGGAATCTATTTTGTATATCTAGATAACTTCTATATACAGATAACTTGATGTGAATATATGGGAGTCTATTTTGTATATACAGATAACATAGATGATATGAATACGTGAGAATCTATTTTGTATATATAGATGACTTAGATGGTATAAATATCTGGGAGTCTCTTTCAAAGGGAGAGCCCTCACCTCGTGAGGAAATGCTGATTACAGTAGATGAGAAATTTGCCAATGTAACAGGTATATTTGGTGCAAATGTCTCTGCCATCAGGTTAGTGACAACACTTGAATATATTAACCATTCATTGGAAATTAAAAATGACTCTGTTGATATCAAGATTTCTTCTTCTTATCATATTATTAAACTAAAAAATACATTGATTCACAGATACACATGACCATAGCATACAGCAGGTTACAACTTCAATACAAAGATTCACACATAACACTGAATGTAAGATATTCAGATTTGTACTGATAAACTGATGACTTGAAGAACTTTTTATTTCCTTTATATCCTACATACCGCAACACTGGTTTATAGTAACAGAACACTTAGATGATAAATAACAACACAGGTTTATAGTAACAGAACACTTAGATGATAAATAACAACACAGGTTTATAGTAACAGAACACTTAGATGATAAATAACAACACAGGTTTATAGTAACAGAACACTTAGATGATAAATAACAACACACTTAGATGATAAATAACAACATAGGTTTATAGTAACAGAACACTTAGATGATAAATAACAACACAGGTTTATAGTAACAGAACACTTAGATGATAAATAACAACACAGGTTTATAGTAACAGAACACTTAGATGATAAATAACAACACAGGTTAATAGTAACAGAACACTTAGATGATAAATAACAACACACTTAGATGATAAATAACAACATAGGTTTATAGTAACAGAACACTTAGATGATAAATAACAACAAAGGTTTATAGTAACAGAACACTTAGATGATAAATAACAACACAGGTTAATAGTAACAGAACACTTAGATGATAAATAACAACACAGGTTAATAGTAACAGAACACTTAGATGATAAATAACAACACAGGTTTATAGTAACAGAACACTTAGATGATAAATAACAACACAGGTTTATAGTAACAGAACACTTAGATGATAAATAACAACACAGGTTTATAGTAACAGAACACTTAGATGATAAATAACAACACAGGTTTATAGTAACAGAACACTTAGATAATAAATAACAACACAGGTTTATAGTAACAGAACACTTAGATGATAAATAACAACACACTTAGATGGTAAATAACAACATAGGTTTATAGTAACAGAACACTTAGATGATAAATAACAACACAGGTTTATAGTAACAGAACACTTAGATGATAAATAACAACACAGGTTTATAGTAACAGAACACTTAGATGATAAATAACAACACAGGTTTATAGTAATAGAACACTTAGATGATAAATAACAACACAGGTTTATAGTAACCACACACTTAGATAATAAATAACAACACAGGTTTATGGTAACCACACACTTAGATGATAAATAACAACACAGGTTTATAGTAACCACACACTTAGATGATAAATAACAACACAGGTTTATAGTAACAGAACACTTAGATGATAAATAACAACACAGGTTTATAGTAACCACACACTTAGATAATAAATAACAACACAGGTTTATAGTAACAGAACACTTAGATGATAAATAACAACACAGGTTTATAGTAACAGAACACTTAGATGATAAATAACAACACAGGTTTATAGTAACCACACACTTAGATGATAAATAACAACACAGGTTTATAGTAACAGAACACTTAGATGATAAATAACAACACAGGTTTATAGTAACAGAACACTTAGATGATAAATAACAACACAGGTTAATAGTAACAGAACACTTAGATGATAAATAACAACACACTTAGATGATAAATAACAACATAGGTTTATAGTAACAGAACACTTAGATGATAAATAACAACACAGGTTAATAGTAACAGAACACTTAGATGATAAATAACAACACAGGTTTATAGTAACAGAACACTTAGATGATAAATAACAACACAGGTTTATAATAACAGAACACTTAGATGATAAATAACAACACAGGTTAATAGTAACAGAACACTTAGATGATAAATAACAACACAGGTTTATAGTAACAGAACACTTAGATGATAAATAACAACACAGGTTTATAGTAACAGAACACTTAGATGATAAATAACAACACAGGTTTATAGTAACAGAACACTTAGATGATAAATAACAACACAGGTTTATAGTAACAGAACACTTAGATAATAAATAACAACACAGGTTTATAGTAACAGAACACTTAGATGATAAATAACAACACACTTAGATGGTAAATAACAACATAGGTTTATAGTAACAGAACACTTAGATGATAAATAACAACACAGGTTTATAGTAACAGAACACTTAGATGATAAATAACAACACAGGTTTATAGTAACAGAACACTTAGATGATAAATAACAACACAGGTTTATAGTAATAGAACACTTAGATGATAAATAACAACACAGGTTTATAGTAACAGAACACTTACATGATAAATAACAACACAGGTTTATAGTAACCACACACTTAGATAATAAATAACAACACAGGTTTATGGTAACCACACACTTAGATGATAAATAACAACACAGGTTTATAGTAACCACACACTTAGATGATAAATAACAACACAGGTTTATAGTAACAGAACACTTAGATGATAAATAACAACACAGGTTTATAGTAACCACACACTTAGATAATAAATAACAACACAGGTTTATAGTAACAGAACACTTAGATGATAAATAACAACACAGGTTTATAGTAACAGAACACTTAGATGATAAATAACAACACAGGTTTATAGTAACCACACACTTAGATGATAAATAACAACACAGGTTTATAGTAACAGAACACTTAGATGATAAATAACAACACAGGTTTATAGTAACCACACACTTAGATAATAAATAACAACACGGGTTTATAGTAACAGAACACTTAGATGATAAATAACAACATAGGTTAATAGTAACAGAACACTTAGATGATAAATAACAACACAGGTTAATAGTAACAGAACACTTAGATGATAAATAACAACACAGGTTTATAGTAACAGAACACTTAGATGATAAATAACAACACAGGTTTATAGTAACAGAACACTTAGATGATAAATAACAAGACAGGTTTATAGTAACAGAACACTTAGATGATAAATAACAACATAGGTTTATAGTAACCACACACTTAGATGATAAATAACAACATAGGTTTATAGTAACCACACACTTAGATAATAAATAACAACACAGGTTAATAGTAACAGAACACTTAGATGATAAATAACAACACAGGTTTATAGTAACAGAACACTTAGATGATAAATAACAACACAGGTTTATAGTAACCACACACTTAGATGATAAATAACAACACAGGTTTATAGTAACAGAACACTTAGATGATAAATAACAACACAGGTTTATAGTAACCACACACTTAGATAATAAATAACAACACAGGTTTATAGTAACAGAACACTTAGATGATAAATAACAACACAGGTTTATAGTAACAGAACACTTAGATGATAAATAACAACACAGGTTTATAGTAACCACACACTTAGATGATAAATAACAACACAGGTTTATAGTAACAGAACACTTAGATGATAAATAACAACACAGGTTTATAGTAACAGAACACTTAGATGATAAATAACAACACAGGTTAATAGTAACAGAACACTTAGATGATAAATAACAACACACTTAGATGATAAATAACAACATAGGTTTATAGTAACAGAACACTTAGATGATAAATAACAACACAGGTTAATAGTAACAGAACACTTAGATGATAAATAACAACACAGGTTTATAGTAACAGAACACTTAGATGATAAATAACAACACAGGTTTATAATAACAGAACACTTAGATGATAAATAACAACACAGGTTAATAGTAACAGAACACTTAGATGATAAATAACAACACAGGTTTATAGTAACAGAACACTTAGATGATAAATAACAACACAGGTTTATAGTAACAGAACACTTAGATGATAAATAACAACACAGGTTTATAGTAACAGAACACTTAGATGATAAATAACAACACAGGTTTATAGTAACAGAACACTTAGATAATAAATAACAACACAGGTTTATAGTAACAGAACACTTAGATGATAAATAACAACACACTTAGATGGTAAATAACAACATAGGTTTATAGTAACAGAACACTTAGATGATAAATAACAACACAGGTTTATAGTAACAGAACACTTAGATGATAAATAACAACACAGGTTTATAGTAACAGAACACTTAGATGATAAATAACAACACAGGTTTATAGTAATAGAACACTTAGATGATAAATAACAACACAGGTTTATAGTAACAGAACACTTACATGATAAATAACAACACAGGTTTATAGTAACCACACACTTAGATAATAAATAACAACACAGGTTTATGGTAACCACACACTTAGATGATAAATAACAACACAGGTTTATAGTAACCACACACTTAGATGATAAATAACAACACAGGTTTATAGTAACAGAACACTTAGATGATAAATAACAACACAGGTTTATAGTAACCACACACTTAGATAATAAATAACAACACAGGTTTATAGTAACAGAACACTTAGATGATAAATAACAACACAGGTTTATAGTAACAGAACACTTAGATGATAAATAACAACACAGGTTTATAGTAACCACACACTTAGATGATAAATAACAACACAGGTTTATAGTAACAGAACACTTAGATGATAAATAACAACACAGGTTTATAGTAACCACACACTTAGATAATAAATAACAACACGGGTTTATAGTAACAGAACACTTAGATGATAAATAACAACATAGGTTAATAGTAACAGAACACTTAGATGATAAATAACAACACAGGTTAATAGTAACAGAACACTTAGATGATAAATAACAACACAGGTTTATAGTAACAGAACACTTAGATGATAAATAACAACACAGGTTTATAGTAACAGAACACTTAGATGATAAATAGCAAGACAGGTTTATAGTAACAGAACACTTAGATGATAAATAACAACATAGGTTTATAGTAACCACACACTTAGATAATAAATAACAACACAGGTTAATAGTAACAGAACACTTAGATGATAAATAACAACACAGGTTTATAGTAACAGAACACTTAGATGATAAATAACAACACAGGTTAATAGTAACAGAACACTTAGATGATAAATAACAACACAGGTTTATAGTAACCACACACTTAGATGATAAATAACAACACAGGTTTATAGTAACAGAACACTTAGATGATAAATAACCACACAGGTTTATAGTAACAGAACACTTAGATAATAAATAACAACATAGGTTAATAGTAACAGAACACTTAGATGATAAATAACAACACAGGTTTATAGTAACAGAACACTTAGATGATAAATAACAACACAGGTTTATAGTAATAGAACACTTAGATGATAAATAACAACACAGGTTTATAGTAACAGAACACTTAGATGATAAATAACAACACAGGTTTATAGTAACAGAACACTTAGATGATAAATAACAACACAGGTTAATAGTAACAGAACACTTAGATGATAAATAACAACACAGGTTTATAGTAACAGAACACTTAGATGATAAATAACAACACAGGTTTATAATAACAGAACACTTAGATGATAAATAACAACACAGGTTTATAGTAACAGAACACTTAGATGATAAATAACCACACAGGTTTATAGTAACAGAACACTTAGATGATAAATAACAACATATGTTTATAGTAACCACACACTTAGATGATAAATAACAACACAGGTTTATAGTAACAGAACACTTAGATGATAAATAACAACACAGGTTTATAGTAACAGAACACTTAGATGATAAATAACAACACTGGTTTATAGTAACAGAACACTTAGATAATAAATAACAACATAGGTTAATAGTAACAGAACACTTAGATGATAAATAACAACAAAGGTTTATAGTAACAGAACACTTAGATGATAAATAACAACACAGGTTTATGGTAACCACACACTTAGATAATAAATAATAACACAGGTTTATAGTAACAGAACACTTAGATGATAAATAACCACACAGGTTTATAGTAACAGAACACTTAGATGATAAATAACAACATAGGTTTATAGTAACAGAACACTTAGATGATAAATAACAACATAGGTTAATAGTAACAGAACACTTAGATGATAAATAACAACACAGGTTTATAGTAACAGAACACTAATAGATGATAAATAACAACACAGGTTTATAGTAACAGAACACTTAGATAATAAATAACAACACAGGTTTATAGTAACAGAACACTTAGATGATGAATAACAACACAGGTTTATGGTAACCACACACTTAGATGATAAATAACAACACAGGTTTATAGTAACAGAACACTTAGATGATAAATAACAACACAGGTTTATAGTAACAGAACACTTAGATGATAAATAACAACACAGGTTTATAGTAACAGAACACTTAGATTACAAATAGCTTTACAATAAAACACAGAGAACAAGTCTTGGTAGGAGACACCATGGCACCCCCCCCCCCCCAAAAAAAAAGTTTTACTTCTATGTGACTGAATGGAGATAACTTAAAATAAATTGGTGGCAACAAATAAATACTACAAAGTGTTTGCGATAATGCAGGAAATTACTGAATTTTGATAATTGAACCTGAAGATCAGAGTCAAGGCCAAAGGTCAATGTCTCAAAAACAAGTTTAAACCCGGCAATATGGGGGTAGACACTTGAATGTAGTCTCCATATATTAAAGTTTTTGAGTTAATTGGTGAATCATGATTGTTCACTACAAATACGGCTGCCATTGAGTGAAAAGTGATATGAGCACCAAAAATAATGCAAGTGTATGTTTATCTGGTTCTACATTATCTATAGACATGAATCAGATAATTAGACATTAGCAACACATAATTGCTTCATAGTATCTGCAATTTGTAAGTAATAGCACAGGGATTTGGAATTGGCCATATTTGTTTACAAATTTGTTGATGTTTTTATTGTAAATATCTTTTCCCTACAAGGTGCCACGTAATAAACTAATGATTTGAAAAGTTTTTTTCTTCTAAATATGATCACCAGATACAATGAATGGAAACTGATTGTTGGATGGCCTGCATTTTCTTATACCTATGAAGAACGTAAGTAATTCATTCTTATACCTATGAAGAACGTAAGTAATTCATTCTTATACCTATGAAGAACGTAAGTAATTCATTCTTATACCTATGAAGAACGTAAGTAATTCATTCTTATACCTATGAAGAACGTAAGTAATTCATTCTTATACCTATGAAGAACGTAAATAATTCATTCTTATACCTATGAAGAACGTAAGTAATTCATTCTTATACTTATAAAGAACGTAAGTAATTCATTCTTATACTTACAAAGAACGTAAGTAATTCATTCTTATACTTATAAAGAACGTATTAAGTAATTCATTCTTATACTTATGAAGAACGTAAATAATTCATTCTTATACCTATGAAGAACGTAAGTAATTCATTCTTATACTTATAAAGAACGTAAGTAATTCATTCTTATACTTATAAAGAACGTAAGTAATTCATTCTTATACTTATAAAGAACGTATTAAGTAATTCATTCTTATACTTATAAAGAACGTAAGTAATTCATTTGAATACAATGCAAATTTAGAAATGGGGGAAGTATATTTTAAAATTTAAAACGTTGAAGACATGAACATTTCTAACAATCATACTACAGGGGATCAGTCTTAGTTATGTTTACGAAAAAACAAACAAACAAACAACAACAACAACAACAACAACAACAAAAGAAATACACACATTGAGAAACATCAAAGACAGAGCAATTACAAATTAATTTCAACAATGTTTGTATGCCACAAGAATTACGATATGTTTTCCTATATATGTAAAATTATCACCATAGAGATACTCTTTTTAAGGAATGTGACTTGTCCCAAACCAAATGTACACTATTTGCATGTGTGTATTAAGTTTTTCAATTCATAAGAAATTTCTAATTTGACCACTAGATGATGAATACAAATCCAATCTTTGCTAGAACAAAGCTGGGAACTCACATATATACCAGGTGCAATTGACATCACAATCAATAAGACGGCTACATCCCAATGATTTTTAAAGTCCCACTTTGTGGTATTGAAAAAATCACGTCAGGTTTTGAAAGAGTGGGCATCAAGTAATTTAAAATCCTAAATGGACTATTAAGTGCACATAACTGGTTTTGACCATCTTGGCTAATACCGATGTCATACAAGTGCCACAGCACCTCAAAACAGGTTATGTGATTGGTCCATTTTGTGATAATTTCAATTAGTGTCTACAATTTTTGAAAACCTGTACCCATTTAGGGACCTTGACTCGGGCATTGTGGGTAATTCTAAAGAGAACCATTTCATATACGGTGATTACGCAGGGTGATGTCGTTTTTGTTAATGTCTCATTGTAAACATAACTAGCTAAGCCTAGTCTGTTTGTGATTGTATAATTTGATAATAAATAGAATAATTAGATTCTTGGAATACTATCACGTACATTTCATACCTTTGTCATATTTTATGGTCTTCAACTCTTTGTGAATTACTGAATGTGGTAAATGTAGAAAAACACTTTAATCACAGCTTATTTTCATATTTTACATGAAATAAGCATGTTTGCAGATACAATGGCTGTATATATGCTGTATCTTCTTTTCTCTATTATGTAGATGGTTGGTATCTTCCTCCATATCTTGACGGTGAACATCAAGAAATACCATCCCCTCAACAAAATCATACAGACTTTTATTTGTTTAACCTTACAGGTTAGTATAACAATATGAAATGACTATATCGTACATCAGTGAGTCATTTCACGTAGTATTAGGACTCATCAATTATTACTAATATTACAGTGAGACATTTCATTGAATATTAGGACTCATCAGTACATTACTAGTATTACAGTGAGTCATTTCATTGAATATTAGGTCTCATCAGTACATTACTAGTATTACAGTGAGTCATTTCATTGAATATTAGGTCTCATCAGTACATTACTAGTATTACAGTGAGTCATTTCACGTAGTATTAGGACTCATCAATTATTACTAATATTACAGTGAGACATTTCATTGAATATGAGGTCTCATCAGTACATTACTAGTATTACAGTGAGTCATTTCATTGAATATTAGGTCTCATCAATACATTACTAGTATTACAGTGAGTCATTTCATTGAATATTAGGTCTCATCAATACATTACTAGTATTACAGTGAGTCATTTCATTGAATATTAGGACTCATCAGTACATTACTAGTATTACAGTGAGTCATTTCATTGAATATTAGGTCTCATCAGTACATTACTAGTATTACAGTGAGTCATTTCACGTAGTATTAGGACTCATCAATTATTACTAATATTACAGTGAGACATTTCATTGAATATGAGGTCTCATCAGTACATTACTAGTATTACAGTGAGTCATTTCATTGAATATTAGGTCTCATCAATTATTACTAGTATTACAGTGAGTCATTTCATTGAATATGAGGTCTCATCAGTACATTACTAGTATTACAGTGAGTCATTTCATTGAATATTAGGTCTCATCAATACATTACTAGTATTACAGTGAGTCATTTCATTGAATATGAGGTCTCATCAATACATTACTAGTATTACAGTGAGTCATTTCATTGAATATTAGGTCTCATCAATACATTACTAGTATTACAGTGAGTCATTTCATTGAATATTAGGTCTCATCAATTATTACTAGTATTACAGTGAGTCATTTCATTGAATATTAGGTCTCATCAATACATTACTAGTATTACAGTGAGTCATTTCATTGAATATTAGGACTCATCAATTATTACTAGTATTACAGTGAGTCATTTCATTGAATATTAGGTCTCATCAATACATTACTAGTATTACAGTGAGTCATTTCATTGAATATGAGGTCTCATCAGTACATTACTAGTATTACAGTGAGTCATTTCATTGAATATTAGGTCTCATCAGTACATTACTAGTATTACAGTGAGTCATTTCATTGAATATTAGGTCTCATCAATACATTACTAGTATTACAGTGAGTCATTTCATTGAATATTAGGTCTCATCAATTATTACTAGTATTACAGTGAGTCATTTCATTGAATATTAGGTCTCATCAATACATTACTAGTATTACAGTGAGTCATTTCATTGAATATTAGGTCTCATCAATTATTACTAGTATTACAGTGAGTCATTTCATTGAATATTAGGTCTCATCAATACATTACTAGTATTACAGTGAGTCATTTCATTGAATATTAGGTCTCATCAGTACATTACTAGTATTACAGTGAGTCATTTCATTGAATATTAGGTCTCATCATTACATTGCTAGTATTACAGTGAGTCATTTCATTGAATATTAGGTCTCATCAATTATTACTAGTATTACAGTGAGTCATTTCATTGAATATTAGGTCTCATCAATACATTACTAGTATTACAGTGAGTCATTTCATTGAATATTAGGTCTCATCAATTATTACTAGTATTACAGTGAGTCATTTCATTGAATATTAGGTCTCATCAATACATTACTAGTATTACAGTGAGTCATTTCATTGAATATTAGGTCTCATCAGTACATTACTAGTATTACAGTGAGTCATTTCATTGAATATTAGGTCTCATCAATACATTACTAGTATTACAGTGAGTCATTTCATTGAATATTAGGTCTCATCAATACATTACTAATATTACAGTGAGTCATTTCATTGAATATTAGGTCTCATCAATTATTACTAGTATTACAGTGAGTCATTTCATTGAATATTAGGTCTCATCAATACATTACTAGTATTACAGTGAGTCATTTCATTGAATATTAGGTCTCATCAGTACATTACTAGTATTACAGTGAGTCATTTCATTGAATATTAGGTCTCATCAATACATTACTAGTATTACAGTGAGTCATTTCATTGAATATTAGGTCTCATCAGTACATTACTAGTATTACAGTGAGTCATTTCATTGAATATTAGGTCTCATCAATACATTACTAGTATTACAGTGAGTCATTTCATTGAATATTAGGTCTCATCAATACATTACTAGTATTACAGTGAGTCATTTCATTGAATATTAGGTCTCATCAATACATTACTAGTATTACAGTGAGTCATTTCATTGAATATTAGGTCTCATCAGTACATTACTAGTATTACAGTGAGTCATTTCATTGAATATTAGGTCTCATCAATACATTACTAGTATTACAGTGAGTCATTTCATTGAATATTAGGTCTCATCAATATATTACTAGTATTACAGTGAGTCATTTCATTGAATATTAGGTCTCATCAGTTCACTGTATAACTATTGTTAGATTGGAGCTATTGTTGAGTTCACCATATAACAATTGTTAGATTGGAGCTATTGTTGAGTTCACCATATAACAATTGTTAGATTGGTGCTATTGTTGAGTTCACCATATAACTATTGTTAGATTGGAGCTATTGTTGAGTTCACCATATAACTATTGTTAGATTGGAGCTATTGTTGAGTTGACCATATAACAATTGTTAGATTGGTGCTATTGTTGAGTTGACCATATAACTATTGTTAGATTGGAGCTATTGTTGAGTTCACCATATAACTATTGTTAGATTGGAGCTATTGTTGAGTTCACCATATAACTATTGTTAGATTGGAGCTATTGTTGAGTTCACCATATAACTAATTGTTAGATTGGAGCTATTGTTGAGTTCACCATTTTACTATTGTTAGATTGGTGCTATTGTTGAGTTCACCATATAACTATTGTTAGATTGGTGCTATTGTTGAGTTCACCATATAACTATTGTTAGATTGGAGCTATTGTTGAGTTCACCATATAACTATTGTTAGATTGGAGCTATTGTTGAGTTCACCATAAAACTATTGTTAGATTGGAGCTATTGTTGAGTTCACCATATAACTATTGTTAGATTGGTGCTATTGTTGAGTTCACCATATAACTATTGTTAGATTTGAGCTATTGTTGAGTTCACCATATAACAATTGTTAGATTGGTGCTATTGTTGAGTTCACCATATAACTATTGTTAGATTGGAGCTATTGTTGAGTTCACCATATAACTATTGTTAGATTGGAGCTATTGTTGAGTTGACCATATAACTATTGTTAGATTGGTGCTATTGTTGAGTTCACCATATAACAATTGTTAGATTGGTGCTATTGTTGAGTTGACCATATAACTATTGTTAGATTGGAGCTATTGTTGAGTTCACCATATAACAATTGTTAGATTGGTGCTATTGTTGAGTTCACCATATAACAATTGTTAGATTGGTGCTATTGTTGAGTTGACCATATAACTATTGTTAGATTGGAGCTATTGTTGAGTTCACCATATAACAATTGTTAGATTGGTGCTATTGTTGAGTTCACCATATAACAGTTGTTAGATTGGTGCTATTGTTGAGTTGACCATATAACAATTGTTAGATTGGTGCTATTGTTGAGTTGACCATATAACTATTGTTAGATTGGAGCTATTGTTGAGTTCACCATATAACAATTGTTAGATTGGTGCTATTGTTGAGTTGACCATATAACAATTGTTAGATTGGTGCTATTGTTGAGTTCACCATATAACAATTGTTAGATTGGTGCTATTGTTGAGTTCACCATATAACAATTGTTAGATTGGTGCTATTGTTGAGTTGACCATATAACTATTGTTAGATTGGAGCTATTGTTGAGTTCACCATATAACAATTGTTAGATTGGTGCTATTGTTGAGTTGACCATATAACTATTGTTAGATTGGTGCTATTGTTGAGGCACTGTATAACTATTGTTAGATTGTAATAGCTGCTATATCTCAGTCTTTTATTTCTTTCATACTGCAGCTGATCCTTATGAAACCACCAACCTAGAAGCCATGTATCCAGATGTAGTGCAGGACTTGAACAGCAGAATTGACAAATATCGAGAAACTGCTAAGTATTTCTGGCCTGACCCTGATCCAGCTGCAAATCCTGACTACTTTGATGGCTATTGGTCTCCTGGATGGTGCTAAAATATGCAAATACAGAAGACATTCCATCTATTATGTGGCATCACTGGGTTACTATCATTATAACTATAAAAAGACTATATTAATATGCAATACAGAAGACATTCCATCTATTATGTGGCATCACTGGGTTACTATCATTATAACTATAAAAAGACTATATTAATATGCAATACAGAAGACATTTCATCTATTATGTGGCATCACTGGGTTACTATCATTATAACTATAAAAAGACTATATTAATATGCAATACAGAAGACATTTCATCTATTATGTGGCATCACTGGGTTACTATCATTATAACTATAAAAAGACTATATTAATATGCAATACAGAAGACATTTCATCTATTATGTGGCATCACTGGGTTACTATCATTATAACTATAAAAAGACTATATTAATATGCAATACAGAAGACATTCCATCTATTATGTGGCATCACTGGGTTACTATCATTATAACTATAAAAAGACTATATTAATATGCAATACAGAAGACATTTCATCTATTATGTGGCATCACTGGGTTACTATCATTATAACTATAAAAAGACTATATTAATATGCAATACAGAAGACATTCCATCTATTATGTGGCATCACTGGGTTACTAAAACAAACTATAAAAAGACTATATTAATGTATTCTTAAAATTGACAGCAGCTGGCAATCTGATACAATTTCTCATATAGGACCTGACTTTTTTCATAAAAGTATTGAAGTCATTTGAATTGTGTTGTGGATCTAAACCAAGAGATAACTACTATAACCTACCATTATAACTATACCAATCAAGAGATAACTACTATAACCTATCATTATAACTAAACCAATCAAGAGATAAGTACTATAACCTATCATTATAACTAAACCAATCAAGAGATCACTACTATAACCTATCATTATAACTAAACCAATCAAGAGATAACCACTATAACCTACCATTATAACTAAACCAATCAAGAGATAACCACTATAACCTACCATTATAACTAAACCAATCAAGAGATAAGTACTATAACCTATCATTATAACTAAACCAATCAAGAGATCACTACTATAACCTATCATTATAACTATACCAATCAAGAGATAACCACTATAACCTACCATTATAACTATACCAATCAAGAGATAACTACTATAACCTATCATTATAACTAAACCAATCAAGAGATAACCACTATAACCTACCATTATAACTAAACCAATCAAGAGATAAGTACTATAACCTATCATTATAACTATACCAATCAAGAGATAACCACTATAACCTATCATTATAACTATACCAGTCAGAAAAGCAGACAGTATTCCTGCTGTCATACTAGGCCATTTATGTATTGAAAGTTATCACATTTTAAAATTAATGAACTATGTATTACAAAATAGACATCTGCATCAGGATTTCTTTATAAAGATCAAATCACCATGTCAAATAAAAAACGTATACACCATTGTAAACTGATTATGTACTACATCTGAGTGTTATAGATTCTATTCTTGACAGTGCTGTGGATTGTATTCTTGACAGTGCTGTAGATTGTATTCTTGACAGTGCTGTAGATTGTATTCTTGACAGTGCTGTAGATTGTATTCTTGACAGTGCTGTAGATTGTATTCTTGACAGTGTTTAAGATTGTATTCTTGACAGTGCTGTAGATTGTATTCTTGACAGTGTTTAAGATTGTATTCTTGACAGTGCTGTAGATTGTATTCTTGACAGTGTTGTAGATTGTATTCTTGACTGCTGTAGATTGTATTCTTGACAGTGCTGTAGATTGTATTCTTGACAGTGCTGTAGATTGTATTCTTGACAGTGTTTAAGATTGTATTCTTGAGTGTTATATATTGTATTCTTGACAGTGCTGTAAATTATATTCTGAGAACTGATACAATTTAATAATTATTCACAGACATATCTGTGCACATCCACATTGTATGTACATGATTGCCCTCCCTATATCATTACTTAAATAAAAGAGTCAACAATAGGTAATTGAAATTTTCTGTCTTTAATTCACTTTACAGTATATTTTATAATTAACATACATAATTATTGCTAACAAATTAAAGCACAATATGTAGTAAATCCGTTTTATACAAACACACCTCAGGGTCACAGTAGTTGTCTGTTTTCTACAAGCACACCTTAGGGTCACAGTAGTTGTCAGATTAAGACAAGCACACCTCAGGGTCACAGTAGTTGTTTGTTTTCTACAAGCACACCTTAGGGTCACAGTAGTTGTCAGATTAAGACAGGCACACCTCAGGGTCACAGTAGTTGTTTGTTTTCTACAAGCACACCTTAGGGTCACAGTAGTTGTCAGATTAAGACAAGCACACCTCAGGGTCACAGTAGTTGTCAGATTAAGACAGGCACACCTCAGGGTCACAGTAGTTGTTTGTTTTCTACAAGCACACCTTAGGGTCACAGTAGTTGTCAGTTTAAGACAAGCACACCTCAGGGTCACAGTAGTTGTCAGATTAAGACAAGCACACCTCAGGGTCACAGTAGTTGTTTGTTTTCTACAAGCACACCTTAGGGTCACAGTAGTTGTTTGTTTTTTCTACAAGCACACCTTAGGGTCACAGTAGTTGTCAGTTTAAGACAAGCACACCTCAGGGTCACAGTAATTTGTTTTCTACAAGCACACCTTAGGGTCACAGTAGTTGTCAGTTTAAGACAAGCACACCTTAGGGTCACAGTTGTCAGTTTTATACAAGCACACCTTAGGGTCACAGTAGTTGTCAGTTTTATACAAGCACACCTCGGGGTCACAGTAGTTGTCAGTTTTATACAAGCACACCTCAGGGTCACAGTAGTTGTCAGTTTTATACAAGCACACCTTAGGGTCACAGTAGTTGTCAGTTTTATACAAGCACACCTCAGGGTCACAGTAGTTGTCAGTTTAAGACAAGCACACCTTAGGGTCACAGTAGTTGTCAGTTTTATACAAGCACACCTCAGGGTCACAGTAGTTGTCAGTTTAAGACAAGCACACCTTAGGGTCACAGTAGTTGTCAGTTTTATACAAGCACACCTTAGGGTCACAGTAGTTGTCAATTTTCTACAAGCACATCTCAGGGTCACAGTAGTTGTCAGATTAAGACAAGCACACCTCAGGGTCACAGTAGTTGTCAGTTTTATACAAGCACACCTTAGGGTCACAGTAGTTGTCAGTTTTATACAAGCACACCTCAGGGTCACAGTAGTTGTCAGTTTAAGACAAGCACACCTTAGGGTCACAGTAGTTGTCAGTTTTATACAAGCACACCTTAGGGTCACAGTAGTTGTCAGTTTTCTACAAGCACATCTCAGGGTCACAGTAGTTGTCAGATTAAGACAAGCACACCTCAGGGTCACAGTAGTTGTCAGTTTTATACAAGCACATCTTAGGGTCACAGTAGTTGTCAGTTTTATACAAGCACACCTTAGGGTCACAGTAGTTGTCAGATTAAGACAAGCACATCTCAGGGTCACAGTAGTTGTCAGTTTAAGACAAGCACACCTCAGGGTCACAGTAATTTGTTTTCTACAAGCACACCTTAGGGTCACAGTAGTTGTCAGTTTAAGACAAGCACACCTTAGGGTCACAGTTGTCAGTTTTATACAAGCACACCTTAGGGTCACAGTAGTTGTCAGTTTTATACAAGCACACCTCAGGGTCACAGTAGTTGTCAGTTGAAGACAAGCACACCTTAGGGTCACAGTAGTTGTCAGTTTTATACAAGCACACCTTAGGGTCACAGTAGTTGTCAGTTTTCTACAAGCACATCTCAGGGTCACAGTAGTTGTCAGATTAAGACAAGCACACCTCAGGGTCACAGTAGTTGTCAGTTTTATACAAGCACATCTTAGGGTCACAGTAGTTGTCAGTTTTATACAAGCACACCTTAGGGTCACAGTAGTTGTCAGATTAAGACAAGCACATCTCAGGGTCACAGTAGTTGTCAGTTTTATACAAGCACACCTCGGGGTCACAGTAGTTGTCAGTTTTATACAAGCACACCTTAGGGTCACAGTAGTTGTCAGTTTTATACAAGCACACCTTAGGGTCACAGTAGTTGTCAGTTTTATACAAGCACACCTCAGGGTCACAGTAGTTGTCAGTTTTATACAAGCACATCTTAGGGTCACAGTAGTTGTCAGTTTTATACAAGCACACCTTAGGGTCACAGGAGTTGTCAGATTAAGACAAGCACATCTCAGGGTCACAGTAGTTGTCAGTTTAAGACAAGCACAGATCAGGGTCACAGTAATTTGTTTTCTACAAGCACACCTTAGGGTCACAGTAGTTGTCAGTTTAAGACAAGCACACCTTAGGGTCACAGTTGTCAGTTTTATACAAGCACACCTTAGGGTCACAGTAGTTGTCAGTTTTATACAAGCACATCTTAGGGTCACAGTAGTTGTCAGTTTTATACAAGCACATCTTAGGGTCACAGTAGTTGTCAGTTTTATACAAGCACACCTCAGGGTCACAGTAGTTGTCAGTTTTATACAAGCACATCTTAGGGTCACAGTAGTTGTCAGTTTTATACAAGCACACCTTAGGGTCACAGTAGTTGTCAGTTTTATACAAGCACACCTTAGGGTCACAGTAGTTGTCAGTTTTATACAAGCACATCTAGGGGTCACAGTAGTTGTCAGTTTTATACAAGCACACCTTAGGGTCACAGTAGTTGTCAGTTTTATACAAGCACATCTAGGGGTCACAGTAGTTGTCAGTTTTATACAAGCACACCTTAGGGTCACAGTAGTTGTCAGTTTTATACAAGCACATCTAGGGGTCACAGTAGTTGTCAGTTTTATACAAGCACACCTTAGGGTCACAGTAGTTGTCAGTTTTATACAAGCACATCTAGGGGTCACAGTAGTTGTCAGTTTTATACAAGCACACCTTAGGGTCACAGTAGTTGTCAGTTTTATACAAGCACACCTTAGGGTCACAGTAGTTGTCAGTTTTATACAAGCACATCTAGGGGTCACAGTAGTTGTCAGTTTTATACAAGCACATCTAGGGGTCACAGTAGTTGTCAGTTTTATACAAGCACATCTAGGGGTCATGGTAGTTGTCAGTTTTATACAAGCACACCTCAGGGTCACAGTAGTCAGTTTTATACAAGCACACCTTAGGGTCACAGTAGTTGTCAGTTTTATACAAGCACATCTAGGGGTCATGGTTACTGTACTTGTCTATTTCATGCAAGCACATATCTCAGGATTAAAAACTGCTGAAACCTAAGATAGTAACTAAGATACTCAGACAGAAATCACAGCACATACATTTTGACTGTAAAATACTTGGTCAGGAGTGTACTTATCACCCCTCCCCTTATGACTGTAGGAGGCACATTGTAGGAGAGTGCGGGCTGGAAATCAAAGTGATAGAATCCCACCTACTGTTGCCAACAGACATCTGATACATCTAAATATGTTATCTCCTATCTATGGGGCCTAATCTAAACATTCACACATGTCTGACAGCTACTTGGCTTCTTATCTATGGAGCCAAATGTAAACATTCACACATGTCTGACAGCTACTTGGCTTCTTATCTATGGGGCAAATCTAAACATTCACACATGTCTGACAGCTATTTGGCTTCTTATCTATGGAGCCAAATCTAAACATTCACACATGTCTGACAGCTACTTGGCTTCTTATCTATGGAGCCAAATGTAAACATTCACACATGTCTGACAGCTATTTTGCTTCTTATCTATGGAGCCAAATGTAAACATTCACACATGTCTGACAGCTATTTGGCTTCTTATCTATGGGGCAAATCTAAACATTCACACATGTCTGACAGCTATTTGGCTTCTTATCTATGGAGCCAAATGTAAACATTCACACATGTCTGACAGCTATTTGGCTTCTTATCTATGGGGCAAATCTAAACATTCACACATGTCTGACAGCTATTTGGCTTCTTATCTATGGGGCAAATGTAAACATTCACACATGTCTGACAGCTATTTGGCTTCTTATCTATGGGGCAAATCTAAACATTCACACATGTCTGACAGCTATTTGGCTTCTTATCTACTTTGGATCACATGTCCAGTGTCTCCATGAATATGCAGGATGTAACCATCAATAAACTGGAAAGGAGTGAAGGAGTGATATGATTGGATGCAACAACATTTTAATTGTCACACAGCTTGCCTTCAGTCATTTTAAAATGGGATGTTGAAATAATTTAGGATAGATAGTCTCCCCTTGTCAATTCTTACATCATGTCATAAATGTCTCCCCTTGTCAATTCTTACATCATGTCAATAAATCACATTAAGATGTTTGTCATAACTTGGTATGAGTAAATAACTTACAAACACTGTATGCTTGTCAACATTCAAAATCCAATCCATCTAACATGCATATTGAGTGAACAATGAAGTTTAATAAAAAAATAGCGCAAATATTGCGTTGTCGCACAACTTCGTGTTCAGGACAACGATAGATGTATAATTTTTTGAAGATTTAAAGTTGCAACCAAAACAAAATTTTCATACCTAATTTCTATTATCATAATCCAGCCATCCTATGTTGGAAGTGTACAAGACAAGTATAGCAACATCCTAATCAAACTTTAAAGTGATGTGTCTACAAGGTTTTGTACTTCTTTATTTTTTTTAAATCAATTTGAAACCAAGTCATACCAATGTAACAGGTTTAACTTTCTTGGTTGTCTTATTGTAATATTTTGAACACAAGCTACATTCAGTTTATATGGGTAGGTGATGAAACAGCTGTCTCACAAC
Organism: Glandiceps talaboti; assembly: GCF_964340395.1. Lineage (NCBI taxonomy): Eukaryota > Metazoa > Hemichordata > Enteropneusta > Spengelidae > Glandiceps > Glandiceps talaboti. The sequence goes on along the minus strand of NC_135561.1, from coordinate 22,647,696 downwards.
ATATTACATAATCAAGTCATAAACCAAACTGGCCATGCTACACACTTTACCACCAGAGGAAATAGTAAAGTAAACATTATAGCTAATTAACAATGTACTGTTCTCACTGTGTCAGCTATTAATGAGGACAAATCTACACATTCTCAACAAAGTTAAGCTCAACCTACTGGGCAATTGCAAAGTTGAAGATTTTTGAGGAAAAGCAATGATATAGAATAACACTTCTAGAAACATCTCACCAAGTTTCAGACTCATTCACTTAGTACTTTTTGAGATATAAGTTTTTGATCAAAATTCACATTTTTATACCTAAATTCCATATCACTGATGAGATCATTATGTGCTTAATATTTCATCATCTATACATCCTTAGATGCATCCCCATCAAATTTCAATTCAATCTGCTCAGTAGTTTTGGAATTAAAGACTTTTGACCAAAAAGACACATTTTTAACCCTAATTTGCATATCACTGATGGGCACATCATATTATGAACAATTCTTAGTATAAACACCCTGAAGAATGTTTCACCCAAATTTCCGCCCAATCTGACCAGTAGTTTTTACGTTCTGGCTGTTGCTAAGGGCGTGGTCATGGTTGCTAGGGCCAATTTTGTCAATATGTTTAGGAGAAAATCTGCTGAATAACACTTTCAGAAACATCTCACCAAGTTTCAGACTACTTTTTGAGATATAAGTTTTTGACCAAAAATGAAAATTTTTACACGTAATTTGCATATCACTCATGGAATCATTGTATGCTTAGCATTTCTTCGTCCATACATCCCTAAATGCATTCCCATTAAATTTCAGCCCAATCTGCTCAGTGGTTTTGGAATTATAGATTTTTGACCAAAAAGACACATTTTTACACCTAATTTGCATATCACAGATGGAACAATCATATCATGAACAATTCTTAGTAAAAACACCCTGAAGAATGTTTCACCCAAATTTAAGCCCAATCTGCCCAGTAGTTTTTGAGTTTAAGTTTTTTGACCAACAAGTCATTGAGAATGACACAGCTCGCTATGATTGGGTTTTAAGAAACTGGCAGTTTATGTTGTCATTTTCTTGATATCACTACTCTGATCATGCAACAACACTTGTGAATCTAAATCAAACAGACTTAGATATGTTGTGTCTGCTCGTTGGACATGGAACATGCCTACTCTTCAAGATGACATGATGGAATAAACCATTCAACAATAAAGGATGGTCGGGTATGGGGGGGGGGGATGACCTGTTCAAGCGTGTTATGGCTTTGGACATGGAAAATTTGCAAATAAAATGGCTGCCAGGCAGCCATATTGGATCGTATCACAACGAAAAGGGATATGCACATGTATGTTATAGAACAATGTCCTTATACCAACTTTGAATGAGATCTGTTCAAGCATGTCCGAGTTATGGCTTTGGACATGGAAAATTTGCAAATAAAATGGCTGCCAGGCGGCCATATTGGATCGTATCACGACAACAATGAATATGCACATGTATGTCATAGAACACTGTCCTAATACCAACTTTGAATGAGATCTGTTCAGCATGTCTGAGTTATGGCTTTGGACATGGAAAATTCGCAAACAAAATGGCTGTCAGGCAGCCATATTGGATCGTATCACGATGAAAATTGATATGCACATGTATGTCATAGAACACTGTGCTAATACCAACTTTGAATGAGATCTCTTCAAGCATGTCTGAGTTATGGCTTTGGACATGGAAAATTCACAAACAAAATGGCTGCCAGGCAGCCATATTGGATCATGTCACGATGAAAATGGATATGCACATGTATGTCATAGAACACTGTCCTAATACCAACTTTGAATGAGATCTGTTCAAGCATGTCTGAGTTATGGCTTTGGACAGGGAAAATTCGCAAACAAAATGGCTGCTAGGCAGCCATATTGGATCGTATCATGATAACAATGAATATGCACATGTATGTCATAGAACACTGTCCTAATACCAACTTTGAATGAGATCTGTTAAAGCATGTCTGAGTTATGGCTTTAGACAGGGAAAATTCGCAAACAAAATGGTTGCTAGGCGGCCATATTGGATCGTATCATGAAACAAATTGACATGCATATGTATGCCATAGCATGTTGCCCCTGTACCAAGTTTGAAATAAATCGGTCCAGGCATCTCCAAGAAACGGCTGCGAACGGACGGACGCACGGACGCACGGACAGACGGAACCCAATCCATAAGTCCCCGTTCCGGACTTCGTCCGTGGGGACTAAAAATCACATTTTTTGACCCAAATCACAAACCGGTGGTAAGATCATTTTCATTTGAACAATTTCCCAACTAGACACCCAAGGTAATGGACCCACCAAATATCAGCAGTTTTTGACTTTAAGTTGTTTACACACACACAGACAGACAGACACCGGGCGATCCCTATAGCACTACTGAACCTCAGTTCAGTTGTGCTAAAAATTATATATCATTTGTTTAAATAGTACAATACACTTAAATCTATACCAAAATAAAATAGTCTTGAATCTGTACAAAATAAATAACAAATAACAAATAGCATTATTGGACAGTTCATTTCTGCTGAAGTTGGTATATCCCTACTTCAGGACCTCCACGATGAAAGTACAGTTAAGCCCCCCCCCCCCCCATGAAAGTCGTCAAGCCCTTCTTAATGAAACATGCACACTTAAGCCCATCCCCCAAAATAGCGCCAAAGGTGCTGTAGCACAACTGTTCGTTTAAAAAAAATGTTTATCCACATGTTAATGAATGCGAGTTATAGGTGTTCATTTGCTGAATGTATTCAATTGCCTATCCAGCCCTGTTATCTTTGCAATATATGCGATCATGTGACTGTTGCTATGGGCGTGGTCTTGTTGCTAGGTATATTTGCATACATTTTAAAAATGTTTATTTATTTGTCTATTTATCCCTGTTATCTTTACAATATACATATTCATTCTGCTGTTGCTATGGGTGTGGTATTGTTGCTAAGAGTATTTACATAATTTAAAATGTTTATTCAATTGCCTACCAATCCCTGTTGTTATAATTGTCAAAACCCCCGTCATTTGACAGTTGCTAAGGTGTGGTCATGGTTGCTAGGGAAAATTACACAAGTATGACATTGACACACTCACAATTTGCAGACTAACAGTAACATTTTCCCAATCATCACCAAATTTCATCTCCAGTAGTTTGTGAGGTAAAAGCTCAATACCAAAATCACTTGCATTATCTACAAGATAGACAGACAGACAGACAGACAGACAGACAGACAGACAGATATTCATTTTACCTTGAACAAACCTGTAGTTCAGTGTTAGGTAGACAATGTTTCCAAACAACCTCAAGGACAGATTAATTCCTGTGCTATTCTCACTCACTTGTTACATTATGTTAAGTACCCCCATAAAAGTTTTAATGGTTAAATGAGATCATTAAAACAGTAATTTCTGCACGCTATGGCATACATATTCCTGCCAGACATTTCACAAAAAAAGTCACACATTTTTTAGCCATAATTTGCCTATTGCTAATGGGATCATCATGTTATTAATATCACTTGATCTGTACATCCCAAGAAACATTCCTGTGAAATTTCAGCCAAATCAACTAACCACTTTTCATCTTGGAATTACAGACCTTTGACTAAAAAACACATGTTTAGTCCTAATTTGCACATCAATGATGGAATCATCTTGTCATGGTCAATTCTAAAACCAAACACCTCCAAGAATATTTCCACCAAATTTCAGGCCAATCTGCCACACACACACACACACACACACACGCACACGCACACGCACACGCACACACACACACACACCGCATCATGCCTATAGCACTACAGAACCTCATCAACTCAGTTGTGCTTAAAAAAGTACAAAGTCAAGCCTTTCCTCAATGGAAGTACAGTCAAGCCCCAACCCTTCCCCTCTCCCATGAAAGTAGTCAAGCCCCAACCCTTCCCCTCCCCCATGAAAGTAGTCAAGCCCAACCCTTCCCCTCCCCATGAAAGTACAGTCAAGCCCCAACCCTTCCCCCATGAAAGTAGTCAAGCCCCAACCTTTCCCCTACCCCATGCATTTACAGTCAAGCCCATCCTCAATGAAAGTAGGCATATCCCTCTCAAATGAATGTACAAAGTCTAGTCAAGCCCCTCCCCAGTGGAAGTACACAACCCCCCCCCCCCCTGGAAGTAAATACTTAAGCCCCTTTCAATGGAAGTACAGTCAAGCCCTTCCCAATATAAGTACACAGTAACATCCCTCCCAATAAAAGTACACAGTAACATCCCTCCCAATAAAAGTACATAGTAACATCCCTCCCAATAAAAGCACATGGTAACATCCCTCCCAATAAAAGTACATAGTAACATCCCTCCCAATAAAAGTACATGGTAACATCCCTCCCAATAAAAGTACATAGTAACATCCCTCCCAATAAAAGTACACAGTAACATCCCTCCCAATAAAAGTACATAGTAACATCCCTCCCAATAAAAGTACACAGTAACATCCCTCCCAATAAAAGTACATAGTAACATCCCTCCCAATAAAAGTACATAGTAACATCCCTCCCAATAAAAGTACACAGTAACATCCCTCCCAATAAAAGTACACAGTAACATCCCTCCCAATAAAAGTACACAGTAACATCCCTCCCAATCAAGCCCCTCCCTATGGTATGAATAAACATTGTCAAGCTCCTCCCAATTAAAGTAGTCAAACCTCTCCAACTGAATAAACACTGTCAAGAAGACATGTTGGTAAAGCTATTTTGGACAGAACATGTATTTTTTTGTGAAAATGAAGGTCTAAATGTTCTTGAAAATGAACTGCATGTTTTGATATTTTGTCCTTTATACCAGTCTCTTAGAAAGGAACTAATACCAAACTATTTTATACAGTACCAAACGTGAGAAAAAGCAATAACCTTACTTTCAACCAGAAATCAACTTATGATATTTTCATTTGTCTCTGTATACAAAGCTTTTTTACTCAGAGAGAAGATACTATTATCTTTGTAATTTCTATTTTATTTGTCGTTGTGTTCCAAAGGTTACTGTGTTATTTATCCTCTTTATTGTCAAATGATGGTTGAGGGCGCTATTCTTAATTAAACAAGCCATCATATATGACATACTCCCCGCTGTTTGGGAGCTGTTGATCCCTGTTTGGATTGTAGCACTTCTTGTCTGTGATATCATAAATTGACATGCATATTATGTACCTAATAATAGTACACTGCCCTTATACCAAGATTGACTGAAATTGATCTGCTCAGACATGTCTGCCAAATGTCTCCAGAAATGAAAAAATCATAACAGAATGGCTGCCTAGCAGTCCTGTTGGATCATATCATATGACACAAGTTGACATACATATATACATCATAGTACATTGTCTGTCTTTAAATAAAGTTTTAATGGAAATTGTTCATGCATGTCTGTGTAATGGTCCCAAACATGGAAAAATCATAATAAAATCTTCAAAGGCATGTCTGCATAATGGCTTTGAACATGAAACATTCGTAACAAAATGGCTGTCTAGCAGCCATATTGGATTGTATCAAAAAATAAATTGACATCCATATGTATGCCAAAGTATGTTGTCCTTGTACCAAGTTTGATAGAAATCGATCCAGTCATGTCCAAGTAATAGTTTTATACATGTAAAAAATTGTTTAAAAAATGTCTGCCTAGTGACATATTGGATCGTATCATGACATAAATTGATATACATATGTATGCAATAGAACATTGTCCTTGTACCAGCTTTGAATGAGATCTGTTCAGGCATGTCTGCATAATGGCTTTGAACATGAAACATTCGTAACGAAATGGCTGTCTAGTGGCCATATTGGATTGTATCACAAAATAAATTGACATCCATATGTATGTCAAAGTGTGTTGTCCTTGTACCAAGCTTGATAGAAATTGGTCCAGTCATGTCCAAGTGTTGGTTCAGGACACGAAAAAAATTGTTTAAAAATGGCTGCCTGGTGGCCATATTGGATCGTATCGTGACATAAATTGACATGCATATGTATGTAATAGTGTGTTGTCCTTGTGCCAAGTTTGAGAGAAATCGGTCCAGTCATTTCTGAGAAATGGCTCCGGACGCATGGACACATGGACACACAGATGGATGGACGGACAGATGGAACCCAATCTAATAGTCCCCCACAGACTTCATCCAGCTGGAACTAATTAAACACTCTTAAGCCACTGCCAATGAAAATACAGTCAAACCCCTTCCAATGAATAAACACAGTCAAGCTCTTCCCTAATGAAAATACACAATCAGGTCCTTGTTAAAAATCATACCCAAGTGATGAACTGTGTGACTTGTATCAAATAATGAATCGTGAGAATCCAATGAATTAACAACATAGTATACATTCAAAATTACCACTACAGATATAGTGTAGTCTCATCAGTTACACAGTGTTCTATTCATATGATCTAGTGAGTTGTTGATTGACTCAAAGTGTAGTCTCATTAGACAGTGTTCTATTCATACAATCTAGTGATTCACTGATTGACTCAAAGTGTAGTCTCATTAGACAGTGTTCTATTCATACAATCTAGTGATTCACTGATTGACTCAAAGTGTAGTCTCATTAGACAGTGTTCTATTCATACAATCTAGTGATTCACTGATTGACTGAAAGTGTAGTCTCATTAGACAGTGTTCTATTCATACAATCTAGTGATTCACTGATTTACTCAAAGTGTAGTCTCATTAGACAGTGTTGTATTCATACAATCTAGTGATTCATTGATTGACTCAAAGTGTAGTCTCATTAGACAGTGTTCTATTCATACAATCTAGTGATTCATTGATTGACTTAAAGTGTAGTCTCATTAGACAGTGTTCTATTCATACAATCTAGTGATTCACTGATTGACTCAAAGTGTAGTCTCATTAGACAGTGTTCTATTCATACAATCTAGTGATTCACTGATTGACTCAAAGTGTAGTCTCATTAGACAGTGTTCTATTCATACAATCTAGTGATTCACTGATTTACTCAAAGTGTAGTCTCATTAGACAGTGTTCTATTCATACAATCTAGTGATTCACTGATTTACTCAAAGTGTAGTCTCATTAGACAGTGTTCTATTCATACAATCTAGTGATTCACTGATTGACTCAAAGTGTAGTCTCATTAGACAGTGTTCTATTCATACAATCTAGTGATTCACTGATTGACTCAAAGTGTAGTCTCATTAGACAGTGTTCTATTCATACAATCTAGTGATTCATTGATTGACTCAAAGTGTACTCTCATTAGACAGTGTTCTATTCATACAATCTAGTGATTCACTGATTTACTCAAAGTGTAGTCTCATTAGACAGTGTTCTATTCATACAATCTAGTGATTCACTGATTGACTCAAAGTGTAGTCTCATTAGACAGTGTTCTATTCATACAATCTAGTGATTCACTGATTTACTCAAAGTGTAGTCTCATTAGACAGTGTTCTATTCATACAATCTAGTGATTCACTGATTGACTCAAAGTGTAGTCTCATTAGACAGTGTTCTATTCATACAATCTAGTGATTCACTGATTGACTCAAAGTGTAGTCTCATTATACAGTGTTGTATTCATACAATCTAGTGATTCATTGATTGACTCAAAGTGTAGTCTCATTAGACAGTGTTCTATTCATACAATCTAGTGATTCACTGATTGACTCAAAGTGTAGTCTCATTAGACAGTGTTTTATTCATACAATCTAGTGATTCACTGATTGACTCAAAGTGTAGTCTCATTAGACAGTGTTCTATTCATACAATCTAGTGATTCATTGATTGACTCAAAGTGTAGTCTCATTAGACAGTGTTCTATTCATACAATCTAGTGATTCATTGATTGACTCAAAGTGTAGTCTCATTAGACAGTGTTCTATTCATACAATCTAGTGATTCACTGATTGACTCAAAGTGTAGTCTCATTAGACAGTGTTCTATTCATACAATCTAGTGATTCACTGATTGACTCAAAGTGTAGTCTCATTAGACAGTGTTCTATTCATACAATCTAGTGATTCACTGATTGACTCAAAGTGTAGTCTCATTAGACAGTGTTCTATTCATACAATCTAGTGATTCACTGATTGACTCAAAGTGTAGTCTCATTAGACAGTGTTCTATTCATACAATCTAGTGATTCACTGATTGACTCAAAGTGTAGTCTCATTAGACAGTGTTCTATTCATACAATCTAGTGATTCACTGATTGACTCAAAGTGTAGTCTCATTAGACAGTGTTCTATTCATACAATCTAGTGATTCACTGATTGACTCAAAGTGTAGTCTCATTAGAGTGTTCTATTCATACAATCTAGTGATTCACTGATTGACTCAAAGTGTAGTCTCATTAGACAGTGTTCTATTCATACAATCTAGTGATTCATTGATTGACTTAAAGTGTAGTCTCATTAGACAGTGTTCTATTCATACAATCTAGTGATTCATTGATTGACTTAAAGTGTAGTCTCATAAGATACTGTCGTGTCAGTCTTACACTTAGCAGGTTCAACATAATCTTCATCAAAGTACTTGGCTTGACTGAGAAATCTCTGTGCATCCTGATAACCACATCTGTAATACAATTCTAGCATTCCTGACTTTGGGGGGAAGAGAGCATGCTTTGTTCTCCATATATTCTGCGTACTAATCTTAAAGAATTGATTGATGACTTTGGCATATAAATCCAATCCCTTTCTGTCTTTGGGACAAATATCCTGACTTCCAGAAAATGGAGATACTTGGATTGTGCAGCTTCCAGGAAACAGGGGCAAGTTATCTGAATAGCCACCATCAAAATATTTCTAGGAGTGAAAATCAGAAAACAATTATTCCAATAAATATAGACACAACGTTTGTAGATGACTGCACTCATGCATACTGCTATATCTATGTTCTTTCAATTGCAGACAAGGTGTGTTCTGATTCACTGATCTGATATCTCAGGCATATTGCATGGCTCACATCACATCTGAGGATTCTACGCTTCCCAGATTTCTCTGACGTATAAGATATCTACGTGACTTTAACAATACTTTGACAGCGATCTCCCCCCCCCCCCATACACCTCTATAAATTATTCTATAGTCTCACAGTGATCTCACCCCATACACCCCTACAAATTATTATATAGTCTGACAGTGATCTCACCCCATACACCCCTACAAATTATTATATAGTCTGACAGTGATCTCACCCCATACACCCCTACAAATTATTCTATAGTCTGACAGTGATCTCACCCCATACACCCCTACAAATGAATCTATAGCTTCAGTGATCTCACCCCATACACCCCTACAGATTATTCTGTAGTCTGACAGTGATCTCACCCCATACACCCCTACAAATTATTATATAGTTTGACAGTGATCTCACCCCATACACCCCTACAAATTATTCTATAGTTTCACAGTGATCTCACCCCATACACCCCTACAAATGAATCTATAGTTTGACAGTGATTTCACCCCATACACCCTTACAAATTATTATATAGTCTGACAGTGATCTCACCCCAAACACCCCTGTAAATTATTCTATAGTCTGACAGTGACCTCACCCCATACAACCCTACAAATTATTATATAGTTTGACAGTGATCTCACCCCATACACCCCTACAAATGAATCTATAGCTTCAGTGATCTCACCCCATACACCCCTACAAATGAATCTATAGTCTGACAGTGATCTCACCCCATACACCCCTACAAATGAATCTATAGTTTCACAGTGATCTCACCCCATACACCCCTACAAATTATTCTGTAATCTAACAGTGACCTCACCCTTTCCACCCCTACAGATTGTTCTATATTTAAAGCTAATTTGCATGAACATTGTAGCTACATATAAAATGTATCATTTTTCACCAATTTACTCACTTGGCCTTGAAATTCTGGATATTTTCTATCCACATAATAAGGAATATGGCAAGAACAGAGAAGAGCCTATAAAAAACAAACATACACATTAATTATATTTAACATCCAACAAACAGGCTACTTTACAATACCTGCATCAGTTATTAAAATGAAAACTTACCAAAGTTAATCTATTAACTCTATACACCTAACTTATAATCTATTAACTCTATACACCTAACTTATAATCTATTAACTCTATACAGTTAACTTATAATATATTAACTCTATACACCTAACTTATAATCTATCAACTCTATACACCTAACTTATAATCTATTAACTCTATACACCTAACTTATAATCTATTAACTCTATACACCTAACTTATAATCTATTAACTCTATACACCTAACTTATAATCTATTAACTCTATACAGTTAACTCATTATCTCTTAACTCCACACAGTTGACTCATTACCTATTAACTCTTTAAAGTGTACATGCAAAGGTACATACTTTTTTTCGTAATTATGTTTATTTTGCCATAAAAATAAAGGAAATCGGGTTTGTAATAGTACAATATAATTCTAACACGAGAAATTGCGCGAAAAATGAGGCACTCTTGGCTCAGCCACAGAGCACCTTCAGGTAAGTACCTCTCATTTGCATATGGATAGGACAGGATTTGGAACTTTATGACGTCACTTCGGGAACACAAACGCATTCGTCAGTGTATCTTTACATGCAAAGCCATTATGGTCGAACCAGAAGGTCAACTTCAAAACCCGTTTTCGCCAGAACCCGACGTTGAATATTGATCAGATTCCTCAAGCGTAGAGCAATACACTCCAGCATTAACATCTGATGGTGTGATTTAGCCAAATTCATTCGAACCGACCGCTAGCAGTAACGATAGTTCCTCTGGCAGTGAATGAGTATGTCCGAGTGAAGCCGTGTTGTTTACATAAAGTGGATGCTGTTATCAGCATTCTTTGTTGACATAACTATTCAATGGGTGGAAAACAGCTCCTGCAGACAATGTAATCGAAACGAAAATTATGTACTATTTCCATACCCATCAAACATACAGAGAATGAGAATGGCTTCAAGAGTTCCCCATAATATTCTCTCAAGTTGTTCAAATGTAGCGTGTTGTAACAGTACATTCAATCTATGACCATTCAAAATCTTCGCGAAAGTAGACCCACAAATTCGTTAGAGCAGAACGTTTTGTTGGATAACCGTCCCTCTTGAAAGCTATGTGTACACGTACTTTATTTCATTTTTTACTGCGTTCATTACCATCCACACAGTGACATGAAGTGGTTTCATCTTCTTTCAAAGCATGGCCCATGTTCACTGAAGCCGGCCGTACTGTGGTGTATTGTCTCCGACCATTTTTGTTTGAGTTTTTTATGGATAGACATGTCTTACGTTGTGGAAGTTATTTGACCTGGGAGCATGAAGCTTAGTGCTGACTGTACTTTGCTGTGTCCATCCACTTTTGACATGTGATTGGCATGACACAGTAATTGTTCATGTAGACAAAACAATGGAAACAAAAATAGCAACATTATAATGAGCGTTGCGTCTTTTTACTTTGATATGATTTCGACGATGTATGTGATGTATCACAATGAAAACGATCGACTCCCAGCAACATGGAAATCAAAACATACAATCGGACTACGCATTGTTTAAAAACAAATGCTATCGTAATGAAAATATTTTATGAAGCTAACTTGCTTTCTTGCAAACATCATTTCAAATTATTTTATTTGTCTTCCTTTTTTCGCTTTGATCATGGCTACACCGGTGGCGTGGAGAACCCCGGCCCCGGTAACATTTACCGACTTTCACTACACTGTATGGCGTCACTGTCCAGTTTTTACGTGATTTCAACTGCCTTCACCCATTATTACCTACTCAGTTATATCACTCGGAAATGTGTGTAGGGTGATGTTTCACTGCGGGTGCTGCCGACAAAACACCAATGAACCATTGTTGTCGGAAGACTAAACTGGTACACCACAATATGTACAGTTACAGATAATACTATATGGCAAGCGTAATTAGTAATTCATAAGTAAACATTACACAAAGGCTTAGAAGGCTTTTGTAACACGTGGGACATCGGCACCTTTCGTGAGCTGGTTGCGGTGCCGAAGTTAGTCGAAGCACAGGGGATTAAGGGGGCAAGTATTTTTGCGACTTTCTTGCCAATGCGCGCAATATTTAGAGGTATGAATGCAATTTCATTTATTTTTATGGCAAAATAAACATAATTACGAAAAAAAGTATGTACCTTTGCATGTACACTTTAAAGTTAACTCACCATTTCTTAACTCCATATAGTTAACTCAATATCTCCTAACTCCACACAACTAACTCATAATCTATAACTATATGGACTTACTTGTATCACACATCTCATAGACTTACTTGTATTACATATCTCATAGACTTACTTCTATTACACATCTCATGGACTTTACACATCTCATAGACTTACTTGTATACCACATCTCATAGACTTACTTGTATTACACATCTCATGGAATTACTTGTATTACACATCTCATAGACTTACTTGTATTACACATCTCATGGACTTACTTGTATTACACATCTCATATACTTACTTGTATTACACATCTCATAGACTTACTTGTATTACACATCTCATGGACTTACTTGTATTACACATCTCATAGACTTACTTGTATTACACATCTCATGGACTTACTTGTATTACACATCTCATGGACTTACTTGTATTACACATCTCATAGACTTACTTGTATTACACATCTCATGGACTTACTTGTATTACACATCTCATGGACTTACTTGTATTACACATCTCATAGACTTACTTGTATTACACATCTCATGGACTTACTTGTATTACACATCTCATGGAGGACTTACTTGTAAGTTGTATTACACATCTCATAGACTTACTTGTATTACACATCTCATGGACTTACTTGTATTACACATCTCATAGACTTACTTGTATTACACATCTCATGGAGGACTTACTTGTAAGTTGTATTACACATCTCATGGACTTACTTGTATTACACATCTCATAGACTTACTTGTATTACACATCTCATGGACTTACTTGTATTACACATCTCATAGACTTACTTGTATTACACATCTCATAGACTTACTTGTATTACACATCTCATAGACTTACTTGTATTACACATCTCATGGACTTACTTGTATTACACATCTCATAGACTTACTTGTATTACACATCTCATGGACTTACTTGTATAAGGTCTTCTCTTGTTTCATATTTAGAAATCAATTGATTTTTCTTTCCACGCAGACAAGTAACTGATATGAATACTTTATCAGTCGCTAATTCATGTGCATTTTGTGGTAAAAACTCCTCAATCCAGTCACGTAGTTTAGCTGACAGATTATAGCCTGGTGTTAGAGCTCCAAGAGGTTTGGATCGGGTTTCTTCAGCCATTTTAAATGTAAAATCCTTACATTCCTGTAAAAGTGTTTATAGTGATTAGTGTTCCTCGTTATAATATGTCTGTGATTATCTTTATAGAAAACAACACCATTGGAATAGTAGCATGACTAATTACAGAATGATGTTAAAAATTCTTGTCAAAACGTCTTAGACCAGGACAGGTGGAAATTGAAATCCCCTAGTCCTGCTTGGAAATCTAGTAGTCCTCATCTAGTTTCTTATAAAGTCTGTTTACATACATGTAAATTACCATACATACATACATACATACATACATACATACATACATACATACATACATACATACATACATACATACATACATACATACATACATACATACATACATACATAGTATGTATGTACGTACGTACACACACATACATGCACACATACACACATGCACACACACACAGATACATACATACATACATACATACATGTACATACATACATACATACATACATACATACATACATACATACATACATACATACATACATACATACATACATACATACATACATATATACATACACACACATACATACATACATACATACATACTTATGAGAAAATTCTCAAAATGTACCTTTAATGTGAAGTGTATTTTGTTTAAAGCATACTGCTACCAGTTGTATGGAGGGCCACTATGGCTCATTCATACGGAAAGGATAATGAGAAAATTCAAAGTTGCATATAACAATGCTGCACGCCTATTGTTAGGTTATGATAAACAAAGTAGTGCAAGTTCTATGTTCGTATCGAATAGGATGTATACGTTTGATGCCCTGATGAGAAAGCAAGTGTTTAGTTTGAGAAGACGACTTTCAGTAAGTTGTAACAGCATAATTAGATGTACATGTGATTTACTGTATTTTAGATCCCATATGGTGGAATTATGGGACAAGTTACTTTTTGTTTAATTTATAGGTTAAGATTCTTATATTTAAGAACATCAGTCATGTAGCTTTTCTGTAACATATATTTATATGGACGTCACTGTCCGAATTAAAGTCTATAATAACAAGCCATTGAGAATGACATAGTCCCCGCTATGATTGGGTTTTAAGGAATTAGCACTACTCTGATCACGCAACAACACTTGTGAACCTAAATCAAACAGACTTAGATATGTTGTGTCTGCTTGTCGGACATGGAACATGCCTACAACAATAAAGGATTGGTCAAGTATGGGGGATCATATCAATATGAAAATGGATATGCAAATGTATGTCATAGAACACTGTCCTAATACCAACTCTGAATGAGATCTGTTCAAGCATGTCTGAGTTATGGCTTTGGACATGGAAAATTCACAAACAAAATGGCTGCCAGGCAGCCATATTGGATCGTATCATGACAAAAATGGATATGCACATGTATGTCATAGAACACTGTCCTAATACCAACTTTGAATGAGATCTGTTCAAGCATGTCTAAGTTATGGCTTTGGACATGAAAATTCACAAATAAAATGGCTGCCAGGCGGCCATATTGGATCGTATCATGACAACAATGAATATGCACATATATGCCATAGAACACTGTCCTAATACCAACTCTGAATGAGATCTGTGGGAGCATGTCTGAGTTATGGCTTTAGACAGGGAAAATTCGCAAACAAAATGGCTGCTAGGCGGCCATATTGGATTGTATCATAAAACAAATTGACGTGCATATGTATGCCATAGCATGTTGCCCCTGTACCAAGTTTGAAAAAAATCGGTACAGGCATCTCCAAGAAACGGCTGCGGACGGACGGACGTACACACGGACGCACAGACGCACGGACGGACAGACGGAACCCAATCCATAAGTCCCCGTTCCGGACTTCGTCCGCGGGGACTAATAATAACATACATACATACATACATACATACATACATACATACATACATACATACATACATACATACATACATACATACATACATACATACATACATACATAGATAGATACATACATACATACATACATACATACATACATACATACATACATACATACATACATACATACATACATAATTTGTATATCATTAACATACATGTATGTACCATTCGAGGTAAATGGGGAAAAAATCTAAAGAATCCATTTCAGTTTGAATCTTAAGACAATTAATAATATCATAATTTATTACGTAAAAGGTCCTGGAATAAGATTGACGGGTGACACAAATTTGAGATCGCTACCAACTCGTTAGTTCCCCAGCAGAATGATGTAGACTCTGCCTCTCATGCATACATACATGATACAAATAGGTAACCATGTTAAACCATGTCATTGGCCTAATAACCATTGAGTTATACCACTAGTGCGCACACACACACACACACACACACCAGTGCAAGTAATCACTGGTACATATGATAATACCACTAGTATGCACACACACACACCAGTGCAAGTAATCACTGGTACATACGTAATAATACCACTAGTATACACACACACACACACACACACACACACACACACACACACACACACACACACACACACACACACACACACACACACACACACACACACACACACACCAGTGCAAGTAATCACTGGTACATATGTAATAATACCACTAGTATGCACACACACACACCAGAGCAAGTAATCACTGGTACATAATGTAATAATACCACTAGCATGCATGCACACACACCAGTATAAGTAATCACTGGTACATATGTAATAATACCACTAGCATGCATGCACACACACCAGTATAAGTAATCACTGGTACATATGATGTAATAATACCACTAGCATGCATGCACACACCCCAGTGCAAGTAATCACTGGTACATATGATGTAATAATACCACTAGCATGCATGCACACACCCCAGTGCAAGTAATCACTGGTACATATGATGTAATAATACCACTAGCATGCATGCACACACACCAGTGCAAGTAATCACTGGTACATATGATGTAATAATACCTTTATTTATTTATCTTCTAATAATTAACTCACATACTATTAATCAAGAGTATATAGCAGCAATTTGTGGAAGGCAAACATTGGGGACACGGAATCTAAATTTTATACAATTACTTAAATTTACATTTTACTGCTACTGTCAATTTCATGTTAGTTTTCACTGACTTTTGTTTTTATACAACCACAGAAACCAATAACAAATTGGACATTCTTCATTTTGAGATAGCAAGATTGCATGAATAGTTTCTTGCTAAATTTTCTATAAATCAAAACATTGGCACCTGCATGTCCTTGTCTAGTTGCAGCATGTCTGTGTCTAGTTGCAGTATGTCTGTGTCTAGTTGCAGCATGTCTGTGTCTAGTTGCAGCATGTCTGTCTAGTTACAGTATGTCTGTCTAGTTGCAGCATGTCTGTCTAGTTGCAGCATGTCTGTCTAGTTGCAGCATGTCTGTCTAGTTGCAGCATGTCTGTCTAGTTACAGTATGTCTGTGTCTAGTTGCAGTATGTCTGTGTCTAGTTGCAGTATGTCTGTGTCTAGTTGCAGCATGTCTGTCTAGTTGCAGCATGTCTGTCTAGTTACAGTATGTCTGTCTGGTTGCAGTATGTCTGTGTCTAGTTGCAGTATGTCTGTGTCTAGTTGCAGTATGTCTGTGTCTAGTTACAGTATGTCTGTCTAGTTGCAGCATGTATGTGTCTAGTTGCAGTATGTCTGTCTAGTTGCAGTATGTCTGTGTCTAGTTGCAGTATGTCTGTGTCTAGTTACAGTATGTCTGTCTAGTTGCAGCATGTCTGTGTCTAGTTGCAGTATGTCTGTGTCTAGTTGCAGTATGTCTGTGTCTAGTTGCAGCATGTCTGTCTAGTTACAGTATGTCTGTGTCTAGTTGCAGCATGTCTGTCTAGTTGCAGCATGTCTGTCTAGTTACAGTATGTCTGTGTCTAGTTGCAGTATGTCTGTGTCTAGTTGCAGTATGTCTGTGTCTAGTTGCAGTATGTCTGTGTCTAGTTGCAGCATGTATGTGTCTAGTTACAGTATGTCTGTCTAGTTACAGTATGTCTGTGTCTAGTTACAGTATGTCTGTGTCTAGTTGCAGTATGTCTGTGTCTAGTTGCAGCATGTCTGTCTAGTTGCAGCATGTCTGTGTCTAGTTGCAGTATGACTGTCTAGTTACAGTATGTCTGTGTCTAGTTGCAGTATGTCTGTGTCTAGTTGCAGTATGTCTGTGTCTAGTTGCAGTATGTCTGTGTCTAGTTGCAGTATGTCTGTCTAGTTACAGTATGTCTGTGTCTAGTTGCAGTATGTCTGTGTCTAGTTGCAGTATGTCTGTGTCTAGTTACAGTATGTCTGTGTCTAGTTGCAGCATGTCTGTCTAGTTGCAGCATGTCTGTCTAGTTACAGTATGTCTGTGTCTAGTTGCAGTATGTCTGTGTCTAGTTGCAGCATGTGTCTAGTTGCAGCATGTCTGTGTCTAATTACAGTATGTCTGTGTCTAGTTGCAGCATGTCTGTCTAGTTGCAGCATGTCTGTGTCTAGTTACAGTATGTCTGTGTCTAGTTGCAGCATGTCTGTCTAGTTGCAGCATGTCCGTGTCTAGTTACAGTATGTCTGTGTCTAGTTGCAGCATGTCTGTCTAGTTGCAGCATGTCTGTGTCTAGTTACAGTATGTCTGTGTCTAGTTGCAGCATGTCTGTCTAGTTGCAGCATGTCTGTGTCTAGTTACAGTATGTCTGTGTCTAGTTGCAGCATGTCTGTCTAGTTGCAGCATGTCTGTCTAGTTGCAGCATGTCCGTGTCTAGTTACAGTATGTCTGTGTCTAGTTACAGTATGTCTGTGTCTAGTTGCAGTATGTCTGTGTCTAGTTGTCTAGTTACAGTATGTCTTGTTGTCTAGTTGCAGCATGTCTGTCTAGTTGCAGCATGTCTGTCTAGTTACAGTATGTCTGTGTCTAGTTGCAGTATGTCTGTGTCTAGTTGCAGTATGTCTGTCTAGTTGCAGCATGTCTGTCTAGTTGCAGCATGTCTGTCTAGTTACAGTATGTCTGTCTAGTTGCAGTATGTCTGTCTAGTTGCAGCATGTCTGTCTAGTTACAGTATGCCTGTGTCTAGTTGCAGTATGTCTGTGTCTAGTTGCAGTATATCTGTGTCTAGTTGCAGCATGTCTGTCTAGTTACAGTATGTCTGTCTAGTTGCAGTATGTCTGTCTAGTTGCAGCATGTCTGTCTAGTTACAGTATGTCTGTCTAGTTACAGTATGTCTGTGTCTAGTTGCAGTATGTCTGTGTCTAGTTGCAGTATGTCTGTCTAGTTGCAGCATGTATGTCTATAGTTGCAGTATGTATGTGTCTAGTTGCAGTATGTCTGTGTCTAGTTGCAGTATGTCTGTGTCTAGTTGTAGCATGTGTTTAGTTGCAGTATGTCTGTGTTTAGTTGCAGCATGTGTGTTTAGTTGCAGCATGTCTGTTTAGTTGCAGCATATCTGTTTAGTTGCAGCATGTCTGTCTATAGTTGCAGTATGTCTTTGTCTAGTTGCAGCATGTCTGGTCTAGTTGCAGTATGTCTGTGTCTAGTTACAGTATGTCTGTGTTTAGTTGCAGCATGTCTGGTCTAGTTACAGTATGTCTGTGTCTAGTTACAGTATGTCTGTGTCTAGTTACAGTATGTCTGGTCTAGTTGCAGCATGTCTGGTCTAGTTGCAGTATGTCTGTCTAGTTACAGTATGTCCGTGTCTAGTTACAGTATGTCTGTGTCTAGTTACAGTATGTCTGGTCTAGTTGCAGTATGTCTGTGTCTAGTTGCAGTATGTCCGTGTCAAGTCACATTATGTCTGTGTCTAGTCACATTATGTCTGTGTCTAGTTGCAGTATATCTGTGTCTAGTTGCAGCATGTCTGTGTCTAGTCACAGTATGTCCGTGTCTAGTTACAGTATGTCTGTCTAGTTGCAGCATGTCTGTGTCTAGTTGCAGTATGTCTGTGTCTAGTTGCAGTATGTCTGTGTCTAGTTGTCTAGTTACAGTATGTCTTGTTGTCTAGTTGCAGCATGTCTGTCTAGTTGCAGCATGTCTGTCTAGTTACAGTATGTCTGTGTCTAGTTGCAGTATGTCTGTGTCTAGTTGCAGTATGTCTGTCTAGTTGCAGCATGTCTGTCTAGTTGCAGCATGTCTGTCTAGTTACAGTATGTCTGTCTAGTTGCAGTATGTCTGTCTAGTTGCAGCATGTCTGTCTAGTTACAGTATGCCTGTGTCTAGTTGCAGTATGTCTGTGTCTAGTTGCAGTATATCTGTGTCTAGTTGCAGCATGTCTGTCTAGTTACAGTATGTCTGTCTAGTTGCAGTATGTCTGTCTAGTTGCAGCATGTCTGTCTAGTTACAGTATGTCTGTCTAGTTACAGTATATCTGTGTCTAGTTGCAGTATATCTGTGTCTAGTTGCAGTATGTCTGTCTAGTTGCAGCATGTATGTCTATAGTTGCAGTATGTATGTGTCTAGTTGCAGTATGTCTGTGTCTAGTTGCAGTATGTCTGTGTCTAGTTGTAGCATGTGTTTAGTTGCAGTATGTCTGTGTTTAGTTGCAGCATGTGTGTTTAGTTGCAGCATGTCTGTTTAGTTGCAGCATGTCTGTCTATAGTTGCAGTATGTCTTTGTCTAGTTGCAGCATGTCTGGTCTAGTTGCAGTATGTCTGGTCTAGTTGCAGTATGTCTGTGTTTAGTTACAGTATGTCTGTGTTTAGTTACAGTATGTCTGTCTAGTTGCAGTATGTCTGTCTAGTTGCAGCATGTATGTCTATAGTTGCAGTATGTATGTGTTTAGTTGCAGTATGTCTGTCTAGTTGCAGCATGTCTGTCTAGTTGCAGCATGTCTGTCTAGTTGCAGCATGTCTGTCTAGTTACAGTATGTCTGTGTTTAGTTGCAGTATGTCTGTCTAGTTGCAGTATGTCTGTCTAGTTGCAGTATGTCTGTGTCTAGTCACATTATGTCCGTGTCTAGTCACATTATGTCCGTGTCAAGTCACAGTATGTCCGTGTCAAGTCACATTATGTCTGTGTCTAGTTGCAGTATGTCTGTCTAGTTACAGTATGTCTGTGTCTAGTCACATTATGTCCGTGTCTAGTCACATTATGTCCGTGTCAAGTCACAGTATGTCCGTGTCAAGTCACATTATGTCTGTGTCTAGTCACATTATGTCTGTGTCTAGTTGCAGTATGTCTGTCTAGTTACAGTATGTCTGTGTCTAGTCACATTATGTCTGTGTCTAGTTGCAGTATGTCTGTGTCTAGTCACAGTATGTCCGTGTCTAGTTACAGTATGTCTGTGTTTAGTTACAGTATGTCTGTGTCAAGTCACAGTATGTCCGTGTCAAGTCACAGTATGTCCGTGTCAAGTCACATTATGTCTGTGTCTAGTCACATTATGTCTGTGTCTAGTTGCAGTATGTCTGTCTAGTTACAGTATGTCTGTGTCTAGTCACATTATGTCTGTGTCTAGTTGCAGTATGTCTGTGTCTAGTCACAGTATGTCTGTGTCTAGTTGCAGTATGTCTGTGTCTAGTCACATTATGTCCGTGTCTAGTCACATTATGTCCGTGTCAAGTCACATTATGTCTGTGTCTAGTCACATTATGTCTGTGTCTAGTTGCAGTATATCTGTGTCTAGTTGCAGTATATGTGTCTAGTCACATTATGTCTGTGTCTAGTTACAGTATGTTTGTGTCTAGTTGCAGTATATCCGTGTCTAGTCACAGTATGTCTGTGTCTAGTTGCAGCATGTCTGTCTAGTTACAGTATATCCGTGTCTAGTCACAGTATGTCTGTGTCTAGTTGCAGTATGTCTGTCTAGTTACAGTATGTCCGTGTCTAGTCACATTATGTCTGTGTCTAGTTGCAGTATGTCCAGTATTTTCTTTATTAATAATTAAGTTTGTTACTGTCTTGCAAATCTTGGGAGCACCCAACCAACTTTTACACAAACTGCATGCTATTGTTTACTTATGACCAAGAAACCCACACAATTCCATTGCTGTATCACAAAACTACTTACTTCCATCTTATCAGGCAACAATGCCATTGCTGCAGCCGCTAGTGAACCTGCTGATGCCCCTGCATATCGTTTGATATGTGGTAAAAACTTCTCACCATGTTTTACAAGACAGGCAGCTACACCAACATGATAAATACCAAGAAAACCACAGCCACAGAATGAAATATTCATTTCATTGCTTTTAGGTGTAATTTCTGGGGATTCAGCATCACTCAATGTCTCCGTAGTCTCATCTCTCTCCTTTTGTACTAAGTCTTGTGAATTTTCTTGATTAGTAATTTTACTGCTACAACTTGACATGGTATAGTAATTTTCAGTTCACTGGCTCATCATACAGACCTGCAACATTGAACAAATTCTGTTATCTTACTGTCACTATTCCATAGTGAAATTACTTATCTAAATTAAAACACCCCTAATTTTATAATTGGCAAGAGATCAGTTACATTAACACTTTATCTCTTATCTTCTGGGAGATTATCACACTTATTTATGCATTAAAGACAGAACTGCCCTATATAAAGAGGATTATGGCTAATCTATGCAAATGCGGGAAATTCAAACTGCTGTACAGAGCACTAGCTTCTGGGTCTTGTTTTCAGCATTTTTTCTGTACTCCGAGAAACACACAGGTCATGAATCATGTACAAATTGTTTGTGAATGTTGTAGGATGGTAACTTGATACACAAATTAGTTGAAAATCAATCTGTTTGTTTCATAGAATGTAAAAACCTTTGAAAATGAGACAAATTCCTCCTCAAACAGCTGTTTAGATTGTGTGTCACTCACAATTATTCAAATATGTGACATCTGTATGTGAACAAACCAGATAGGGAATGTTTATATTTTGGTGATTACTTGCTAGTGAGTCACCACAAGTTCTCCACCTCCAAAACATACAGCCAGTCATATGCAAAATAGGGTGCCTGGCACCAGGCAGTTATGCCTTTAATATATTCATGAATGCACTTATAAACAGGAAATAAATAACCTGGTATAGGAGTGGTGCTTTATTCAAATTTTAAAAAAACCACATAGGTACACAGGCCCCCTGCTGGGTGGGATAGCATCATAAACATGGCCTCAACAGAAGCACTGAGAGATGTTAGGCGCCTGCCATGTCATGCATTTTAAAAGACACACATGCAACATAAAAAGATATTCCATCCGGGCGATGCCTATAGCACTACTGAACCTCAGTTCAACCTCAGTTCAGTTGTGCAAAAAGGAAGAAAAAAGTTGCAATGTCCGTGAGGGACGCTCGCATGAAAAGGCACAAGCCAAGGTGCCATACTGTCCGTGAGGGACCAACACATACATGTATATGCATACGCACAAGTCAAGGTGCCGTATAGTCCACGAGGGACACACATATGTTTAGGATGAGTCAAGGTGCCAACATGTTTATGAATAAGCATGAGCCAAGGTGCCATATATGCAGTCCATGCCCACAAAAATGTGAATTATTTTCGTTCATGGGAAGCATGGACGGCAAGCAATTTTAGTCAGAGAGGGACCTGCTAGTAAGTGACCAAACCTGTCTATAATATTATGCCAAAATGCTTAGTAAGTAAAGTACACATTTAGGGTGTGGCTAGCATAATAATATATGCGTCTGTGTGTTCACAGGTGAAACAACAGCTGGCTGATGTGCAGAAAATGTTCGAGGAACTGGAAAAGGCTGATGAAGCTCTGCAGAAAGTAAGAGAGTTGGCACATACCAATACATGGGAGTCAAGATCACAACTTCTAGACGCTCTTTGACTGTTGGTAGATCAAGCAACGAAAAGTGCACAGCCAAAACTTGGGAGATTTTGAGCAGTACTAGCACAGTTCAAAACAAATGACTTCGGCAGCAGTTCCAGTCATCTCATTTTGTTACTTGTAGGTAACAAAGAAGAGGAAGAATTGCTGCAAAGGTCACAAAATTCCTACAGCTGCCCACAACCTTCCAGAGATACACACCTTATGGTCCTTCGCAAAGACCCACTAACAAGTCAAAAGTTGCCGATGTCTCGGATAAAATGACTGTTTTATTTGTGTAGAGTATGACCACTACGCCAGAGACTGTAAACAAAAGAAAACATAATTGTTAAGGAAGGCTAATTATTATAATTGTAAAAAATGAATATTAAAATACACATGACCACATAAATGTTTTGTGAGTTTGTCCCACAGTAAGCGAGCCAGTGTGAGAGTGCTTGTTACGCGAGTACCCTTAGACATTGGGGTGACTATAAAAATCCTCTTCCTATAGGTAGCCTACCTCAGCAGGTCCTGTCTGGGGGTGCCCTCTAGTTACGCTATAATTTTTTTGTTCCTTTTCCTTTCAGCTTGCGAAAATGAACATGCAGTAAAATCCCACTTAAAACCTCAATCAACTTACTGGTGGGTGATGCTAGAGGGCGCCCAAGACAGGGACCAGCACCAACCACAGATAATACATTGGTAGCTCAAGGGACTGTAAAAGCCTCCCATCATATCAACGCTGGCTTTCAGAAATCCAGGTTGAATTCGCCGTAAATTGTATATATTGACTGCAAGTGATCAAAAACAAAAAAAACAAAACAAAAAAAACCCACCTCGCACGTTAAAAGTTTTAGCCTCTCTTTTTAAGGAAAGGGAAGAGTGTAGGAATGGGAGATTGTATGAACGGATGAAAGGAAGGTCACAGCAGATGCTCAATGATGGGATTGCTGGAACAAGGAACATACCCATCCCTTAACAATAGACAATATCCTTGAGCGGAGTGATTAGGCTTTAAATATCATATTATTCAAAGCCTAACTACGAAGCGAAAGTATTACGCCAGGTGGAAATGTACAAATATTCATGAAATAATGATAGAGTATTTAAGGCAGAAAATAGCATGGGATAGTTATCATTCCTTGTGCAGGAAAGGACATGCAGGCGGCAATGGATAAACTACTGATTTGAGATGCATAAACACTATAGGATATGTGCTGAACATACTCATCCCTTAACAATGGGCCATATCCTTAAGCAGAGTGATTAGGCTTTGAATATTTTATTAGTCATAATTTCCTGAAACAATTTAGGAAATACTTTTACTGGTTACATCCCTTAAACCAATTCCGTATTTCTTCATCACTTCAAATGAATGGCTCTATTCACCTAACACACTGGACATTGAGTTTAAGTGTGTCAGTCATTTATTACTGAATGACTGACATTTATTCTTTAACTTTCTTTCTTGTTCCTTGCAATACATTTATCATACTTTTTAACATCATACTTTTTAACATCATTTGCAAAGGAACCCAAAATGCATCCTTACGGGAGGCATTCAGTTTACATCTGGTTTCCCTTTGGTGAAGTTTGGGCCATGGGGAGGGGAGTTGAATGAAGGAATTACATTTCTTGTGCGTCGGTTTTAAAATGACACTGCCCCTTACCAACTTGCAGAGCAAGAAGTCAAAGCTACCAAATGATACGTAATATCCTAGCTCTGTTTTAGCACCATGGCCTGAGGTGTCATTAAATCGATCAATCAATCATTCAACCAAATAATAAATCAATCAATAACTCAATCGATCGATCGATCAATCAATCAATTACATGCTAGTATATGCTCACTGCTCCCTGTGCACTGACATGAAAACATTGAGAGGTTAACCCTGCCCTGCTTGAACCTCACATATAACTCAGGAACATCCAGATCCTTCCCAAGAGAACAACATTTGTGTTGAATTTGTTATCAATCCGCATGCTCTCAATCTCGACTCATCTTGAAAATAGTTTTACTTCTACAAGCGTACTGGAGCATCGAGATATGGAGCAGCGCTGCCTGCAGGCCTGCGGCCCGGCTCAACAAATATGACAAATGTTGTGAACTTCTGTATTAAACTGCGATTGCCTATCGGTAAATTGGACATATACGTTATTCAATATATCATCAAAATGTAGTGAATACATTCCAACATTGATGTGTTCCGAGACAGTCCCCAAACAGTAAATCAACACTGTTCCATACCTTAGTAAACACTAATACACTTACGTATGACTTTATCTGTGGCGATATCGATGTAATATGATTGATGGTGACGTCACGTGAGGTGCTGATTAGATTACGTACTTGAGTTGTGACGTCATCAGTTACTACATCAACTTCATAATCATGACGTTTTTGAATGACGTTCTTGATTTAAATCTCTTGTCGATGTTTTTCTGTCACATTTGAGAGAGATATGGTTGTTGCAATATTCCGTTGTTATGTACATACACGTACAGTGATGGGCGGCCGGCTGACCCTAGCAAGCAAGCAAGGTCAGCTGACTGATCATGTAGTCACGTGATTAAGGTCACCACGGGTCAATATTCTTTTCCGATTACAGTCCACCGCGCTCGCGCTTCGTTTTGAAAGTGTGCCACCAACGTCGATGTAAGGTAAACCAGGAAGCTACCGTGTAACGGCGGTGGTACGGGGACATGGTGTTGTTCTACAGTGAGCCCTTGGAGGAATTATACTGACAGTATAATTCCTCCAAGGTGAGACAGACTAGATTTTCTGGGGTTTCAAGTGTTTGTATTGATATTCTCGTTGAATCTGAACATTATTACATCAAAGGAAGGAGGTGAACACTGAAAATACACATCAGTAAGCTTTATTGCAAAAATACAGTCACAATCGTCCGCTCACTTCATACCTGTCAGTTTGACGCACATACGTTGTTTACGCGTATTTGTATTACATACTATTGTTATTAGATTATAAATATCCATAATCTTAGCTTTATTGTTCCATGATGCCCATGGCTGACGTTGTATAATTACTCCAAGCACTGATGACAGTATAGTGAACCATCTTATTTCAATATTCTGGCTAGTTTCATTATTATTTGTGTTAAATATGACTTGAAATGATTTAAACTTTTGAAACCCTAAAATTAGTCATACTTTTATGATATAACTAAGGGAGCTTTTATGATATAACTAAGGAATTTGTTGATAAGAAGTGGAAATTAACTGCCCCCCTGTTGGAAACCACGTGTAGTTTAACTCCTCCCATCAATTGTCAATTATGTTGATTACTAGTTTAACCGTCATATTCATTACTAATCATGCACATGACATCATCCTCGGTTTATTATGAAGAGCTGATGATAGAAATGGCATTTCCTTTATTAACTATAATCTGTAGTCTATATATACATGTAGTTCCTTTGATCGACGCCGTGTATACAACCTCAAACATCCTTACAACGGATGTCTCTAGATTGATTAAACAGATGTAACAGGTAATTCACTTCTTTATGAGAACTTGTAGATTATAGCTTATTTAAACTTGTAGAGTTTGTAATAAACTTCAGATGTGATTTAGACACTGAACTCAACGCATCTCGTCTCTTACTTGGGCCACTCGTCCTCTCTCCCTTTCTCTGACGAACCATTCTCTCAAGTGTACACGCTACACCCCCCCCCCCATCCTGCAGGGAAAAAATTAATGACCCCCACCTGACTTTAGAAATTGGGATGACCCCCCCCCCCCCCCCCCCGTTTCCATTATGTACATGAAGTGGTGGGTATTAAAGAGAGGAAATTATATTATTTATATTGCTATAATTTTATTATTAATGATTATTGGGGTCCGGGATTGGGGTACTTACAAAACAACTTCATTTCATCAGTAAGAATACTTATTAAGCGCATTCCGCCGAACATCTTAAACGAAATTTTCACCCAGAACATAAATTATCAAGAAAACAGAAACGATCTGTCAAAGAAAACGTCACAAGGCAAGAACACTGAAACAAAAGCGCTTTCTAACGAGAGTCTGTGTGACCCTGACACGTCATACTAATGAATCTACAGCAACAACTTTCATCGATCACGTAAACAACAACAACAACAACAACAACAACAACAACAACAACAACCACGTAGGGTGGACACCAGTGGAAACAATTAATGAACAGGAATTACATAGCATGAACTACAAACAGCATAATACATCACTGAAGTACCTGCTGCAGAAGCAATGTTTCAGTACTGAATCAACTAAGAAAATACAGCATTTCCTAGAGGATATGAGACAATCGTCAAAATCCAGTGAAATATCAAGTGATACATCCTAAAAACAGTGACAAAGGTTGTGCAGTATCAGGTATACACTGTAGCATTTGAACATGAACATAACAAAATAATGATCAAACTCAGTAGTTTAGTTGGAGACACAACTTAAGTTCAGTGTGTATAGTCAGAGAAGTGTGTGTGTGTGTGTGTGTGTGTGTGTGTGTGTGTGTGTGTGTGTGTGTGTGTGTGTGTGCGTGCGCGCGCGCACGTGAACAACATAAATTTTAAAGTCAAAATCCACTGTACCAATCATAATGATAACTTGATGTGGATATTACCGTTATGTGTTTTTTAAATGTAATTGTTTTTAAGTGTTTGGCTGATGTTATTGACTGCATGCAGGGTTGAAGGTTTCTTTCGAAGTTTCCAGGGTAATGAAAGTTTTATGATCTGTACAAGTACCAGTTGTTTTACAGTAAATGTAATATAGTACATAATTTCTGACACCACTTAATTCAAATGTTATTGGAAAACAGTTTTTGCAGAAGGAATTTCTTACATTTACACATAATTATATCAGTATTTTACACAAATATATGACAAAGTTTATATTTTATTAGTTTTTTTTTAATTAAAAGAAAAACAATAGTGTGCTGATAAAGTTTTGCCACAGATAAGACAGATAAGCAACAACAAATCCAGTTACAACCCTTGT
Organism: Glandiceps talaboti; assembly: GCF_964340395.1. Lineage (NCBI taxonomy): Eukaryota > Metazoa > Hemichordata > Enteropneusta > Spengelidae > Glandiceps > Glandiceps talaboti. The sequence goes on along the minus strand of NC_135561.1, from coordinate 22,619,563 downwards.
CTCATTTCTTTGTAATTTAAATAATTTAGACTCACCAGAAACAAGGCAAGCCTTGTGAGAGTAAGGGTAACCATCACAATAATGTGTGATATTAAAGTAAGCCAAATTCCCAAAGTTTGTTGGAATGGTCATCTGTCTGCTCACAGGTATTGCATCAATGCATAGCTTTGCTTTTAGTAGTCAATTATCCAAAGAGTGAAATAATCAGGTGAAATTTACGAGACTGTAAGACAGTGTTTTTGCAATGTGTTTTACTAGTCGAGACTTTCCATTGATATATTTGCAATCAGAATGTTTACCTTATTTAATACAAATCAGAGACACTTCTAAGCTGAAACAAACTAGTGATGACAAGCTAGTGTTACAGTGACACCTGTCAAATTATAATGACTTCAGTACATATTTACAAACTGGGTGACAACCTGACAACTAATTGATTCAAAGTTTGCTTCCAGAGTTTATACTAGTAGTTATATATTACTCACATATTTATTTTAAGTTATTGTTATATAATTTAGTTTCTACTTCACACACAACTCCACATTGTACATGTAGTACATAAACAAATATTTAGGAAAACCAAAACCTTTAATGTTTTGAAAATATTTTATATTTGTTTTAAAATGTTAATAAAGTTACATTTTATGTAACATGTTAAATAATCCTGATACTGTGTACACAAGTTTTTCGAAACAGATTTTTGTGTAGCCCCCCCCCCCTACCTTTCCCTCATTTTTCGGTAGCCCCCCCCCCCCGACCAACTCCAATTTTCAAGTGACCCCCCCCCCCCCATTCCTCCGACTCCCCCCCCCCCCCAACCGTAAATAGTGACGGCTCCCTAAGTTGTGTTTTACTTCTGAATGGTGGTCTAAATGGCCTCCAAATGGTGTTCATTTTTCAAAAAGCTCGTAGTCTTACTGTGGGAGGGGGGGGGACAACCCTCCCCCCGCGCTTGTATAGCAAGCGCGCGCGTGTAGCGTGCACTTCTCCCCAGACTGTTTCCAGTTCTCTCCCTACTTTGAAACTTACTGAAACCCCAAGGTTTACAATTATATTAACTCCATTTGTAATATTGTACTTTACAATTAGGCGCCTGTCAGCAGACTTGGCCAATTTAATTAATGATGGTAACGACCATAGCGTCGCAGATTCAGGACTTGGCTTTTGACCGTCGAGCTGTGAGCATCTGACTCGACTTCTGGCTCTGCCCTTGGGGTGAAGCCGTGGGGTTTCAGGGCTTTGATAAATAAAGTCTATGATTCCAGTTTATACCACATATATGTACATCGTCTCGTATGTAGTTTATCATTTCACTACACTGGAGGAGAATCCAAAATTGTGTTAAAGGCTATTGGTGGTAGTCTACCTCTCGGCAACCAAGCGAGTGTTTTCCCCAGACATCTAGCAGATCGAAGAGTTTCCCTGAAGACGCGAGTTCCCCGTAAAACGGATAATTTCCTCAGAGGAGAACCCCATTGGCCTTTCCCGATTCTACTGATGTGGGAGTCAAGCGAGAGCCTGTAGAGAAATTACTCAAGGTGTCAAGGGAACAGAACTTCCCCAGTCTAGAAATATGACCGACGAGGATACCACGTTCATAGAGGATTTGTAACCATGAAAGTCTTCAAAATATCAAGTTTGAAAACGTGAGAAGCAAACAACATCCCAAACTGTAGACGACAGACGAGGAAGTTGAAATTCGGACACCCGCGAGTGTTATCAAAGCAAGAACCACGAAAAGAGAAGAAAAAGCTCAAGGAAAGTATCAGCGAAATCAAACAACAGAGCGTGAACTCTTTTGTACGAAAACTGAACTATTACGTGAACTCTGAACTATTTAACTATAGAGTGTTTAATTTGTCGTATTATACTATTTTGTCCATCCAATGAGTTTAACTCTTCGAAAAAATATTTTGAGTAATGTTTTAGACAAGACATTTCTATTTGAATTTAGCTGTTCATGTTCGACAACTTTATGCGGAGGTCTCGTGGTCACTTAAATTAGTTGGATTAGTTTGGTTAAAAATTTCGATACTGTTGCAGTTCGACAGAGAAAGTCGATATCACTGGTTTATATTTATGTCTGACCGTAAAAGACGAGAACTCCTATTGACGAATATTCTACTTCTAGCCATCAAGCGCTTTCTTCGTGTGGGTTTGGAACGTGGTTGGGAGAGATTTCTAATTCTATGATATCCCTGATCACATCGATATTGTGGGTTGGGGGGGGGGGGGCATTGGTTTAGTGGTAATCGTTTTCTGGCCTCGAATTTCACCACTGTTGTAAATTGAAGTTGCTCCTCTGTAATGTGTCCTATGACGTGAAATTTTCTTGACTACGCATACAACCACATATTATTGTAGACGATGATACGTACATTTCTGACAGAAATGATCACATGTTCTAAACATATGCCAGATTTTTATCTATGTTTTAATCTGTCAAATATTTAAATAGATTTGAGGACACATCTCAAGAAAAGAGATGTATTTTTATTTTTTCCATTTTTACGGCTCGGGACAAGCCTTAGAGGAGAAAGAACAATGTCATGAATTCGTAATTACTGTGTTTGGGTGCAGAAATGACGCTGCTTATACATGTCGTCAAACACCTAGTTAGAGCACAGGGGGTAACGAGCATGTAATTGATTGATTGATTTATCGATTGATCGAATGATCTATTATTTGGTTGAATGATTAATCGATTGAATGATCATTTTTTGTGGTGCAATCTAACTTATTTTGTGTGTGATATTGATCAATTCATTCATTGAGTTTTAAAACTGTTTCTTTTTCTTTCCCTGGTTACTTTGCTCTCAGCTATATCTCAGACCACTAGCAGTCTGAGGCTGTCTCTGAGACCACTAAAAGTCTGATACTTTATGTAATTCTCTTTTTCTTTATTGACTGAATAAAGACACCTTGTCCATTCTTCTCCTCTTATCTAAATCAAAACACTCCTAATCTTATAATTGGATGAGAGATCAGTTACCACGAAAATTGCTTTGGGTCTAATCTTGTGGGAGATTATCACACTGGACAATACACAATATCGGTCCCAGTCATATCCTAAGTTTCGTTTTTATGCAGACCAGGAACACTGACTCTAGTCTTTGTTTTTGAATGAGCATACTTCCAGAATTTTTAAGGTTTGATTTTACTAGTGACGCAATCAGTTTTTCATGTTGTTTCATTGTTTTTCTGATGATACTCTTCATTTGATTACTCTCTATTTCGACATTGTCTTTTCATCTAATGGTATTCATTTAGGTAAAGTTGTCCCTTTGTCTTTGATCTATGTATACAACTTGGCACATACTTTTCAACTGTAATTTTCATATGGTTTCGGAAAATATGCCATTGCTTATTTGCATAGTTCCAAAAACAACACAGGAATCTGCAAAAGTGTACTCCTTTAATAATTACCAACTTTGTTAATTCAAATCTGTTTCATGGGTAACAAAGTTTATCTTCAAAAAATTGTAAAAGCCGCGAAGTTTCTGTCTCGTGTCTACTTCGCCAGCACAAGGTGAGAGCATTTTAATCGGCTGTGAAAACATGTATGTATGTGCACATGAGGTCATCAGTCATTGTTATCGTGCCCATACAGGCATCATCATGAAAATTGTTGACTGGTAAACTTAACTTGTAGTGAAGTATAAAAATTTTGCATACCATGTGACACTTATTAACAAGTCAAAACATAGGAAAGGTACTAGGTGTGTTACAAAAAAATTCTGCCAATGGCAATGTGCACAACTGAAATCTAATGTCTGACATACACTGCAGCACCTCAAACATGAAAACACCCCTACAGGATAATGGAACATTACGTAACATTATACAAGTCATTGAGAATGACATAATCCCCACTATGATTGGGTTTTAAGGAACTGGCAGTTTTTTTTTTCTTGATATCACTACTCTGATCACGCAACTACGGAAGCGTATTAGTGCCAAGTTGTAAGGAAAAAAATAAAATTTAAAATCTCGTAATTACGAGATTTCAATTCTCGTAATTACGACTTTTTTCTCGTAATTACGACTTTTTTCTCGTAATTACGAGTTTTCAATTCTCGTAATTACGACTTTTCGATTCTCGTAATTACGACTTTTTTCTCGTAATTACGACTTTTTTCTCGTAATTACGAGTTTTCAATTCTCGTAATTACGACTTTTCGATTCTCGTAATTACGACTTTTTTCTCGTAATTACGACTTTTTTCTCGTAATTACGACTTCTCAATTCTCGTAATTACGACTTTTCGATTCTCGTAATTACGACTTTTTGAATCTCGTAATTACTTGAATCGTAAAGACATTTCGATTCTCGTAATTACGTCGCAATTCTCCGGTAAGTTGATATCTAACTGGAAAAATCACACTGCCATTTTAAGTTCATGTTATAAGCAACAGCTGAGTTCTCAACAACACCCGATCATCGGGTAGTAAGTACATTTAAGGTGAACTGAACACTCTAATATAAGTCCAGTGAAATTACATAACACCAATAGGCTAAAAAAGAAATGGCAATGAAATAACGTGTTCACATATGTACACACATATACTGGATGCAACAAGAAGTTAGTAGGTTCACTGCAATCTGTCAATGAACTTAGCCAAATAATAAACACAAAACAAGAATTCCAGAACAACAAGAATTCTTCATCAGCAAAGAATTTGTTCAAATAATGGAGTCCAATATTAAACATATAGATATTCTTCTGAAATTCGGACACAACTCCAACTTATATCCAATGATGAAGATGTAGGGAAACTGTCCAATACAAGACAGGATTACGACTGATAAAAGAAGGATCAATAAAGTTTCTATCTGGGGACGTCTCGCCAATGCCTTCCTACTAACACCCTGATATACCAGGGTCAATAACCTCGACAAACCGGTCACTTGGCTAACTGACCCTCAAACCAATATTATTATACCATACCAAATACATATATTCAAGTATTTATCAACCGTGGAAAAGGTCTCCACACATTTTCAAACTTGATCGAACGACCTACGGTGCCACGTTATTGAATTTTAAATTTCAAAACCGTATAAATCTGATTTACCTTAATGAAGAAAATTCTAAACTAAAGTTGTGAATTTTACCAAATATCAGATGGTAAATACTATTTTCTTCAATTTCAAACCCATTATTGATTCATTTTGCCGACATATAATGAAAGCATATTCTTCGCTGTTTTAATGCACTCGAGTTTTTTTAAAGAAACGAAAAACGCAATCAAATCATACAAACCGGTTACCGTGTCAAACACTCTATAGTACATCTGCTTAGTACATCAAAATCATAAGATTCGTGTCTGAACAATTCAAAAATTGAAAAATAACAAACAATAAAAAAATCATAATTTCATAATTACGACAATCAAAAAGTCGTAATTACGAGAATCGTAAAGTCGTAAATACGAGAATAGAAAAGTCGTAATTACGAGAATCAAAAAGTCGTAATTACGAGAATCGAAAAGTCGTAATTACGAGAATCGAAAAGTCGTAATTACGAGAATCGAAAAGTCGTAATTACGAGAATCAAAAAGTCGTAATTACGAGAATCAAAAAGTCGTAATTACGAGAATCGAAAAGTCGTAATTACGAGAATCAAAAAGTCGTAATTACGAGAATCAAAAAGTCGTAATTACGAGAATCGAAAAGTCGTAATTACGAGAATCGAAAAGTCGTAATTACGAGAATCGAAAAGTCGTAATTACGAGAATCGAAAAGTCGTAATTACGAGAATCAAAAAGTCGTAATTACGAGAATCTTGTAGAACGATTCTCGTAATTACGACTCGGAGAATTAAACCTGTGATTATTATGAAAATCTAAAACATGTATATATTAGTAAAGTTCATGTTCGTATAAAACATGTGGCGTCTTACGATGTTTTTATCACCATGCATGGCAGCATGTGACCTATTTTTGATCAGCAAGGCGCAAGCTCCAAATACATTTTATGCACTTCGTTGAAAGCGCTTAGAATGTAGTACTATATAAGGGTAATGTTACTTGATGGAGGGGGGCGAAGAAAATGGCATAAAAACAAGTTACTTTCCGAATTTTAAGGCTGTGACTATTTTGATGTGATTGCTTATATTTTCCATGTTACCTCTAACTCCATTCCTCCGCAGCAAACCAAAAACAAAACAATACTACATATTTGATAATGAGAGGGTGATGTGTCCCCTTCTAAATATGGACCTTGGGAATCCCAAAAGTCAAATGGTTCACTCCTAAATCCCGCGCTCAGAGTGATAACTGACTTGCTACTTACTGTTGTTGGCTTACCACATTCAAAAAGTCGTAATTACGAGAATCGAAAAGTCGTAATTACGAGAATTGAAAAGTCGTAATTACGAGAAAAAAGTCGTAATTACGAGAATCGAAAAGTCGTAATTACGAGAATCAAAAAGTCGTAATTACGAGAATTGAAAAGTCGTAATTACGAGAAAAAAGTCGTAATTACGAGAATCGAAAAGTCGTAATTACGAGAATTGAAAACTCGTAATTACGAGAATTGAAAACTCGTAATTACGAGAAAAAAGTCGTAATTACGAGAAAAAAGTCGTAATTACGAGAATTGAAATCTCGTAATTACGAGATTTTAAATTTTATTTTTTTCCTTACAACTTGGCACTAATACGCTTCCGTACGCAACAACACTTGTGAACCTAAATCAAACAGACTTAGATATGTTGTGCCTGCTCGTTGGACATGGAACATGCCTACTCATGTTGTGTCTGCTCGTTGGACATGGGACATGCCTACTCTTCAAGATGATGTGATGGAATAAATAAATGAAAACTGGCACCAACGAAATGGCTGCCAGGCAGCCATATTGGATCGTATCACGATGAAAATGGATGTGCACATGTATGTCATAGAACACTATCCTAATACCAACTTTGAATGAGATCTGTTCAAGCATGTCTAAGTTATGGCTTTGGACAGGGAAAATTTGCAAAACAAAATGGCTGCTAGGCAGCCAGATTGGATCGTACCATGAAACAAATTGATCCGCATATGTATGCCATTGTATGTTGCCCCTGTACCAAGTTTGAAAAAAATCGGTCCAGGCATGTCCAAGAAACGGCTCTTAACAGACGGACGGATGCATGGACGGACAGACGGACGGAACCCAATCCATAAGTTCTCCTCCCGGACTTGGTCTGGCAGGGACTAATAACAATACTTCATAGACTTCCCTTGTAAGAGACGACCAATTTTGACAGAAAATTAGTCTTTTGAACATAACTTGAAAACCACTGATTGGATTGCTTTCATTTGAATATTTTTTCATCTACACACCATCAATCAATCAGGTGGTTTCACACTTTTAAGTTACATTGTATTCACATACACATGGACACATACATGTATACATCTACACACACACACATACACACACCGGCACTCAAATTAATCTGTATTTTTTTAAAAATGTATGGTAAATATGACATATTTACCATACATTTAAAAAAAATCATACAGATTGATTTGAGTGCCTGTGCATACATACACATACATACATACATACATACATACATACACACACACACACACACACACACACACATACATACATACACACATACACACACACACATACATACATACATACATACATACATACACACACACACATACATACATACATACATACATACATACATACATACATACATACATACATACATAAACACAGACAAAAGTTGATGCCTTCAGCATAGAACACTGAACCTCAGCTCTTATTGTGATAATAATATAACCTCAGATAATGCAATACCATTGCTGACATTCCATAAGAATGACCAATGATTTATTTGACAGTTATGTAAACAATCTTTTAACCTTTTACATTTCATGAAATTCAGAATGACTGTACATAGATGTAGATCTACCATGACTGGCATTCACTTCAAAAGAACTTTTCTTTTTTTCGACTTTGTCAGTAGAAATTGCATTTGTAACTATGAACCCAGTGTCCATAAATATTCATCTTCATAAGCTACAATGTATTTTTTTTTTAATCTTATTTCAAACTAAATATGAACTAACCACTAAGAGTAGAGAAACTGGCAGATCACAACATGTAAACTTGGTAGAATTGACTTACCATAGACTATCTAAATGTATGGACTAACTAAGCAAATTTTCAAATTCACCTATTACAGGGTGATCTCATTTTCACATTGATGGTTGTTAACAAGTATGTCATTGTTTAACAGTTGACATGTATCTTGTCATATTCTAGGATTTAACCCTTTGGTAATGAAGTACAGTCTTCTATGGGTATTTTTAGATTACATCAAATGTTGAAGTTAATAAATTCAATGCCAGGCAGACTTTTGTTGATAAGTTCAATGTCAGACAGATTTTTGGTGTTTGAGTAATCTTAATAGGTATATAACAGTACAGGCAGACTTCTCACATAATAAACTTTTATAATCTGTCAGAGCAAAATGTCCAATGTCTTCAACTCTGTGAAGATTTCCAGAATTTACCACTGCCTCTCAGCCTGCAAATAAAACAAATCACAACACAAACTAATTATTACAATAATTGATTTATAAAATAAAGTGATAAAATTGAGTTAATCTTTCTCCTCTGTTTTGTTAAGCAACAGTATACACAACAAGTCTTGATTAAAAAAAAGTAAATCTACGCTGAGCTAGCTGCAGTCACAATCTACACTGAGCTATCTGCAGTCACAATCTACACTGAGCTAGCTGCAGTCACAATTTCCACTGAGCTAGCTGCAGTCACAATCTACACTGAGCTAGCTGCAGTCACAATCTACACTGAGCTAGCTGCAGTCACAATTTACACTGAGCTAGCTTCAGTCACAATCTACACTGAGCTAGCTGCAGTCACAATCTACACTGAGCTAGCTGCAGTCACAATCTACACTGAGCTAGTTGCAGTCACAATCTACACTGAGCTAGCTGCAGTCACAATTTACACTGAGCTAGCTGCAGTCACAATCTACACTGAGCTAGCTGCAGTCACAATCTACACTGAGCTAGCTGCAGTCACAATCTCCACTGAGCTAGCTGCAGTCACAATCTACACTGAGCTAGCTGCAGTCACAATCTACACTGAGCTAGCTGCAGTCACAATCTACACTGAGCTAGCTGCAGTCACAATCTACACTGAGCTAGCTGCAGTCACAATTTCTACTGAGCTAGCTGCAGTCACAATCTACACTGAGCTAGCTGCAGTCACAATTTCCACTGAGCTAGCTGCAGTCACAATCTACACTGAGCTAGCTGCAGTCACAATTTCCACTGAGCTAGCTGCAGTCACAATCTACACTGAGCTAGCTGCAGTCACAATCTACACTGAGCTAGCTGCAGTCACAATTTCCACTGAGCTAGCTGCAGTCACAATCTACACTGAGCTAGCTGCAGTCACAATTTCCACTGAGCTAGCTGCAGTCACAATTTCCACTGAGCTAGCTGCAGTCACAATCTACACTGAGCTAGCTGCAGTCACAATTTCCACTGAGCTAGCTGCAGTCACAATTTCTACTGAGCTAGCTGCAGTCACAATCTACACTGAGCTATCTGCAGTCACAATTTCCACTGAGCTAGCTGCAGTCACAATTTCCACTGAGCTAGCTGCAGTCACAATCTACACTGAGCTAGCTGCAGTCACAATTTCCACTGAGCTAGCTGCAGTCACAATCTACACTGAGCTAGCTGCAGTCACAATTTCCACTGAGCTAGCTGCAGTCACAATCTACACTGAGCTAGCTGCAGTCACAATTTCCACTGAGCTAGCTTCAGTCACAATCTACACTGAGCTAGCTGCAGTCACAATCTACATTGAGCTAGCTGCAGTCACAATCTACACTGAGCTAGCTGCAGTCACAATCTACACTGAGCTAGCTGCAGTCACAATCTACACTGAGCTAGCTTCAATGACATCAACCTCCTATAGAATCCAGTACTAAATAATTATACCAGTCTGAGAGCAAACCAACAATGTACATAAGCCAAAGTGTGTGAGGGAATAGTGAGATTTGATGTTTACACCACATGTGATCAAAATAAACATAGTGGATTATAGTGATGTATTTAAGTGTATTATAAATTATAGAAAATGACATCACATTGACAAGTCTGTTCTGACATTAGTGAATAAAAATAAAACCTTTGGGAAAATTTTTTAGAATATCGTCAAGTGAAAATGTTACTGTAACATATATATATAATTATATCTATATCTATATATATATATACACTGAATGTGGAAGTAACACTGCTGGAATATAGTACACTGAATGTGGAAGTAACACTGCTGGAATATAGTACATTGAATGTAGAAGTAACACTACTGGACCATAGTACACTGAATGTGGAAGTAACACTGCTGGAATATAGTACATTGAATGTAGAAGTAACACTACTGGACCATAGTACATTGAATGTGGAAGTAACACTGCTGGAATATAGTACATTGAATGTAGAAGTAACACTACTGGACCATAGTACATTGAATGTGGAAGTAACACTGCTGGAATATAGTACATTGAATGTAGAAGTAACACTACTGGACCATAGTACATTGAATGTAGAAGTAACACTACTGGACCATAGTACATTGAATGTAGAAGTAACACTACTGGACCATAGTACATTGAATGTAGAAGTAACACTACTGGACCATAGTACATTGAATGTAGAAGTAACACTACTGGACCATAGTACATTGAATGTAGAAGTAACACTACTGGACCATAGTACATTGAATGTAGAAGTAACACTACTGGACCATAGTACATTGAATGTAGAAGTAACACTACTGGACCATAGTACATTGAATGTAGAAGTAACACTGCTGGACCATAGGATATTGAATGTAGAAGTAACACTACTGGACCATAGGACATTGAATGTAGAAGTAACACTACTGGACCATAGTACATTGAATGTAGAAGTAACACTACTGGACCATAGTACATTGAATGTAGAAGTAACACTACTGGACCATAGTACATTGAATGTAGAAGTAACACTACTGGACCATAGTACATTGAATGTAGAAGTAACACTGCTGGACCATAGGATATTGAATGTAGAAGTAATACTGCTGGAATATAGTACATTGAATGTAGAAGTAATACTACTGGACCATAGTACATTGAATGTAGAAGTAACACTGCTGGACCATAGGATATTGAATGTAGAAGTAATACTGCTGGAATATAGTACATTGAATGTAGAAGTAACACTGCTGGACCATAGGATATTGAATGTAGAAGTAACACTACTGGACCATAGGACATGTTGCGGTTCATGTCAGTTAGTATAGTAAGCATTGGCAGACAATAGTAATTCTGACTTTGATACTTGTCAGAATTAATCTCAGAGTGATGAATCTTCTGGCAATGATGATTTTACAATGTTCAATAGATTGATCTGGCTTTTTATGTTGTGTCATATCCTATGATATTAGCAACAATAGTGAAAACGCTAGTGATGTTGGAGAGTATACTGGGTTCAAGTTGATCATAAATCCTATTGCCGATTCGAACCTCAATAAAACAAGTCATTGAGAATGACATAGTCCCCGCTATGATTGGGTTTTAACCCTTTACTTCCTGTATAATAGAGCATACCTGTATACCCTTATGGCCTGAATTAAAAACTTAAGTATGACACCTTTGACAATTATGTAGAAAATACTGAAATTTGGAGTAACTCCAACACAAAGTTATATATCAACTTTGTCACAATTAAATTCTCTTTTGTTTTAACAACAATTTGACACAATGTTGCAAACTGCAACAAACTCATTTGCATAAATGTATCAATTTCAATAAAACTTACTGTACTACAATCTCTAACGGTGTTTTTTACTCAGTCTTTTAGTGTTATTTCTCAATTTATTATCAACTAGACCCATAGCAATAGTCAGTCTGAGAAAAACTTATAAGTGCTCAACAGTTTTTACAGTTTCCGGCCAGTCCGATTTAGGGCCATTAGCTTCGGCTGAACGCTGTTGAGTTGCATAACGATTAGTTTCCGTCACGATCAAATTCATTACAGCGCCAGTAAAGAAAAATTGAAAAAGTTGTAAAACGCTCATGTTACGACACTCTTGAGAAATACGTACATTCTCCTGGTCAAAATTAATGTCACCACGGTCTCAATTTCATGAGTCCACACATCGTTGTCCCTGTCAGCACCACGGTCGATGTCATTTGTTGCTGCGGGCAATGGAGGTTCCGATCTGGTATCGTCCTCGCTGACGGTGTCAGAAATTTCAAAGTCCGAACCAACTTCACTGCCGGATGACTCATGATGATCTTTAGTAGAGCTAGGGGCTTGTCATCTTCGATGTCGAACACGGTAAAACCTTCAAATGACTCATTACTTCTTTCACAAAAAATTTCTGTGATGTGATTTTCCGATCTCAGTATCGCGTAAAGCCACCATCTTTAAAATCTTTGTCAGAAAATACGCTGAATACGGAAGCAAAACAAACGGCAGACGACTAATAAATATTCAGTGACCCGCTAATCTTATATCATTAGAAAGGTCAAGAAATGCTCTATTCAATTGTCAATTGGGCATACCCCCTATAGGAAGAAATGAATATTATAATATATAGGGTTTAAAGTTCAACTTCGACTTTTCACGTAGATCACCCATGAGGGCGTCCTCAGTTTGCTATGACTTTTCCCGTAGACCGGCAGTAAAGGGTTAAGGAATTATCACTACTCTGATCACGCAACAACACTTGTGAACCTAAATCAAACAGACTTAGATATGTTGTGTCTGCTTGTTGGACATGCAACATGCCTACAACAATAAAGAATGGGTCGGGTATGGGGGATTGTATCACGACGAAAATGGATATGCACATGTATGTTATAGAACACTGTCCTAATACCAACTTTGAATGAGATCTGTTCAAGCATGTCTGAGTTATGGCTTTGGACATAGAAAAATCGCAAACAAAATGGCTGCCAGGCGGCCATATTGGATCATATCATGACAACAAATGGATATGCACATATATGTCATAGAACACTGTCCTAATACCAACTGTGAATGAGATCTGTTCAAGCATGTCTGAGTTATGGCTTTGGACATAGAAAAATTGCAAACAAAATGGCTGCCAGGCGGCCATATTGGATTGTATCACAACAACAATGAATATGCACATGTATGTCTTAGAACACGGTCCTAATACCAACTTCGAGCATTTCTGAGTTATGGCTTTGGACATGGAAAATTCACAAACACATTGGCTGCCAGGCAGCCATATTGAATCGTATCACGATGAAAATGGATATGCACATGTATGTCATAGAAAACTGTCCTAATACCAACTTTGAATGAGATCTGTTCAAGCATGTCTGAGTTATGGCTTTGGACATGGAAAATTCGCAAACAAAATGGCTGCTAGGCGGCCATATTGGATCGTATCACGACAACAATGCACATGCACCTGTATCTCATAGAACACTGTCCTAATACCAACTTTAAATGAGATCTGTTAAAGCATGTCTGAGTTATGGCTTTGGACATGAAAATTCACAAACAAAATGGCTGCCAGGCAGCCATATTGGATCATATCACAATGAAAATGGATATACACATGTATGTCATAGAACACTGTCCTAATACCAACTTTGAATGAGATCTGTTAAAGCATGTCTGAGTTATGGCTTTAGATAGGGAAAATTTGCAAACAAAATGGCTGCTAGGCGGCCATATTGGATCGTATCATGAAACAAATTGACGTGCATATGTATGCTATTGTATGTTGCCCCTGTACCAAGTTTGAAAAAAATCGGTCTAGGCATCTCCAAGAAACGGCTATGGATGGACGGACAGATGCACAGACAGACGGAACCCAATCCATAAGTCCCCGTCCCGGACTTCGTCCGGAGGGGACTAAAAAAGGTTATTTTAAGGTGTTTGCTGACGCTATTTTAAAGTTTTAAAACCAGAATACGTTTCACGAACATGTCATCTAGCAAAATAGCAATAGTGAATGTGAGCATTTTGAATCACCTTTAATGGGATAGTGTTAAAGTTATATGCATTCTACTACACCCGACACTGTACAATGTAGCTAACAGTACATTTGAACTCACCCTTTCACTTTGGATGTTTTCTTTGTAGTTCTAGCAGGCTGTGTTTCCACTTCCCTGCTGTCTGTACTCATATGTTGATCATCCATGTCTTGGGATGTTGCTTTCAATGTTTTCTTGATATTTGCAACCTTTATAAATCAATATATGTACCGATAGTTATCATGTTATTCATTGAATCTAACTATTTTTACCAATAGCTAGTGGTCTGAGGTACCATGTACCATGGACTATCAGCAAATACCAATAGCTAGTACATGGTCTGAGGTACCATGTACCATGGACTATCAGCAAATACCTGTAGCAATTTTTAGAACCTGGATCATGAGTTCTGACAATGTGGTCAAGTCACTCAAAGGGCAGTGAACATAACACACATTTCAAATGGCAGTGAACATAACACCCGTCCCAAACGGCAGTGAACATAACACACTTCTCAAAGGTATGAACATTACACATCTCAAAGGGCAGTGAACATAACACCCATCCCAAAGGGCAGTGAACATAACACCCATCTCACAGGACAGTGAACATAACACCCATCTGGAAGGGCTATGAACATAACACTCATATGAAGGGCAGTAAACATAACACACATCTGAAAGGACCATGAACATAATACTCACCTCAGTTTCTATTCTCAATTTATTTGACACACAGTTTTCTTTATATGTGTTTGCATGTTTTATCTGTTGTTGAATACCACTGAGAACAGTTTCACAGCCATTGCACCTGGAATATAAGGAGGTTAAAGTTCAAAAGTTATGATCTTACACAAATCATAGGACATGTACATGTACATGAAAAATTAATGAATAAATGTCAAACACACAATGTCTGATGAATCTAAAATAAAGTCTAGCTTTGCAAACAAACAAACAAACAAGCAAACTGACTGACGGACAAACCTAAAACAAAGTGTAGTCTTACAAACAAACAAACAAACAAATAAAAAAGGAAACAAACAAACAAATTGACTGACTGATTGACCGACAAAGCTAAAACAAAGTCAAGACATACATGCATACATACATGTACAAAGTCACACATGTACACACACACACAAACACACACACACACACACACACACACACACACACACACACACACACACACACACACACACACACACACACATACAGACCAACCGCACCGACCAATCAACCAACCGACTGACTGACTGACTGACTGACTGACAAAGCTAAAACGAAGTCTAGCCTCACAAAAGATAAATATTACACAAAGGGTTATGAAACCAAGACTCACCATTCTTCAAGAACTTTCACAATATGGGAAATATTTTCAGGTCTGATGTCTCTCCCGATGGCATAGTCTATTTCTAATTGTTTGTTCTTCTGATCAAGTTTACCTCTGACAACATCAGCATAAATACAGTCAATTATCAAGTCCTAGATAAAAATAAATACAGTAATGTCAACCTACCAGTATGTATACAGTTAGACTGTTGACAGTCGTTCATGCCTTTTCTACTACGTTTTATCTAAAACTAAAGTTGCCGCCTTGCTCTGATAACTGCATACTGATTAGCAACAGCGAATGCCAGAGGCACAAGTGACTGTTGTTCCTTGCCGCACCCTCACACGATAACAGTAAGAAAATTTGTACTGTAGAATGTTTGACATTGGGGTCATAGTTCTCAAAGTTTGTCAATCAAAATCAACATGTCGTTGCCAGAGTTACCAAGCATTGAGACGCATTGGAGAAACTTGGCTACTCACATTTGAAAGACTTTCAGAGAAGAAAAATCATATGTATGATAACAAACCATGAGCCATTTGTGCCCCTTTGACTTGTAGCTAGCTAGTATACTGTACACAGCACAATAAACTAGTGGGCGCTGAAGTCGTCCAACGACGTCATTTACAAATGTTAAAAAAAAAACACGGTTTCAAGCTTTAACAAAGAAAAATAGGAAAGATAAATTACTTGATTATGACCATCAAAATCATGACAGGAACAAGCCATTAGCCAAGCAAGTGGACTTGGTATCAAAGAGTACCAATGTTTACAAATGTGATGATGGGCTCTTACATAACACAAGTAAACAGCTGTAAATTTTTCAATTACCCACCAGCACTACTTTTGACATTTCAACATGAAACAGTATTCTCGACACATAGGATTCACTATAAATTTTTGACAATATCTTCCCATCCTTCTCACTGTATACCATATTTTCAGGCATTCATTCATCAACAAGGACAATACGATAGTTTGGATTAATGCTCATTTCAAGTCAAAATCCCACAACTTTAATGTAAGCGAAGAATGTGTGACTTAATTTCATTGTGTAACCTTTTCTATTTTAACAAAAATCAGTATAATTCAAAAGTTTAGTTCACAGTGTAAGATCATTTCTAAGGAGTAAATCAAATGAGGCAAAGCTATTCTCTGTGTTATATCAGTTGTTATCAATTTCATTAGGCTAAGTAACGCTGCAAACAGCTTAAGAGATACAAACAAAGTTTATGACACCTGAGTTCGCCAGGCAAACCCTCGGGATTGTAGCACTTGGCCGGCTAATGGCTTGAGACTGTCATGTACATTTATGAGGTCAAATTTGCACTGCAGTGTATGTGTACGTGTATATGTGTTAAATGTTTAGTGCCCATACATTGAACTGTATGCAAATCATATGATAGGGTAGAGCCCAATTCCATGATGTCACATCATGAATAAGTGATAGAAAGGGAGATCCAGCATGATATAACAGTCGCTTGTGTCTTCGGCACTCGCAGTTCCTATCAGTACGCGTTAGTATTCAGTGCTATGGAGGGAGGCGATAATCTTTTTCAGATGAAAGGTAGCAAAAAAGGCATAAGGCATGAATCACGAACATCATTTTCAAAGCATTTTGTATGTTTTCCGTTGCACAGTTTCACTTTGATCATGGCCACACTTGTACCGCTGTGGGAACTCCGCTCCGGTAAATTGATTGGGGAACCTGTTAACAGCCTGTGCGTTCATTTTGACATGGGTGATGAATGCATAGACCCTAATGTAAACATCGGAAATATTACAACTATTGAATAAAGTATGTACTTTTCTGACAAAAATCCCAGTGGGTAGGACAAAAATCCCAGAGTGTAACTTACTATAGAGCCATAGAACACAACTTGCCCTATAGCCAGAATTTGTGTGTAACAAATTCCATATTGCTGCATTTTTAAATCAAATATGTTCATTATATATTCATAATTGTGACCGTCCTAAACAAAAGTTTTACAAGGCAATAACTCAGCTAAACCTCGCTCGATTTTCAAGCTGTTTCTGCAGAATTTATTGGCTTCCGGTTGAAAATAACTCCATCGAACCTTTGACCCTTACCGATGACGCAGTGTTGTTTAAACACAAAAAACATTGATAGCACCCGAAGAGGGACTTTTGGTGTAACGTTGAAAGTGCTAGAGACCCTTGTAGCGTACCCGAGGCAAGGATCGAGCTGTTAATCCCCAGATTAACACCACAAACAACAGCCATTACCATATGCCTTATACCATGTCAACCAATGTATACAGGTTACCATGTCAACCAATGTATACAGGTTATTAGACTTATCTCTAGTACTTTGTACAATGTGGTACAATAATAGACTTATCTCTAGTACTTTTAGTCTAGCTGCTAGACCTCGGGCTTTCTTCTCAACACTTTCTGAAAGGTGACACACAATTGAAGGTGAAATCGGGTTGTCGCCTTCAGTCACCTTGACAGTGACCAGAAAAGCCTGAGGGGTCTAGCAGCAAGACTATAGTATGATACTTTGTACAATTTGGTACCATAATAGTCTGTTACTTTGTACAATTTGGTACAATAATAGTCTGTTACTTTGTACAATTTGGTACAATAATAGTCTGTTACTTTGTACAATTTGGTACAATAACAGTCTATTACTTTGTACAATTTGGTACAATAACAGTCTGTTACTTTGTACAATTTGGTACAATAATAGTCTATTACTTTGTATAATTTGGTACAATAATAGTCTATTACTTTGTACAATTTGGTACAATAATAGTCTAGTTTTTAGTACAATTTGGTACAATAATAGTCTGTTACTTTGTACAATTTGGTACAATAATAGTCTGTTACTTTGTACAATTTGGTACAATAACAGTCTATTACTTTGTACAATTTGATACAATAATAGTCTGTTACTTTGTACAATTTGGTACAATAATAGTCTGTTACTTTGTACAATTTGGTACAATAATAGTCTATTACTTTGTACAATTTGGTACAATAATAGTCTATTACTTTGTACAATTTGGTACAATAATAGTCTATTACTTTGTACAATTTGGTACAATAATAGTCTAGTTTTTAGTACAATTTGGTACAATAACAGTCTGTTACTTTGTACAATTTGGTACAATAATAGTCTATTACTTTGTACAATTTGGTACAATAATAGTCTATTACTTTGTACAATTTGGTACAATAACAGTCTATTACTTTGTACAATTTGGTACAATAATAGTCTATTACTTTGTACAATTTGGTACAATAATAGTCTATTACTTTGTACAATTTGGTACAATAATAGTCTATTACTTTGTACAATTTGGTACAATAATAGTCTATTACTTTGTACAATTTGGTACAATAATAGTCTATTACTTTGTACAATTTGGTACAATAACAGTCTATTACTTTGTACAATTTGGTACAATAATAGTCTATTACTTTGTACAATTTGGTACAATAATAGTCTGTTACTTTGTACAATCTGGTACAATAATAGTCTGTTACTTTGTACAATTTGGTACAATAATAGTCTGTTACTTTGTACAATTTGGTAAAATAATAGTCTGTTACTTTGTACAATTTGGTACAATAACAGTCTATTACTTTGTACAATTTGGTACCATAATAGTCTATTACTTTGTACAATTTGGTACAATAATAGTCTATTACTTTGTACAATTTGGTACAATAATAGTCTATTACTTTGTACAATTTGGTACAATAATAGTCTAGTTTTAGTACAATTTGGTACAATAACAGTCTGTTACTTTGTACAATTTGGTACAATAATAGTCTATTACTTTGTACAATTTTGTACAATAATAGTCTTACTTTGTACAATTTGGTACAATAACAGTCTATTACTTTGTACAATTTGGTACAATAACAGTCTATTACTTTGTACAATTTGGTACAATAATAGTCTAGTTTTAGTATAATTTGGTACAATAACAGTCTGTTACTTTGTACAATTTGGTACAATAACAGTCTATTACTTTGTACAATTTGGTACAATAACAGTCTGTTACTTTGTACAATTTGGTACAATAACAGTCTATTACTTTGTACAATTTGATACAATAATAGTCTATTACTTTGTACAATTTGGTACAATAATAGTCTGTTACTTTGTACAATTTGGTACAATAACAGTCTATTACTTTGTACAATTTGATACAATAATAGTCTGTTACTTTGTACAATTTGGTACAATAACAGTCTATTACTTTGTACAATTTGGTACAATAACAGTCTGTTACTTTGTACAATTTGGTACAATAACAGTCTATTACTTTGTACAATTTGGTACAATAACAGTCTATTACTTTGTACAATTTGGTACAATAATAGTCTAGTTTTAGTATAATTTGGTACAATAACAGTCTGTTACTTTGTACAATTTGGTACAATAACAGTCTATTACTTTGTACAATTTGGTACAATAACAGTCTATTACTTTGTACAATTTGGTACAATAATAGTCTAGTTTTAGTATAATTTGGTACAATAATAGTCTGTTACTTTGTACAATTTGGTACAATAACAGTCTATTACTTTGTACAATTTGGTACAATAACAGTCTGTTACTTTGTACAATTTGGTACAATAACAGTCTATTACTTTGTACAATTTGATACAATAATAGTCTATTACTTTGTACAATTTGGTACAATAACAGTCTATTACTTTGTACAATTTGATACAATAATAGTCTGTTACTTTGTACAATTTGGTACAATAATAGTCTGTTACTTTGTACAATTTGGTACAATAATAGTCTATTACTTTGTACAATTTGGTACAATAATAGTCTATTACTTTGTACAATTTGGTACAATAATAGTCTATTACTTTGTACAATTTGGTACAATAATAGTCTATTACTTTGTACAATTTGGTACAATAACAGTCTATTACTTTGTACAATTTGGTACAATAATAGTCTATTACTTTGTACAATTTGGTACAATAATAGTCTGTTACTTTGTACAATCTGGTACAATAACAGTCTGTTACTTTGTACAATTTGGTACAATAACAGTCTATTACTTTGTACAATTTGGTAAAATAATAGTCTGTTACTTTGTACAATTTGGTACAATAACAGTCTATTACTTTGTACAATTTGGTACAATAATAGTCTGTTACTTTGTACAATTTGGTACAATAATAGTCCAGTTTTTAGTACAATTTGGTACAATAAATAAACTTACCTCTAGTTCTCTAAGATTTTTCATCTCCAGCTCTGATAATAGAACTGTGTATGGTATACATCTTGACTTGTCAGCTAGGGATACTATGGTTAGATGACGCAGCTTAGCTTGCTGTGTTGGACTCAGTTCAGGAAATGTTGATGCATTTGCTATAAAAGTTGTTTTTAAAATACAGGTATTGGAATTAATAAAGCTACATTTTGTATATTTATTTACATCATAAACTTGTACCTTTATTTACTGTTTCCAGGGGTCAGACATGATTAGAATAGCTATTTTCTGACTCCTGTTTATTTGATCTGACTGTTTGCTTCTTATGTATTATGTTTATGTCATTTTGTTTTCTTTTTGATCAGGTAATAAAAGATTATGGTATCTAATTATGTTACTTAGAAATACAGTCTATATACAAATAAAGATATTAGACATTTAGAGAAATACAGTCTATATGCAAATAAAGATATTAGACACTTAGAGAAATACAGTCTATATACAAATAAAGATATTAGACACTTAGAGAAATACAGTCTATATACAAATAAAGATATTAGACACTTAGAGAAATACAGTCTATATACAAATAAAGATATTACACACTTAGAGAAATACAGTCTATATACAAATAAAGATATTAGACACTTAGAGATATAGTCTATATACAAATAAAGATATTAGACACTTAGAGAAATACAGTCTATATGCAAATAAAGATATTAGACACTTAGAGAAATACAGTCTATATACAAATAAAGATATTAGACACTTAGAGAAATACAGTCTATATACAAATAAAGATATTAGACACTTAGAGAAATACAGTCTATACAAATAAAGATATTAGACACTTAGAGAAATACAGTCTATATACAAATAAAGATATTACACACTTAGAGAAATACAGTCTATATACAAATAAAGATATTAGACACTTAGAGAAATACAGTCTATATACAAATAAAGATATTAGACACTTAGAGAAATACAGTCTATATACAAATAAAGATATTACACACTTAGAGAAATACAGTCTATATACAAATAAAGATATTAGACACTTAGAGATATAATCTATATACAAATAAAGATATTAGACACTATATACAAATAAAGATATTACACACTTAGAGAAATACAGTCTATATACAACAAGTCATTGAGAATGACATAGTCCCCGCTATGATTGGGTTTTAAGGAATTATCACTACTCTGATCACGCAACAACACTTGTGAACCTAAATCAAACAAACTTAGATATGTTGTGTCTGCTTGTTGGACATGGAACATGCCTACAACAATAAAGGATGGGTCGGGTATGGGGGATCGTATCACAACGAAAATGGATATGCACATGTATGTTATAGTTATAGAACACTATCCTAATACAAACTTTGAACGAGATCTGTTCAAGCATGTCTGAGTTGTGGCTTTGGACATAGAAAAATACCGCCAATGGCGTTGTAGCACAACTGTACAGTTTTTAAAAATGCTAACATGCGAACAATAAGTGTTCATTTGGTGAATGACTATCCAGTTGCCTATCCAACCATGTTGCTATCTTTACGATATATGCTATCATTTGGCTGTTGCTATGGATGTGGTCTTGTTGCTAGGCATATTTACATACATTTTTTGAATGTTTATTCAATTGTCTTCTATTCCTGTTGTTATCTTTGCAATATATGTGATTATTTGGCTGTTGCTATGTGCGTGGTCTTGTTGCTAGGCACACTTGCATACATTTTTTGAATGTTTATTCATTTGTCTTCTATTCCTGTTGTTATCTTTGCAATATATGTGATTATTTGGCTGTTGCTATGTGCGTGGTCTTGTTGCTAGGCATATTTACATACATTTTTTGAATGTTTATTCATTTGTCTTCTATTCCTGTTGTTATCTTTGCAATATATGTGATTATTTGGCTGTTGCTATGTGCGTGGTCTTGTTGCTAGGCATATTTACATACATTTTTTTGAATGTTTATTCAATTGTCTATTAATCCCCTTTGTTATCTTTGCAATATATGTGATCATTTGGCTGTTGCTATGGGCGTGGTCTTGTTGCTAGGCACATTTGCATACATTTTTTGAATGTTTATTCATTTGTCTTTCTATTCCTGTTGTTATCTTTGCAATATACATGATTATTTGGCTGTTGCTATGGGCGTGGTCTTGTTGCTAGGCAAATTTACATACATTTTTTGAACGTTTATTCAATTGTCTATTAATCCCTGTGTGTTATCTTTGTGAAATACACGACCGTTTGGCTGTTGCTATGGGCGTGGTCATGGTTGCTATGGTATTTGCATACATTTTTTGAATGTTTATTTGCCTACCATATGATGTTGTTATTTGACCAAAATATACAGCCATTTGGTTGTTGCTAAGGGCGTGGTCATGGTTGCTAGGGCCAATTTTGTCAAAATGTTTTGAAGAATAACATGCAGAAACATCTCACCAAGTTTCAGACTCGGTGACCAAGTACTTTTTGAGATATAAGTTTTTGACCAAAAATGAACATTTTTACACCTAATTTGCATATCACTCATGGAATCATGGTATGCTTAATATTTCTTTGTCCATACATCCCTAGATACATTCCCATTAAATTTCAGCCCAATCTGCTCAGTAGTTTTGGAATTATAGATTTTTTACCAAAAAGACACATTTTTAGCCCTAATTTGCATATCACTGATGGAATCATCCCGTCATGGACAAATCTTACTTTACATCCCCTTAAGAATGTTCCCACCAAATTTCGCACCAATCTGCCCAGTAGTTTCTGAGTTTAAGTTTTTTGACCAAAAATCACATTTTTTGACCCAAATCACACATCTGTGATGCGATCATTTTGATTTGAACAATTTCCCAACTAGACACCCAAGGTAATGGACCCACTAAATATCATGGCAATCGGTTCAGCAGTTTTTGAGTTTAAGTTGTTTACACACATACACACACACACACATACACACAGACAGACAGACAGACAGACAGACAGACAGACAGACGCCGGGCGATCCATATAGCACTACTGAACCTCAGTTCAGTTGTGCTAAAAATCGCAAACAAAATGGCTGCCAGGCGGCCATATTGGATCATATCACAACAACAATGTATATGCACATGTATGTCATAGAACACTGTCCTAATACCAACTTTAAATGAGATCTGTTCAAGCATGTCCGAGTTATGGCTTTGGACATGGAAAATTCAAAAACAAAATGGCTGCCAGGCGGCCATATTGGCTCGTATCATGACAACAAATGGATATGCACATGTATGTCATAGAACACTGTCTTAATACCAACTTTGAATGAGATCTGTTTAAACATGTGTGAGTTATGGCTTTGGACATAGAAAAATCGCAAACAAAATGGCTGCCAGGCGGCCATATTGGGTCGTATCACGATGAAAATGGATATGCACATGTATGTCATAGAACACTGCCCTAATACCAACTTTGAATGAGATCTGTTCAAGCATGTCCGAGTTATGGCTTTGGACATGGAAAATTCACAATCAAAATGGCTGCTAGGCGGCCATATTGGATCGTATCATGACAACAATGAATGTGCACATGTATGTCATAGAACACTGTCCTAATACCAACTTTGAATGAGATCTGTTCAAGCATGTATGAGTTATGGCTTTAGACAGGGAAAATTTGCAAACAAAATGGCTGCTAGGCGGCCATATTGGATCGTATCATGAAACAAATTGACGTGCATATGTATGCCATTGTATGTTGTCCCTGTACCAAGTTTGAAAAAAATCTGTCCAGGCATCTCCAAGAAACGGCTGCGGACGGACGGACGGATGGACAGACAGACGGACGCATGGACGCACGGACACATGGACAGACGGAACCCAATCCATAAGTCCCCGTCTCGGACTTCGTCCAGCGGGGACTAAATATATACTTAATGAAGAGATATTCAGTCTACAAACAAATATATATTTAACAATGACATTGGACACTTAGAGATATACAATACATACCTAGGTAATCTTTGTATGTACCAAAGGCAAATAAATTCAACAAATTCAAGTAAGGTGCATTTGGACCATTGGCTAACTGTAAAGAAAAAATATCAAAGGTATATGTTTATACACTGTAGCCATCAAAATATATATATTTATGTAAAGTAGTCATCAAAATGTATATATTTATGCAAAGTAGCCCAAATAAGAAAAAATTGTAGCAATTATATCATGACAAAAACACACCAAAAATAGTGCCAGGAGAATTGTGTGAAGTTTCAGAACAGATTGTCAAGTAGTTTTTGATTTCTAAAATTTCATCAAATTCCTATTTTTCAATTCAAATTATACACATCTGTTTTGATATTAACAATTTCTAATTAGTTTAGATACCCTAAGTAATGCTACCACCAAATATCAATGGTGAAAACACCAATATTATGTGAGGATCACATTATCTAATGCCAGCAGAAAGAAGTGATGAGATTAACTTGTCACTTAACAGAGACAAGGAGATGGAAATACTAATACCTTCCTACTATCATATGACAAGTCTACATCATTGAATTGTATACAATAATACCTTCCTACTATCATATGACAAGTCTACATCATTGAATTGTATACAATAATACCTTCCTACTATCATATGACAAGTCTACATCATTGAATTGTATACAATAATACCTTCCTGCTACCATATGACAAGTCTACATCATTGAATTGTATACAATAATAACAACTATAGAAATCTGAGTAATTAAGCCAAAACAAATTACATAAATATTTCAGTTCCGAGTTCAGAACTACTACAAGATGTAACAAATTACTTGATGTGATTATACATACCTCCTGCACATTGGGCATTTCAAGAAGTTCACCAAACACATGCACACCTGGGGCTTCCAATACTTGTTTGATGAGAGCTACCACAGCAGCCCCTTTAGCTGACTTGGCCAGTAAGATGAATTGTTCCAATGGATGGTTACATCCAATCTGTTGTTGCTTCAATTCTGTCATCTTAAAGACCTATTGTAAAATAGCAATTTGCTCATAATGGTATTCAAAGTAGATTGGAATCCAAAAACAATAGAGAAACTTATTGGTTATACTAGAGAACATGATATTCACAAACTGAACTTGGACTTTTGACATCCTATATTAGCTAGGTCACAGTGGGTGATTTTCCTATATAAGCAAGGTCACAGTGGGTGATTTTCCTATATAAGCTAGGTCACAGTTGGTGATTTTCCTATATAAGCTAGGTCACAGTGGGTGATTTTCCTATATAAGCTAGGTCACAGTGGGTGATTTTCCTATATAAGCTAGGTCACAGTGGGTGATTTTCCTATAAGCTAGGTCACAGTGGGTGATTTTCCTAAAAAAGCTAGGTCACAGTGGGTGATTTTCCTAGAAGCTAGGTCACAGTGGGTGATTTTCCTATAAGCTAGGTCACAGTGGGTGATTTTCCTATATAAGCTAGGTCACAGTGGGTGATTTTCCTATATAAGCTAGGTCACAGTGGGTGATTTTCCTATAAGCTAGGTCACAGTGGGTGATTTTCCTATAAGCTAGGTCACAGTGGGTGATTTTCCTATATAAGCTAGGTCACAGTGGGTGATTTTCCTATAAGCTAGGTCACAGTGGGTGATTTTCCTATATAAGCTAGGTCACTGTGGGTGATTTTCCTATAAGCTAGGTCACAGTGGGTGATTTTCCTATAAGCTAGGTCACAGTGGGTGATTTTCCTATAAGTTAGGTCACAGTGGGTGATTTTCCTATATAAGCTAGGTCACAGTGGGTGATTTTCCTATAAGTTAGGTCACAGTGGGTGATTTTCCTATATAAGCTAGGTCACAGTGGGTGATTTTCCTATATAAGCTAGGTCACAGTGGGTGATTTTCCTATAAGCTAGGTCACAGTGGGTGATTTTCCTATATAAGCTAGGTCACAGTGGGTGATTTTCCTATACATGTAAGCTAGGTCACAGTGGGTGATTTTCCTATAAGCTAGGTCACAGTTGGTGATTTTCCTATAAGCTAGGTCACAGTGGGTGATTTTCCTATATAAGCTAGGTCACAATGGGTGATTTTCCTATAAGCTAGGTCACAATGGGTGATTTTCCTATATAAGCTAGGTCACAGTGGGTGATTTTCCTATATAAGCTAGGTCACAGTGGGTGATTTTCCGATAAGCTAGGTCACAGTGGGTGATTTTCCTATAAGCTAGGTCACAGTGGGTGATTTTCCTATATAAGCTAGGTCACAGTGGGTGATTTTCCTATAAGCTAGGTCACAATGGGTGATTTTCCTATATAAGCTAGGTCACAGTGGGTGATTTTCCTATATAAGCTAGGTCACAGTGGGTGATTTTCCTATAAGCTAGGTCACAATGGGTGATTTTCCTATATAAGCTAGGTCACAGTAGGTGATTTTCCTATATAAGCTAGGTCACAGTGGGTGATTTTCCTATATAAGCTAGGTCACTGTGGGTGATTTTCCTATAAGCTAGGTCACAGTGGGTGATTTTCCTATAAGCTAGGTCACAGTGGGTGATTTTCCTATAAGTTAGGTCACAGTGGGTGATTTTCCTATATAAAGCTAGGTCACAGTGGGTGATTTTCCTATAAGTTAGGTCACAGTGGGTGATTTTCCTATATAAGCTAGGTCACAGTGGGTGATTTTCCTATATAAGCTAGGTCACAGTGGGTGATTTTCCTATAAGCTAGGTCACAGTGGGTGATTTTCCTATATAAGCTAGGTCACAGTGGGTGATTTTCCTATACATGTAAGCTAGGTCACAGTGGGTGATTTTCCTATAAGCTAGGTCACAGTGGGTGATTTTCCTATAAGCTAGGTCACAGTGGGTGATTTTCCTATATAAGCTAGGTCACAGTGGGTGATTTTCCTATAAGCTAGGTCACAATGGGTGATTTTCCTATATAAGCTAGGTCACAGTGGGTGATTTTCCTATACATGTAAGCTAGGTCACAGTGGGTGATTTTCCTATAAGCTAGGTCACAGTGGGTGATTTTCCTATATAAGCTAGGTCACAGTGGGTGATTTTCCTATAAGCTAGGTCACAATGGGTGATTTTCCTATATAAGCTAGGTCACAGTAGGTGATTTTCCTATATAAGCTAGGTCACAGTGGGTGATTTTCCTATATAAGCTAGGTCACTGTGGGTGATTTTCCTATAAGCTAGGTCACAGTGGGTGATTTTCCTATAAGTTAGGTCACAGTGGGTGATTTTCCTATATAAAGCTAGGTCACAGTGGGTGATTTTCCTTTAAGTTAGGTCACAGTGGGTGATTTTCCTATATAAGCTAGGTCACAGTGGGTGATTTTCCTATATAAGCTAGGTCACAGTGGGTGATTTTCCTATAAGCTAGGTCACAGTGGGTGATTTTCCTATATAAGCTAGGTCACAGTGGGTGATTTTCCTATACATGTAAGCTAGGTCACAGTGGGTGATTTTCCTATAAGCTAGGTCACAGTGGGTGATTTTCCTATAAGCTAGGTCACAGTGGGTGATTTTCCTATATAAGCTAGGTCACAGTGGGTGATTTTCCTATAAGCTAGGTCACAATGGGTGATTTTCCTATATAAGCTAGGTCACAGTGGGTGATTTTCCTATACATGTAAGCTAGGTCACAGTGGGTGATTTTCCTATAAGCTAGGTCACAGTGGGTGATTTTCCTATACATGTAAGCTAGGTCACAGTGGGTGATTTTCCTATAAGCTAGGTCACAGTGCCAGTGGGTGATTTTCCTATATAAGCTAGGTCACAGTGGGTGATTTTCCTATAAGCTAGGTCACAGTGGGTGATTTTCCTATATAAGCTAGGTCACAATGGGTGATTTTCCTATATAAGCTAGGTCACAGTGGGTGATTTTCCTATATAAGCTAGGTCACAGTGGGTGATTTTCCTATATAAGCTAGGTCACAGTGGGTGATTTTCCTATATAAGCTAGGTCACAGTTGGTGATTTTCCTATAAGCTAGGTCACAGTTGGTGATTTTCCTATAAGTTAGGTCACAGTGGGTGATTTTCCTATATAAGCTAGGTCACAGTGGGTGATTTTCCTATAAGCTAGGTCACAGTGGGTGATTTTCCTATATAAGCTAGGTCACAGTTGGTGATTTTCCTATAAGTTAGGTCACAGTGGGTGATTTTCCTATATAAGCTAGGTCACAGTGGGTGATTTTCCTATATAAGCTAGGTCACAATGGGTGATTTTCCTATATAAGCTAGGTCACAGTGGGTGATTTTCCTATATAAGCTAGGTCACAGTGGGTGATTTTCCTATATAAGCTAGGTCACAGTGGGTGATTTTCCTATACATGTAAGCTAGGTCACAGTGGGTGATTTTCCTATAAGCTAGGTCACAGTGGGTGATTTTCCTATAAGCTAGGTCACAGTGGGTGATTTTCCTATATAAGCTAGGTCACAGTGGGTGATTTTCCTATAAGCTAGGTCACAATGGGTGATTTTCCTATATAAGC
This sequence comes from Glandiceps talaboti, assembly GCF_964340395.1. NCBI lineage: Eukaryota > Metazoa > Hemichordata > Enteropneusta > Spengelidae > Glandiceps > Glandiceps talaboti. The sequence continues at coordinate 22,590,470 of NC_135561.1, read as the reverse complement.
TAGGTCACAGTGGGTGATTTTCCTATACATGTAAGCTAGGTCACAGTGGGTGATTTTCCTATAAGCTAGGTCACAGTGGGTGATTTTCCTATATAAGCTAGGTCACAGTGGGTGATTTTCCTATATAAGCTAGGTCACAGTGGGTGATTTTCCTATACATGTAAGCTAGGTCACAGTGGGTGATTTTCCTATAAGCTAGGTCACAGTGGGTGATTTTCCTATACATGTAAGCTAGGTCACAGTGGGTGATTTTCCTATAAGCTAGGTCACAGTGCCAGTGGGTGATTTTCCTATATAAGCTAGGTCACAGTGGGTGATTTTCCTATAAGCTAGGTCACAGTGGGTGATTTTCCTATATAAGCTAGGTCACAATGGGTGATTTTCCTATATAAGCTAGGTCACAGTGGGTGATTTTCCTATATAAGCTAGGTCACAGTGGGTGATTTTCCTATAAGCTAGGTCACAGTGGGTGATTTTCCTATATAAGCTAGGTCACAGTGGGTGATTTTCCTATATAAGCTAGGTCACAGTTGGTGATTTTCCTATAAGCTAGGTCACAGTTGGTGATTTTCCTATAAGTTAGGTCACAGTGGGTGATTTTCCTATATAAGCTAGGTCACAGTGGGTGATTTTCCTATATAAGCTAGGTCACAGTGGGTGATTTTCCTATATAAGCTAGGTCACAGTGGGTGATTTTCCTATATAAGCTAGGTCACAGTGGGTGATTTTCCTATATAAGCTAGGTCACAGTGGGTGATTTTCCTATATAAGCTAGGTCACAGTGGGTGATTTTCCTATATAAGCTAGGTCACAGTGGGTGATTTTCCTATAAGCTAGGTCACAGTGGGTGATTTTCCTATTAGCTAGGTCACAGTGGGTGATTTTCCTATATAAGCTAGGTCACAGTGGGTGATTTTCCTATAAGCTAGGTCACAGTGGGTGATTTTCCTACAAGCTAGGTCACAGTGGGTGATTTTCCTATTAGCTAGGTCACAGTGGGTGATTTTCCTATATAAGCTAGGTCACAGTGGGTGATTTTCCTATAAGCTAGGTCACAGTGGGTGATTTTCCTATAAGCTAGGTCACAGTGGGTGATTTTCCTATAAGCTAGGTCACAGTGGGTGATTTTCCTATATAAGCTAGGTCACAGTAGGTGATTTTCCTATATAAGCTAGGTCACAGTGGGTGATTTTCCTATATAAGCTAGGTCACAGTGGGTGATTTTCCTATATACATGTAAGCTAGGTCACAGTGGGTGATTTTCCTATAAGTTAGGTCACAGTGGGTGATTTTCCTATATAAGCTAGGTAACAGTGGGTGATTTTCCTATATAAGCTAGGTCACAGTGGGTGATTTTCCTATAAGCTAGGTCACAGTGGGTGATTTTCCTATACAAGCTAGGTCACAGTAGGTGATTTTCCTATAAGCTAGGTCACAGTGGGTGATTTTCCTATATACATGTAAGCTAGGTCACAGTGGGTGATTTTCCTATAAGCTAGGTCACAGTGGGTGATTTTCCTACAAGCTAGGTCACAGTGGGTGATTTTCCTATACAAGCTAGGTCACAGTGGGTGATTTTCCTATAAGCTAGGTCACAGTGGGTGATTTTCCTATATAAGCTAGGTCACAGTGGGTGATTTTCCTATAAGCTAGGTCACAGTGGGTGATTTTCCTATAGAAGCTAGGTCACAGTGGGTGATTTTCCTATATAAGCTAGGTCACAGTGCCAGTGGGTGATTTTCCTATATAAGCTAGGTCACAGTGGGTGATTTTCCCCACAAGCTCGGTCACAGTGGGTGATTTTCCTACATGCGAAGTCAAAGTGGGTGATACCTTTTAGGGCAAGATCTATGCTGTGTATTAAAAGTCACTTGTAGTCTACATTGTACTTACTGTTGAAGCATATACTTAACCACCACTTGCAATTAACTGAACTCAAACTTGTTATAAGATATAACAAATAAATGATCTAATGATGTAATTTATCAGACATATCAGAAATTGTCAAGGAATCCATATTACATTGTTCATGTATAGTTTAGTTTAGTTTAGTTTAATTCAGTAAAACAACAAGATCGACAGTACAGATATACAAATAACAAGTCATTGAAAATGACATAGTACCCGCTATGATTGGGTTTTAAGGAACTAGCAGTTTATGTTGTCATTTTCAAACCTGGTTAATGTTGTTTGGCCTAATATGGTTGTTTTTGATATCACTACTCTGTTCAAGCATGTCTGAGTTATGGCTTTGGACATGAAAACTGCGCCAACAAAATGGCTGCCAGGCAGCCATATTGGATTATATCACGATGAAAATGAATATGCACATGTATGTCACAGAACACTGTGCTAATACCAACTTTGAATGAGATCTGTTCAAGCATGTCTGAGTTATGGCTTTGGACATGGAAAATTCGCAAACAAAATGGCTTCCAGGCAGCCATATTGGATCGTATCATGACAACAATGAATATGCACATGTATGTCATATAACACTGTCCTAATAGCAACTTTGAATGAGATCTGTTCACGCATGTCTGAGTTATGGCTTTGGACAGGGAAAATTCGCAAACAAAATGGCTGCTAGGCGGCCATATTGGATTGTATCATAAAACAAATTGACATGCATATGTATGCTATAGTATGCTGCCCCTGTACCAAGTTTGAAAAAAATCGGCCCAGGCATCTCCAAGAAACAGCTGCGCACAGACGGACGGACGGACGCACGCACAGACGGAACCCAATCCATAAGTCCCCGTCCGGACTTTGTCCGGCGGGGACTAAAAACTGGTACAAATTATTGAATTACTTGGATAACCCACAAAAGCAAAGACTTTTTTCCAGTGGGGTCCATATGTAAGCAGTCTACTGTTCAAACAATGTCACGGAAGACAATTGTAATGTCACAGACGACAATGGTAATGTCACAGAAAACAATTATAATGTCATAATGTTTTAGAAGACAATTGTAATGTCAGAAGACAATTGTAATGTCATAAGACAATCGTAATGTCATAAGACAATCGTAATGTCAGAAGACAATCGTAATGTCATAATGTTTTAGAAGACAATTGTAATGTCAGAAGATAATTGTAATGTCAGAAGACAATTGTAATGTCAGAAGACAATCGTAATGTCAGAAGACAATCGTAATGTCATAAGACAATCGTAATGTCAGAAGACAATCGTAATGTCATAATGATTTAGAAGACAATTGTAATGTCAGAAGACAATTGTAATGTCAGAAGACAATTGTAATGTCATAAGACAATCGTAATGTCAGAAGACAATTGTAATATCATAAGACAATCGTAATGTCAGAAGATAATCGTAATGTCATAAGACAATCTTAATGTCATATGACAATTGTAATGTCAGAAGACAATTGTAATGTCATAAGACAATCGTAATGTCAGAAGACAATCGTAATGTCAGAAGACAATTGTAATGTCAGAAGACAATTGTAATGTCATGAGACAATCGTAATGTCATAAGACAATCATAATGTCATAAGACAATCGTAATGTCAGAAGACAATTGTAATGTCATAAGACAATCGTAATGTCAGAAGACAATTGTAATGTCATAAGACAATCGTAATGTCAGAAGACAATCGTAATGTCATAAGACAATTGTAATGTCAGAAGACAATCGTAATGTCATAAGACAATTGTAATGTCAGTAGACAATTGTAATGTCATAGAAGACAATCGTAATGTCAGAAGACAATTGTAATGTCAGAAGACAATTGTAATGTCATAAGACAATTGTAATGTCAGTAGACAATTGTAATGTCATAAGACAATTGTAATGTCAGAAGACAATCGTAATGTCATAAGACAATCGTAATGTCAGAAGACAATCGTAATGTCAGAAGACAATTGTAATGTCAGAAGACAATAGTAATGTCATAAGACAATTGTAATGTCAGAAGACAATCGTAATGTCAGAAGACAATCGTAATGTCATAAGACAATTGTAATGTCATAAGACAATCGTAATGTCATAGAAGACAATTGTAATGTCAGAAGACAATCGTAATGTCAGAAGACAATTGTAATGTCAGAAGACAATCGTAATGTCAGAAGACAATTGTAATGTCAGAAGACAATCGTAATGTCATAAGACAATCGTAATGTCAGAAGACAATCGTAATGTCAGAAGACAATTGTAATGTCATAGAAGACAATCGTAATGTCATAAGACAATTGTAATGTCAGAAGACAATTGTAATGTCAGAAGACAATCGTAATGTCAGAAGACAATCATAATGTCATAAGACAATTGTAATGTCAGAAGACAATTGTAATGTCATAAGACAATTGTAATGTCAGAAGACAATTGTAATGTCAGCAGACAATTGTAATGTCAGAAGACAATTGTAATGTCATAAGACAATCATAATGTCATAGAAAACAATTGTAATGTCATAATGTTTTAGAAGACAATTGTAATGTCAGAAGACAATTGTAATGTCATAAGACAATCGTAATGTCATAGAAAACAATTGTAATGTCATAATGTTTTAGAAGACAATTGTAATGTCAGAAGACAATTGTAATGTCAGAAGACAATTGTAATGTCAGAAGACAATCGTAATATCATAAGACAATCGTAATGTCAGAAGACAATCGTAATGTCATAGAAGACAATCGTAATGTCAGAAGACAATTGTAATGTCATAAGACAATCGTAATGTCATAAGACAATCGTAATGTCATAGAAGACAATTGTAATGTCAGAAGACAATTGTAATGTCATAAGACAATCGTAATGTCATAAGACAATTGTAATGTCATATGACAATCGTAATGTCATAAGACAATTGTAATGTCAGAAGACAATTGTAATGTCAGTAGACAATTGTAATGTCATAAGACAATTGTAATGTCAGAAGACAATCGTAATGTCAGAAGACAATTGTAATGTCATAAGACAATTGTAATGTCAGAAGACAATCTTAATGTCATATGACAATTGTAATGTCAGAAGACAATTGTAATGTCATAGAAGACAATCGTAATGTCAGAAGACAATTGTAATGTCATAGAAGACAATCGTAATGTCAGAAGACAATTGTAATGTCATAAGACAATTGTAATGTCAGAAGACAATCGTAATGTCAGAAGACAATTGTAATGTCATAAGACAATTGTAATGTCATAAGACAATTGTAATGTCAGTAGACAATTGTAATGTCAGAAGACAATTGTAATGTCAGAAGACAATTGTAATGTCAGAAGACAATCGTAATGTCATAAGTCAATCGTAATGTCAGAAGACAATCGTAATGTCACAGAACTTAGAAGGCATGTATCGACATTAATATTAATGATAATATATGCACATGTAGTTTAAGCAAGGTTTATGGAACTATTTTCACTAAGAGTAAACTGTTTATAAACATAGATTGTGCCACTTTCAATGCATTTATGTTACACACCTTGTCTTGTCCTCAATATTCAATTCAACCATGCTTTTACTAACTTTCATGAAGAGGACAAATGAAAATTGTTCATTCAGGTCAACCCCCCCCCCCAAATAAAAACAAAACAAAACAACAACAACAACAACAACAACAACAAAAAAAACGTTCACATGTGCTACATCAAATATTTATATACTATGTAAACTATGATGAAAACTAGCGGTCACATCACTATGATCGATGTAATGTAAAAACATGATAGCAAACACATTAAAATACTACCAGAACCCAGCATCATACATGTATCTCACATTCAGAAGTAAATTTTTTATCAACTTATCCACATCTCTCTAGTAACTACAAAAGCTGATATCATTGAAGGAGTGAAAATTATCAGTCAAAATTTGGTTAGAAATGCAAAAAATGATGTTCAGCAATCACACTGATACCCAGAATCCAGTCCCCTTCCCCTCTCTCAATGAACAAAGTTCACCTATTTCAGCTTGAGTGACATTGTGCGATTGTCTCTTATGGTACATATGTACTATGTATGTTATAGCACAGTGTTACAGCACTTATTGTTTACTTTTGTTGCTGTATTTTGGTAAAAGTGTCTGTGAATAGTCTATTATAAATCATCTTGTCTCAACCATTGAACAAACATGTCTCTTGGCCACTGTTTATATATGTACATGTATTTATAAGTTTACACAATACAGTTTGAATGTAAACTTTTGGGGCAAACAACATTCACTTTTTGTCCAGGGTGAGGCCAAGCATTTGCCCTAGTGTCCTGTTGAATTAAACAAGCATGAAGTCAAACCAAAACAACAACAAATGACTGATGAAACTCAGTTTTGTTCTACTTTTGTGTTATTGTTGAGATTTATAAGACTGAAGCCCACTGGGATAAATTGTGTTGGGAACCCTAGATCATTCTGGAATCCACAATCATTTACATGGGGAAGAAAATGACATTGCCATAATGGATAGAGATTATGGGGACAGTCATTTGTAACTGACTAGGGAAATGTTTTTTATTTGAACATACAATGCAGGTTTCTCATTGACCCCACCCCTCCAGTACCATAAATGTAATCTACAAATTTCATCCAGAACAAATTTTATTTTGCCAGGCTGGGGAGACTCTGGGATACCTGTGAACTGACAAGGAAAACCTTGACAGTTTCATAGCAATGTGATATGGAGTGTGTAACGTAGCCCTTTCACATAGTCCCAACCTGAATGAATGTCTGTAGATTAGAAATGTGTGTATATTTATGTGTGTGACATCTGTACAAATGTATGTTAATTGTGCATCCCCATTAAATTTCAGCCCAATCTGCTCAGTACTAGTTTTGGAATTAAATATTTTTTCATCCATACACCCCCATATGCATCCCCAATAACTTTCAGCCCAATCTGCTCAGTACTAGTTTTGGAATTAAATATTTCTTCATCTATACACCCCCAAATGCATCCCCATTAAATTTCAGCCCAATCTGCTCAGTACTAGTTTTGGAATTAAATATTTTTTCATCCATACACCCCCAAATGTATCCCCATTAAATTTCAGCCCAATCTGCTCAGTACTAGTTTTGGAATTAAATATTTCTTCATCTATACACCCCCATATGCATCCCTATTAACTTTCACCCCAATCTGCTCAGTAGTAGTTTTGGAATTAAATATTTCTTCATCTATACACTCCTCCCAAATGCATCCCCATTAAATTTCTGCCCAATCTGCTCAGTACTAGTTTTGGAATTAAATATGTTTGACCAAAAAGTCACGTTTCACCCTAATTTGTATAATACTAATGGAATCATCATAACAGTCACATGAACAAATCTTAAGCTACACACCCCTAAGAATGTTCCTACCTAATATCAGACCAATCTGTCCATTAGCTTTTGAGTTTAATTTTTTTTCCCCAAATCACATTTTTAGACCAAAAACGCAATCATTTTGATTTGAACAATTTCCCAACAAAACACCACAAGTAATGTAACCATTAAATACCAAGGCAATAGATCTGGCAGTTTTCGAGTTTAAGTCATCCACACAGAGTCAGACAGACAGACAGACAGACAGACAGACAGACAGACAGACAGACACTGCACCATGTCTACAGCACTACTGAACCTTATCAGTTCCACAGGTGTGCTAAAAAATGGCATATGGCAAAACCACAATTCAACTTGTCAAATCGCTTCATACGAGTACATGTAGTACTTGACAGACATCATGGACTGGAGAATGACGAAGCCAACAAATATCATGTCCACAAATTTGTGAACCTAACTTTGCTAATATTTTTCTGCTCCATTTGGCTGAATTGGAAAATGCCCCTGGAAGAATCTTTCCTAGATGTATAGGAGCGTGTACAGTGTATGCCTCTTCTTCTGAAGAAAATGTTGACACATTACAGTTTGAGTCATTTTATGGTACCAGATAATAAATATATTTCTCTTGTTGTTTTCCAAAGTGAACATCCATCCCCATCCTATTCAAAGTGGCTCTTTTTAAAATGCCCCAAACCAAAAACACCCCCCCACCACCAGTTAATATGACTAAAGTAAAGATTGTTGCTAGACAGCCTTCTCCATCAGTGTCACACAGAGGTTTTTCCCCCTTTGATGATAGAATCTCATACCATCAAAGTTGGGTGATCTAAGAATAAGATAGTGAAGCTGTTGTAGTCTTTCTCTGATGTAAATTTGTTATAGTTTCTTCAGATGTGCCCATCATTCTACTAGAATATTTCTAGTGGATTTCAATACTTCAAATACACATGTACTTGTTTGCGTATCAAATTATGGCCAAGTTTGGGGGAAGCCGTGCACAAAATAGTTCTGAACAGAAATACTTGTCAGATTTGTTCTATATGAAGTGACTCTTTCTGACCTACCTAACTTGAAACTGCAAATAGTAACGTTAATAATTCCCCCGATGTGAATGTCAACAATATTCTGATCATGTAGATGTTCGACAAAAGCGACAGACGTTTGACGAATACTTCTGCGCATATTTCTGCGCACATGGAAAGTTGACTTCCGCATGTTCCCCACACACAATGCACAAGCCCAACATGCATTGTTTCCCGACTCGGTGAAACGTAGTCTAGTGCATGTTATCCTATGGTACATAAATTCATACGTTGACATAAATATTCATGTTCAGACTATGTACTGTACAGCTAAAGTAGAAGTATTTATTGAAACAAAATATTGATTAGACCCAGGTGTAAAACCAGCACCGCGACTCTGCAGCCAGTGGTGGTTGTGTGCACTTGGACGCTAGTGAATTTTAGTAGCATGGGTAATCATGATTTCACTTCTATAGTACGTGAGTGGAGATGATGGTAGTAATCGTAACGCGTCGTATGGGAACTAGTCTATAATAATAACGAGTCGTTGAGTTTCACAAGTCCGTTTATTTCGAATGCGTGAAGTACATAATTTTGAAGGTTAGCGTCATATTCAGAATCATACTGAGAGCCCTGCGAAACTGATTCTGACTGACTCTTTTCTATGTACGTATATGAGTGTCACAGGGCGCGTGGCGTCACTAGCTGCATATGACACGTACATGAATAGAATAGAATAGAATAGATGTATACTCAACATGTTATCCGATGTCACTACTCTGCGTTGCGAGCTGACAACTGCATGTAGTTGCTAGCTATAAGTTCTACTTGTTCGCACCCCGGGGGGGGGCAACTCGATCCCATAGGCAGCTATACGGGGACGGTCCGCACGAAAGGGGTCGATTTTTTTATGCTGGTTGGTATCAGAAAGGGTATACTTTTCATGAAGTGTTGGTATCAGAAAGGGTCTGTAAATTAGACTATGCAATCTGGAAGCGTTTCAACCTGTTTTTCTTCCTTGAAAACCTCTCTCGTCGCTCATGCCACTTCATATCTAGGGCCACCTCCCCCTGAAAACCCTTGGTTTTAGTCACGTACAGCAAGCAATATTCCTGCAACCATAAACAGACTGAGCTCGAGCGTGTCTCCAGCAATGGTATAATGTGTAAACATCCAAAAATCCAAGAACCGGACCATAATGATAATTATCAACATATAGATGATGATGGGGTTATCAGATTTGTAGTGCCACCGTGCACCATCAACACAAGACAACAGACTGAGTGCTAGTGGACTGAGACGATTACGGCGAACAAGGACAGTTCGATCCAGTACCGTAGCCTGTGTGGGGGGGGGGGGGGGCAAGGGGAGCAGCTGCCCCCCCCCTGAGATTTTGGAAAAAAGAAAGAAAAAAAGCTACTTTTTTAATACATAGCGATGCTTAGCTATTAAAATCGTCATTTACGTGACGATTCCTAGCATGCGCGATTTAAATGGATAGTTCACTAAAGTGACTGTACACTGACTCCTGGCTAATATGTACCTTATATCGCTATTGTACGCTGGCTTAACTTTGAATAAAAATGTGTCCAGTTCAAAATTGTAACTTTTTGCAGCAAATTAAAAATTCTTTGTGCGGGAAAGTATAAAAGAAGTGTGCACATGCACTGTGCATTTTCCGCGAGTAACAGTAGTCTTGAAAGTCTCCTTCATTTGAAGATAGCAAGTCGCAATTATAATGTCAGCGAGTGAAACTCAAAAAAAAAAGACGGAAAAAGTCGTTCAACGTGAGGTCGCCTGCTATATGCTGCATGCGGTGACTCCGAAGATGCGCTCGATCTCATTTACATCTTGTTCCTTATTAAAACATTTCATACTCAGTCTGATAAAACGGCAGATCTCTTTTTGGAATATTTGGTGGCCCTGAAAAACTATTAAACTAGGTACGCAGTTTAAGATCCACTATTTGAAGATATTTCTTTCAATAATTGTGTTCGACGTTGTCTTTGGTTAAAATGTTGTTTGATATAATCATCTCATTGCACACTGACACTAGCGTTATTCCGCAATTCATTAGAAGCGACAATTTGCTATGGAAAGAATGGCCCTCAGTAAACAGAGCTGTACCTTCGATATCAAAATCCAAACTTCAATTTCCATTATAATGATAATGGCAAGGGGAATTCACTGAGTTCACCTTGGGTTCCGACATAAACGAGGCCATAACAGTTTTGGAAGTTGGGTAAAGAAAATGATTATTTTGTTGTGTTAGTTATTTGAGAAAGCACCATCCATTTTTTTTACTTTGAATGTGACATCTTTTCGGCAACTTCTTTGAAAGATATGACATTAGGCCAGAAAAAATGAAAAAGCTGTTCAACCTACCCATATTTTTTTTTCTGGTGATGGGCAATATATCCTCATGCGGGCTTCGCATTTTTTTTCAAAATTAAAGACATTTCTTTATATTTTCAGAATAGTACATGTAACAATATATATTTGAGTCTATTCCAAATAATATAATATCTTATACAGTGGTTTACTTGGCTCTGATGTTGCATACAAGCATGAATTGATCTTAAATATCTAATGTGCACTTAAAAGAATTGAACAAAAATTTACGACCATTTGGCCATCACCAGTCTGAAAGTCTTGAAATGTTTTGTTCTTTATTCGGGATTTTTGGAACCAAATTAAACTTCAGGAGAAGTCATTTACCATGTGCACATCCGCATAATATCTTTCAGCTTTGCCACAAAATACACTTCCAGATAATATGTAATGCATAGCATAATTGTTTCAATTCTGGTATTTTATTATGTCTATGGTTTGATATTCGATGCCTCTAAATGGCCTCCTACACTGTCTTATTTTCAATTTATTTTCACCTTTGGAGTTGTCTCCTTCCAATGCATCATTGTACCATATGATTTGATATCTCCACTGTAGTGTAGGTGACAGAAGGGGTGGCTAAAATAATGCTCGAGATTCAATTGGCGGGGCTTAACATTTTTTGAGAAGAGAGGGTGAGAGGAACTACACCATTTGTTTGCAGACAAATTGCATGAGATAGTATCAAGATGACTGAATAAGTTCTATCTAAACTCGACCTGAAATATTTTGCTATCATTATATATGGTTTGTTTTATCCTTGTCAAGCATTGTGAAAAAATGAAATCGACCTACTTACCCAATATGATGGGTTAGGTTACCCGTTGACCAGCATTTTTATTTTTTCTGACCTTACAAATGATATTTAATTGCGTATGCTAAAATAGATATTATGTAAATTGCATGCAAATTTATGTAAATTAGCATTTTTCTAAATTTTAAATGCACGATTGCACCAAGACAAAGTTCTGCCCCCCCCCCCCCCGGCATTTTGGTCAGGCTACGGCCCTGTCGATTGTACTTAGACTAATTAAAATGGTATCAGAAAGGGTATCCTTTTTTGCATAAAGGTGCCACGGGTATCACAACAGTTTTGGTTTTAATGCTTGTGAGTTGCCCCCCCCCCCGGGTTCGCACACGTCGATGGGTTGACGACCCATGGCCAGTTGACGACCAGGGGTTGACGCCTATCCATGGTCGTACAAAAGAGATGACAGTGGACTGTGTCAACAAACAACTATACACTCGCAATGCAGAGTAGGGATATGGATAACGCGTTCAGTATTCCATTCTATTCTATTCTATGCTATTCTATTCTATTCTATTCTATTCATGTAAACCTTATTTTGTTATTTTTAAACTACTATTACTCTTGTTTATATATTTACTAGTTTGTTTGGAAGAAATGTAGTTTTTCTTAACGATCATGATATAAAGATTCTATTCTACTGTGTATTTTATTTTGTTCATATATGTGTATTGTAGGACCAGTTTAGGAGTAATGTGTGTGTTCTCAGTTTATTTGTTTCTATCATGCAACATTTCAACATAACACTACAAAGCCAGCCGTGCGCCGCACAGTGAGTCACATTCCCTCTAGCAATAGCAAGCATCTGAGTTTCGCGCACTGACTTCTATCTATCTGATTCTGATTCTGATTCTGAATATGAATATGAATGTGAATATGGTGTACTTGTCTGTGTGTAAATATGTAATAATATGTAAATATCCTCGGCCTCCATGCCCCAAAATGCTCTGCGACATGAGACACGCTTATTCCGTAGAAGAACGTTGATTGGCTTATAAGCACGTCATGTCTGAGGACAAATAGCTAAAATTACGAAACTTTTCCGTTTTTATCAATAATCATTGCCAGAATATTCGTCTAAATCACGCATATATCTGCAACATGTTGCTGTTCTAATGTTTTACATCCATTTTCCCCGAGAAAAGACAAAGTCCTTAACTTCCCTGCGCTAGTCTTGTAACCAATCAAATCAACTCGTGTGGGATAGAAAAACGAGGTAACCCATAACCTTTGACCCACATCTGGGTTTGTTTCCTCGAAGCTGTCGAAGTACATTGATCGTGAATGGTGCAATACTGCACTGCACAAATACAGTAAAGTTGACCAGCAAGGGGTCACAGATTGTTCCATTTAACAGACAGCAAGCATTTAAACAGATTAACCGAAACGATGGGAGTCCCAAAGTTTTATCGATGGATTAGCGAAAGATATCCTTGCCTTAGCGAAGTTGTGCGAGAAAATCAGGTACGTGCACGGTGCAGGTTAAGTCGTATATCAAACTGGACGGAGGAGTACAGTAAATGTACTACTACTAGTACGGAACTCGATTCTCACAATTATGCCTCTATGCTATTATATACAGGGCTTGAAATTAACTCTTTGTTGTTGTAGGTAGTCACTTTGACTACCACTCTTTGAAAATGGTAGTAAACAGGGAATACCGGTAGACATTATTTGTTTATTTAGCACATGACCAATGGATAGACATAATAAATAGTGAAACGATAGTCACTAAAACGAAAGTTAAAATCAGTTGATAGGTGATAGGTGTAGGTCCTTCCAACTACCATGGTGTAAGTTGCTAGTTTATTTACCACTGACCAGTGAATAGACTTAAATGGACATAAAGGAAGACTTGTGATTTTTTATTTTAATTAATTAATATCACATACTTGACAACCTACAGCCTGTACAGGTGTCTGGCACCAACTTAACGTACAACGTTACTGCTTATTACACAGATGATGTCCCAGGATTTCACGGTAGTCAAGTAGCTGCAATAATTGTAGCGTTTGTAATCATTTTGAGGTTCTTTTCTTCTGTTTTGGTCATCTCTACTCACGTATTGTCAAAGCCATTGCTCTAGCACAAATCTGTGCTCACTCCGACAGCATTGATATACATGTAGACATGATGACATTATCGCATCCTCACATAATTTAGTTTTAGGCTGGAGGTAGATTTCCATAGTAATATTATAACAAGTAGCAATTATGTGAAGGAAGTAACCAATTACAACAGCCTGTTAGTTTGTGATAGATTACTACTGACATGCATTGTTTACCCTTGGCCCAGCAGGCCATGTAAGTAATTGGCCCAAAACTGACCAAGTACGGGCAGAGTTACGAGCTCGCAAGTCTCAAGAACGAGTGACGTCTGAACGTATATATATACGGGTGACGTAACGAGCTCGTAAGTCTGAAATACGAGTGACGTCGATTATCCGAACGCTAACGGGGACATGCATTTAGTGGATATGCGGTCAGTTCGGATATGCGATCTGCATCGAGATGGGACGGGCGGGGTCAAAAGGTCGCACTCATACAGAATGAACGTACACGTACGCTGCATATCACACTTACACATGTACTTATTTAATACTAAAACTAAATAAAGAGTTGAATATAATAGGAAAACGAATTGAATATGTGTAGAAGAAATCAAAAAACGTATTTACAAGAAAGACGACGACGTGGTGGACAGCTGATAAGAACGCATTGTTGTCATGGTTGCATCTATAAAATAATATTCACTGACATGTAAATGTAATCAAATTGTATCAATGTGTACAAAACGATGTGTCCGCAATTTAGCCACTCAATGAGAAAAAAATGAAGTTCAGAAAAACGAAGTCAGGGGTTTCTGTTTCATTGCACGGCTGTCTGCTGCTTTTCTGTGTAAACTATGGAGCAATAACAACTGGGTAGGTTCACAATCAGGCTGCGACTCTAGTCATAACAAACACGGAGAAAGCATAGCTGCTGCTTCGCCGTGCAATGGTACTGGTTCACACGGGACATCGTTTTCGACTTTATCTTAAGTTTCACGATGGAGTGAGGATTCCTTCCTAGACATCGCAGATTTATAGGTAGGCCGAAGCTGACAAAGTTTTACACCTTTGAAAATCTTTATTGGAAAAAGAAACGAAACTCCTTTCACTTCTGACCGACAATCATCTTTTCGGTATCACACTGTCAATCATCAATGATTGCGTTACATCTCATGCCGACAAGTTGTTTGAAAGTCGCCACTATAGTCAGAGTGTGACATGCCGTTCTCACCATTTCACAATCATTTCAAATCTTTTATGAATCATACAAAAGACAACGGGGCGGTCAATTGGAGAACAACTTTATTGAGATGTTATTGAAGGTGTGATCGTTCCAATGCACTCGATGTAGCCGTCTTTTGTTTTACCGTACGTCATTAACATCACGTCATTCAAGTGGTGGACAGTGATTGTTTACAAACAATACACACTGTAGCTCCAAGACAAACCGCGCTCATTCACAAGTCGATCGTCATTCATCAAACTTAAAATTTTTACTGAAACATTACTTTGATATCAGAACAATATATTTTTCCGGGGGACACGTAGTCAGTTCGGATGACCAATCAATTCGGATATTCGCCACGTACTCGCGGAATACGACAAGCGTGAGTCCTCTGCGTACTCATCGAAAATTAGGCCAACTACAAGAATATGACGTCACTCGTACTTGAGACTTACGAGCTCGTAACTCTGCCCGTACTTGGTCAGTTTTGGGCGAATTACATACCTCAGCAGGCAGTTAGCTAGTCTTGCTACTAGACATTCAGGCTTTCTTTCGATACTATAAGCGAACGAAGTTTGTAGTGAGGGCTTGCCCGAACAGTCTAGCAAATGTCATTTTCAGACCGGACATTCCATTGAGATTACATTGAGCGGTGGGTTGGGCCATGTATGCATATATATACTTTAATATATTCAATCTCTGCATGCAGGTGTTGACAAACACATTTACGTCATTACTATGTCTTATCAGTTTATGGTAATTGTGTTTGATGAGTGTTTGATGTTGTCATTCACACATTTTAGTTAACGCATTGGTGGTTATTTTTACAAGCCCCTCCTTAAGATGAATATGCATGAAAAATTAGCTATTGTCCTCTATGTTTGTCGCTAATACGGTTCTCTGATTGGCAGTTATTTATATCTTGATGACATTTGCTAGACCTTGGATGTTCCATCCTCGATAGTGATGTTTGGGCGTGTGTCGTATTCTATCGGAAGAACATCCGAGGTCTAGCAGATAGACTAGCAGTTAGCCTTTATTTTTAGTAACTTGGACCATGATATGAGTGGAGGTGATTGTAGCATGATATGAGTGGAGGTGATTGTAGCATGATATGAGTGGAGGTGATTATAGCATGATATGAGTGGAGGTAATTGTAGCATGATATGAGTGGAGGTAATTGTAGCATGATATGAGTGGAGGTGATTGTAGCATGATATGAGTGGAGGTGATTGTAGCATGATATGAGTGGAGGTAATTGTACCATGATATGAGTGGAGGTAATTGTAGCATGATATGAGTGGAGGTAATTGTAGCATGATATGAGTGGAGGTGATTGTAGCATGATATGAGTGGAGGTGATTGTAGCATGATATGAGTGGAGGTAATTGTAGCATGATATGAGTGGAGGTGATTGTAGCATGATATGAGTGGAGGTGATTGTAGCATGATATGAGTGGAGGTGATTGTAGCATGATATGAGTGGAGGTGATTATAGCATGATATGAGTGGAGGTGATTGTAGCATGATATGAGTGGAGGTGATTATAGCATGATATGAGTGGAGGTGATTATAGCATGATATGAGTGGAGGTGATTGTAGCATGATATGAGTGGAGGTGATTATAGCATGATATGAGTGGAGGTAATTGTAGCATGATATGAGTGGAGGTGATTGTAGCATGATATGAGTGGAGGTGATTGTAGCATGATATGAGTGGAGGTGATTGTACCATGATATGAGTGGAGGTAATTGTAGCATGATATGAGTGGAGGTGATTATAGCATGATATGAGTGGAGGTAATTGTAGCATGATATGAGTGGAGGTGATTATAGCATGATATGAGTGGAGGTGATTGTAGCATGATATGAGTGGAGGTGATTATAGCATGATATGAGTGGAGGTAATTGTAGCATGATATGAGTGGAGGTGATTATAGCATGATATGAGTGGAGGTAATTGTAGCATGATATGAGTGGAGGTGATTATAGCATGATATGAGTGGAGGTAATTGTAGCATGATATGAGTGGAGATGATTGTAGCATGATATGAGTGGAGGTGATTGTAGCATGGATGTATTAGTGGAGAAGGATTAGTAATCATAATTCATATCGTATAGGAACTAGACTAATGGTTGACTGAATGATTTTGATTCACTTCAACCCAATTTCAACCCATCCCATTTCAACTCGCCCCATTTTCAACTCTTTTAAAATCATGTGGTAAAGTGCAGATCTATTCAGTATAACTTATGTGTACATGCATTGCAAAAAAAATGTAAATCATATTACATGTTTTGCCTGAATGGAAATTGAGATGAGTGATGGACACAAAGGGGCTTTCTCATTAGGGTACATGTAAGGTCTATTTGTGCGCCCATGGCATCATTCATCTCAATTTCCATCCGCGCAAAAACTTACTGTGTCTTCTCCGACTGAGATTGAAAATGATATTAAAAGTACAAAGTTTGTTTGGATTACCAGGTACCATTGTCATGGATTAGTGTGATGTGGTGATTTATAAAAGATAATGTGATACTAATTATCTAAACACATTGTGTGTCCAATACATTGTACAATGTATACTGACTTTTCAGTGGGGTATGGTTTATCCCTGTCTTGTTTTGGTAGGAAAATCAGACCTTAGACATTAACAGATACTGAAAAATATAACAAATAATCTGCCCAGAAATCTGATACACTAATTTGACTAAAATCGAGAGAGTTGAAATTGAGGTAGAAAGCTAAGAAACACAGTCCTTCCTACCTCAATGCCATGGTTTTCGTTACATGCACTATGCCCAACACATGTGACATTCACTTTCTAGCCCTTCATTAACATGTACACACCAATGAACACACAAACTGATTTGACACATCATCACTGCTGTATTTGAAAGTACATGTACATGGGTAAACATCAGTACCACATTTTGTCAGTAGAGGAGAAAAGTATACAATGATATTCTATTCTGTCATGACATTAAGGTACAGACATTCGTGACATGTTATCAGCCAGTCTTCATGTGGTTAAGAAGCCTGATAGGGCTGAACAAAATGACATTCTAACAGTCTAATGACATTCATGCTTTGACTAACAGTGTACACCAATTTGTCTGAACTATCCATTCCTTTGTCAAGTTTACACTTGGTTCCTACATATATGGTGATTACACATCACCTACGATGCTTCTCACAGAGCGATTTTATGTTGAGAGACATGTCATGTCAGTGACAAAAATAAACCACAATAGAAGGGGAGGAACTTCACAGCTTTTGGATGCTAGTGCATTTTGTTTAGCCCATGTAAATTATAATATTGTAATTATAAATATTAAGCAATGATTTCATGTAAGCCATGTAAGTCTCTTACATATTACCAGCCAATCTTGTGTCCTTAGCCAATAGTGTGAGCATGGGAAGTACAAATGTATAATCCATGGTGTGAGTCATGGTCCAATACATGTAAATTACATTGCAGTTATTGATTCATGTCTCTCATTACATGTATGTAAAAATAAGTATGCATTGTAAATATTCCAGTATACAATACAAACATATGGAATGATTGTACTCTCAATTGCCCACAGGTATAGTAATATAACTTGGAAGATACATGTATAGAAGGTATACACTGAAGATACAATGTATACTTGTAGAAGATGGACGGTGTTTTGCTGTATATTGTAATCCACTTTGACCAGTGAGTCACATTTAAATGTAAATAAAATGACAATATTCCTCTGATCAATTTCATCAATTGTTTTCTTTCTATTTTCAGATTCCAGAATTTGACAACTTGTACCTTGATATGAATGGAATTATTCATATATGCTCTCATCCAAATGATGACGACCCACATTTCAGGATTTCTGAGGAAAAAATATTCCGAGATATTTTCCACTACATTGAGGTAAATCAAATGATAATTCAAACTTATACATGTATATTTAAAGTGTACATGCAAAGGTACATATGTGCATACTTTTTTTCGTAATTATGTTTATTTTGCCATAAAAATAAAGGAAATCGGGTTTGTAATAGTACAATATAATTCTAACACGAGAAATTGCGCGAAAAATGAGGCACTCTTGGCTCAGCCACAGAGCACCGAATGGTGGCGATCACTCCGAACAAAACAAACGTCACAACACGATGAATAGAGGTAAATAAGGACATCTAGCCGCTTTCACCACATCGGATTTTAATCAGATTGGAGTTCCCCATAATATTCTCTCAAGTTGTTCAAATGTAGCATGTGTGGTAACAGTACATTCAATCTATGACCATTCAAAATCTTCGCGAAAGTAGGCCCACAAATTTGTTAGAGCAGAACGTTTTGTTGGATAACCGTCCCTCTTGAAAGCTATGTGTACACGTACTTTATTTCATTTTTTACTGCGTTCATTACCATCCACACAGTGACATGAAGTGGTTTTATCTTCTTTCAAAGCACGGCCCATGTTCACTGAAGCCGGCCGTAATGGAAACAAAAATAGCAACATTATAATGAGCGTTGCGTCTTTTTTACTTTGATATGATTCCGACGATGTATGTGATGTACGTATCACAATGAAAACGATCGACTCCCAGCAACATGGAAATCAAAACATACAATCGGACTACGCATTGTTTAAAAACAAATGCTATCGTAATGAAAATATGTTATGAAGCTGACTTGCTTTCTTGAAAACGTCATTTCAAATTATTTTATTTGTCTTCCTTTTTTCGCTTTGATCATGGCTACACCGGTGGCGTGGAGAACCCCGGCCCCGGTAACATTTACCGACTTTCACTGTATGGCGTCACTGTCCAGTTTTTACGTGATTTCAACTGCCTTGACCCATTATTACCTACTCAGTTCTCACTCGGAAATGTGTGTAGGGTGATGTTTCACTGCGGGTGCTGCCGACAAAACACCAAGGAACCATTGTTGTCGGAAGACTAAACTGGTACACCACAATATGTACAGTTACAGATAATACTATATGGCAAGCGTAATTAGTAATTCATAAGTAAACATTACACAAAGGCTTAGAAGGCTTTTGTAACACGTGGGACCTCGACACCTTTCGTGAGCTGGTTGCGGTGCCGAAGTTAGTCGAAGCACAGGGGATTAAGGGGGCAAGTATTTTTGCGACTTTCTTGCCAATGCGCGCAATATTTAGAGGTATGAATGCAATTTCATTTATTTTTATGGCAAAATAAACATAATTACCTTTGCATGTCCACTTTAATATTTGCATACATGTATTTAAAAAACTAGTCCAGGACACACAGACTACTTAACATTGTGTCTAGACTACCAAATTAGCAGTAGTCCAGGAGACATAGACTACTATCATGACTATCTAGACTACCAAATTAGCAGTAGACCAGGACACATAGACTACTATCTAGACTACCAAATTAGCAGTAGACCAGGACACATAGACTACTAAACATTGTATCTAGACTTCCAAATTAACAGTAGTCCAGGGCATACAGACTACTAAACATGTATCTAGACTACCAAATTAACAGTATGTTGTTAATAGTGTATAATTGATACTCATATGATGTTAATATGTAATGTATGTTAATAACAAATACAAATCCTTTGTCTGTGATATAGGTACTTTTCCGAATTGTGAAACCATGCAAAGTTTTCTTCATGGCAGTGGATGGTGTCGCACCTCGTGCCAAGATGAATCAACAAAGAGGCAGAAGGTTCAGGTGAGAGAATATGTGTATATTTCATAACTTTTTTTTCCTTGTTTCAAGATGGCTACATTATGCTCACATTGATATGCACTTGTATTGTGTCATATGGTGACATCTGTAACTCTGTAACACTATACATTGAAAACATGTACCATGTCTGTAGCCTAGGTTAGTACATTTAACTCTGTAACACTACATTGAAAACATGTACCATGTCTATAACCTAGGTTAGAACATTTAACTCTGTAACACTATACATTGTACATTGAAAACATGTACTATGTCTATAACCTAGGTTAGAACATTTAACTCTGTAACACTATACATTGAAAACATGTTCCATGTCTGTAGCCTAGGTTAGTACATTTAACTCTGTAACACTACATTGAAAACATGTACCATGTCTATAACCTAGGTTAGAACATTTAACTCTGTAACACTACATTGAAAACATGTACCATGTCTATAACCTAGGTTAGAACATTTAACTCTGTAACACTACATTGAAAACATGTACCATGTCTATAACCTAGGTTAGTACATTTAACTCTGTAACACTACATTGAAAACATGTACCATGTCTATAACCTAGGTTAGTACATTTAACTCTGTAACACTACATTGAAAACATGTACCATGTCTATAACCTAGGTTAGTACATTTAACTCTGTAACACTACATTGAAAACATGTACCATGTCTATAACCTAGGTTAGTACATTTAACTCTGTAACACTACATTGAAAACATGTACCATGTCTGTAGCCTAGGTTAGTACATTTAACTCTGTAACACTACATTGAAAACATGTACTATGTCTATAACCTAGGTTAGTACATTTAACTCTGTAACACTACATTGAAAACATGTACCATGTCTGTAGCCTAGGTTAGTACATTTAACTCTGTAACACTACATTGAAAACATGTACTATGTCTATAACCTAGGTTAGAACATTTAACTCTGTAACACTACATTGAAAACATGTACTATGTCTATAACCTAGGTTAGAACATTTAACTCTGTAACACTACATTGAAAACATGTACTATGTCTATAACCTAGGTTAGAACATTTAACTCTGTAACACTATACATTGTACATTGAAAACATGTACTATGTCTATAACCTAGGTTAGTACATTTAACTCTGTAACACTACATTGAAAACATGTACTATGTCTATAACCTAGGTTAGTACATTTAACTCTGTAACACTACATTGAAAACATGTACCATGTCTATAACCTAGGTTAGTACATTTAACTCTGTAACACTACATTGAAAACATGTACTATGTCTATAACCTAGGTTAGTACATTTAACTCTGTAACACTACATTGAAAACATGTACTATGTCTATAACCTAGGTTAGTACATTTAACTCTGTAACACTACATTGAAAACATGTACCATGTCTGTAGCCTAGGTTAGTACATTTAACTCTGTAACACTACATTGAAAACATGTACCATGTCTATAACCTAGGTTAGTACATTTAACTCTGTAACACTACATTGAAAACATGTACCATGTCTGTAGCCTAGGTTAGTACATTTAACTCTGTAACACTACATTGAAAACATGTACTATGTCTATAACCTAGGTTAGTACATTTAACTCTGTAACACTACATTGAAAACATGTACTATGTCTATAGCCTAGGTTAGTACATTTAACTCTGTAACACTACATTGAAAACATGTACCATGTCTGTAGCCTAGGTTAGTACATTTAACTCTGTAACACTACATTGAAAACATGTACTATGTCTATAACCTAGGTTAGTACATTAACTCTGTAACACTACATTGAAAACATGTACCATGTCTGTAGCCTAGGTTAGTACATTTAACTCTGTAACACTACATTGAAAACATGTACCATGTCTATAACCTAGGTTAGTACATTTAACTCTGTAACACTACATTGAAAACATGTACTATGTCTATAACCTAGGTTAGTACATTTAACTCTGTAACACTACATTGAAAACATGTACCATGTCTGTAGCCTAGGTTAGTACATTTAACTCTGTAACACTACATTGAAAACATGTACCATGTCTATAACCTAGGTTAGTACATTTAACTCTGTAACACTACATTGAAAACATGTACTATGTCTATAACCTAGGTTAGTACATTTAACTCTGTAACACTACATTGAAAACATGTACTATGTCTATAGCCTAGGTTAGTACATTTAACTCTGTAACACTACATTGAAAACATGTACCATGTCTGTAGCCTAGGTTAGTACATTTAACTCTGTAACACTACATTGAAAACATGTACTATGTCTATAACCTAGGTTAGTACATTTAACTCTGTAACACTACATTGAAAACATGTACCATGTCTGTAGCCTAGGTTAGTACATTTAACTCTGTAACACTACATTGAAAACATGTACCATGTCTATAACCTAGGTTAGTACATTTAACTCTGTAACACTACATTGAAAACATGTACTATGTCTATAACCTAGGTTAGTACATTTAACTCTGTAACACTACATTGAAAACATGTACTATGTCTATAACCTAGGTTAGTACATTTAACTCTGTAACACTACATTGAAAACATGTACTATGTCTATAACCTAGGTTAGTACATTTAACTCTGTAACACTACATTGAAAACATGTACCATGTCTGTAGCCTAGGTTAGTACATTTAACTCTGTAACACTACATTGAAAACATGTACCATGTCTGTAGCCTAGGTTAGTACATTTAACTCTGTAACACTACATTGAAAACATGTACTATGTCTATAACCTAGGTTAGAACATTTAACTCTGTAACACTACATTGAAAACATGTACCATGTCTGTAGCCTAGGTTAGTACATTTAACTCTGTAACACTACATTGAAAACATGTACCATGTCTATAACCTAGGTTAGTACATTTAACTCTGTAACACTACATTGAAAACATGTACCATGTCTGTAGCCTAGGTTAGTACATTTAACTCTGTAACACTACATTGAAAACATGTACCATGTCTATAACCTAGGTTAGAACATTTAACTCTGTAACACTACATTGAAAACATGTACCATGTCTATAACCTAGGTTAGTACATTTAACTCTGTAACACTACATTGAAAACATGTACCATGTCTATAACCTAGGTTAGTACATTTAACTCTGTAACACTACATTGAAAACATGTACCATGTCTATAACCTAGGTTAGTACATTTAACTCTGTAACACTACATTGAAAACATGTACCATGTCTGTAGCCTAGGTTAGTACATTTAACTCTGTAACACTATACATTGAAATCATGTTCCATGTCTATAACCTAGGTTAGAACATTTAACTCTGTAACACTACATTGAAAACATGTACCATGTCTATAACCTAGGTTAGAACATTTAACTCTGTAACACTACATTGAAAACATGTACCATGTCTGTAGCCTAGGTTAGTACATTTAACTCTGTAACACTATACATTGAAATCATGTTCCATGTCTATAACCTAGGTTAGAACATTTAACTCTGTAACACTACATTGAAAACATGTACCATGTCTATAACCTAGGTTAGAACATTTAACTCTGTAACACTACATTGAAAACATGTACCATGTCTGTAGCCTAGGTTAGTACATTTAACTCTGTAACACTACATTGAAAACATGTACCATGTCTGTAGCCTAGGTTAGTACATTTAACTCTGTAACACTATACATTGAAAACATGTACCATGTCTATAACCTAGGTTAGTACATTTAACTCTGTAACACTACATTGAAAACATGTACCATGTCTGTAGCCTAGGTTAGTACATTTAACTCTGTAACACTACATTGAAAACATGTACCATGTCTGTAGCCTAGGTTAGTACATTTAACTCTGTAACACTACATTGAAAACATGTACCATGTCTGTAGCCTAGGTTAGTACATTTAACTCTGTAACACTACATTGAAAACATGTACCATGTCTATAACCTAGGTTAGTACATTTAACTCTGTAACACTACATTGAAAACATGTACCATGTCTATAACCTAGGTTAGAACATTTAACTCTGTAACACTACATTGAAAACATGTACCATGTCTGTAGCCTAGGTTAGTACATTTACAGCAAAACATTGTAGGAAGAATAAACCTTATGTTCAGGAGTGGATCACATATTAATTACGACACAGTATCTCTATCTGTCGCTGTCTGTAAGAGTGAAAATTTTGGCTTAAAATTAAGAAAAATAAACTGGTTGGCTGATGACCATGGGAATTTGTATGGGTGTTACTTATGGTGTGTTGTCATTTCATAGTTCAAGACATACTGACTGGAATGAATGGTATGTAAATTAGGCCACTATGTGATGAAAAGTAATTTTGGGCCAAATACTTGTACGTACGTACGTACGTACGTACGTACGTATGTACGTACGTAGGTACGTACGTACGTACGTACGTATATACATGTATGTACTTGATTAGTACTTTATACAGATGCTTAGTCTATAATATGTTTGTAGGTCTGCTCGTGTTGCAGAAGAGCAGGAGAAGAAGGCACTGCAGAAGGGTGAGACATTGCCAACAGAAAAACGATTTGATTCCAATTGCATCACTCCCGGTACTGAGTTTATGGCAAGACTTCATGAACAGCTCAAGTATTTTGTCCACAAGAAGGTGACAGATGATAAGATGTGGCAGGGGGTACGAGTGTACCTATCAGGTCATGAGGTAATGTTAATTATCAAGGGATACGAGTGTACCTATCAGGTCATGAGGTAATGTTAATTATCAAGGGATACGAATGTACCTATCAGGTCATGAGGTAATGTTAATTATCAAGGGATACGAGTGTACCTATCAGGTCATGAGGTAATGTTAATTATCAAGGGATACGAGTGTACCTATCAGGTCATGAGGTAATGTTAATTATCAAGGGATACGAATGTACCTATCAGGTCATGAGGTAATGTTAATTATCAAGGGATACGAATGTACCTATCAGGTCATGAGGTAATGTTAATTATCAAGGGATACGAATGTACCTATCAGGTCATGAGGTAATGTTAATTATCAAGGGATACGAGTGTACCTATCAGGTCATGAGGTAATGTTAATTATCAAGGGATACGAATGTACCTATCACGTCATGAGGTAATGCTAATTAGAAAATCAACATATTTTGAATTTATTTTCACTCACATTGAGTGTCAACATATCATTATCAGTGAAGGCTTAGTTAGTCAGACTGTCCTTGTCTCATTAGACTTTGCACTATACATGTAGTTGATGTCTGTTAATTGGAATTTGCACTATACATGTAGTTGATGTCTGTTAATTGGAATTTGCACTATACATGTAGTTGATGTCTGTTAATTGGAATTTGCACTATACATGTAGTTGATGTCTGTTAATTGGAATTTGCACTATACATGTAGTTGATGTCTGTTAATTAGAATTTGCACTATACATGTAGTTGATGTCTGTTAATTGGGTCAAGTACCGTAATTTCTCGGGTTTGCGCCCTCACACGGGCAAGCGCCCAGGCCTTTCTTTTTTACAATGTCGACTTTTGGCAAAGAGAGGTCTACTTGGCAACAAGTTAGCATTTGTATAATATTCATACCAATGATAAGGCAGTATGATACCTAAGCTAATAAATGATTGACAAGGTATACTTTTAATCAAAATTCATGTAACTCCCATGGGACAACAGCTGGCGGTTTCCCTCACAATAAATTTGAAGTTGTGCAGGCTACATACGAATAATAATACGCCTTATACTGATTGATCCCCCCCCCCCCCCCCCCTTTTGCGTAAAATTTTTGGGGATTTAGTTCAAAATAGGGGGGGGGGGACAACTGAAGAATTTCATTTTTTAATCTATATTATTTTGGAGGATTTAGAAAATGACTGACTTGGCATGCATTGGTATATTTTGTAGTACATGTACATACAACGATGTGTAACTGTAAACATATTCCACATGGGTGGACTCACATCAACATACGTAGCTTCAATTCTTCCTAAGTATGTCGTAATTCAATCTGCTATTTACATCACAGAAACATCAGTATTCTTTCTAGGAATGTAACATTGCTAAAAATGTACATTTCCCTTCATAAGATGACTGTATACGGCGCATTCCAACCTCCAAGTGTGATCGCTACACTAGTCTTTTTACAAGTCGCCATGTTGTGAAATAATTAATGTAATTAGGTCACTACGTCATATATGACCAATAGGATCGCAGCTTACAAAAAAGTGAGCAATTTCACCCAATCACGTTGGGTATATGATACTGGCAGAGCTATTCACTGACCATGCATTGAAAGTTGTCAACACTTACATGTATTACGTCTTTATCGTCATGGGACTGGGTACATCATACTACATGTACAATATCATGTGTCACGATCCAATATACATTAAAAACAGCTGTGCTTGTCACAGAGGAGAGGCCATTACCAATTCCTGCATTACCTAATGTAAATTCTAATTTTCATGTCTTCCGACAATGTCTGGTACTTTTTACTTGGAAAATCGTTTTATCAATGTTAATAAATGCAGAGATTACATCAAAGGGACCGCTCATGGTTTTTATCAATGTGTGTTGGTTTGATAGTAGAATTGAGTGAAAATGAAAGATTGCAACATTGTATGTTTCCAGCACATGTGTATTCTGTTTCAAGACATCTATCATCCAGTCAGAATTGTCGGAGCTTTTGATCAGTGTATTTAGACTGCACATTTGCAACACTCATAGTATGTATGAGGCATTGTTTTGGTCACAGCGAAAATAGGGTACGCAGGAAACCGCCCAACCCCAACTTGGGGGTCTGGGGGGCTTGAAACCGCCCAGGGCGCTAACCTGAGGAATTACGGTAATATCGCCTTATGTTGTGACATCGTGTGATCTATTTGTAGGACTGTATTTTAGACATCAATTATCAACAAGTTAGCAGGTTAATGTTAATGATGGGTCGTACATGTATTTCAACATAGAAGACTTGTTATTCCTATTGCTAACATACAAATGTAACACAATGTGCAAAGTTTATTGATTGTGTATACTTTGTACAATTGACAGACACCTGGTGAAGGAGAGCATAAAATCATGGAATTTATACGATCAGAGAAAGCTCAGGAAGACTATGACCCCAATACAAGGCATTGTTTATATGGTCTTGATGCAGATTTGGTAAGTTTAAATATTTTCCAATATATACATAGGACCATCACTAAGTTTCATAATAAGTCCATACATGTATATGGCTATACAGTGTTTTTGTTTAAGGCCAGTAAGCCAGTAAATGTTACCAGGGTTCCCTGATCATGTTACTGGAGTTCCCCCGACGGAAAATATATAAAATGCTTTGAAAATGGTGTTTTAACAAATAAAGAAGGAAGTTAGCTTCATAAAATATCTTCAGTATGATGATAATTTTTATTGAAAAACAATGCATAGTCCAGTTGTAGGTTTTGCTTTCCGCCATAGTACTGAGAGCCGATTGTTTTTATTCTGATACATAACATGTACCCCTGTTGCAATCAATGTAAAAAGACGCAACACCAATGTTGCGATTTTTGTTTGTCACTGTTGTGTCTACGTGGAAAATTACTGCGCAGGTTCATATGGACACAGTACAGTACACTCAACATGTCATGCTCCCACGTCAAAAAACTAGCACTGTAAGACATGTCTAGCCATAGTTCTCTTCAACATGTTCAGATCAGAGAAGATATGGCACCACGGTAGGGCTTCGTTTTTTTTAAAGAAGACAAAATTGCTTCATGTCACTGTGTTGATGGTAATGAACCCAATCAAAAGAAAATGAAATAAAGCAAGTAGTTAGTTTTCAAGAGGGACAGTTACCTGACAAAACTTTCTGCTTTCAAAGATTGTACTGTGAGTGTAACATCACATGCAACGTCTGAACTTTTAAACTAAAGGGAAGGGACAGAAGGGGGACTTAGTGTTTGATACTGTCGTAGCCATGGAAAATCTTACTTCTGTATTTTTTCTTAAAAGAAGCAAATCATAGACATGATAACTTTGAAAACCATAGATTTTGGAGTAGGTGTACATGTACACATAAAAATGAACCATTCTGAGACGTTGTCATGGCCCACCCATCTATGAATAGTAGACTCACCCACATTGAGACCATGTGTTACTAGTATTACATTGTGTCATGTGTTGTCTTCCAGTGAGCCCTTTCTCACTCGATCTCTGTAAGTTCAATGGGTACGAAAATATTAGATCATTTACGTTTTGATTAGAATTCAATAATTGGGAATTATTGTCATTTTGGGGGGGGGGGGGGGATCAATCAGTATAAGGCGTATTATTATTCGTATGTAGCCTGCACAACTTCAAATTTATTGTGAGGGAAACCGCCAGCTGTTGTCCCATGGGAGTTACATGAATTTTGATTAAAAGTATACCTTGTCAATCATTTATTAGCTTAGGTATCATACTGCCTTATCATTGGTATGAATATTATACAAATGCTAACTTGTTGCCAAGTAGACCTCTCTTTGCCAAAAGTCGACATTGTAAAAAAGAAAGGCCTGGGCGCTTGCCCGTGTGAGGGCGCAAACCCGAGGAATTACGGTACTTGACCCAATTAACAGACATCAACTACATGAGATTGTATAGTGCAAATTCTAATGAGACAAGGACAGTCTGACTAACTAAGCCTTCACTGATAATGATATGTTGACACTCAATGTGCTTCAGTGAAAATAAATTCATGACCTATTGTCTATTGCATTTGATGATTTAACTAAAAGCTGCACCTTTCCTTTTATAATAAGTCTATATATGGCTATACAGACCATCACTAAATTTTATAATAAGTCTATATATGGCTATAGTTATACATAGGACAGTGACTAAGTCCATATATGGCTATACAGACCATCACTAAATTTTATAATAAGTCTATATATGGCTATAGTTATACATAGGACAGTGACTAAGTCCATATATGGCTATACAGACCATCACTAAATTTTATAATAAGTCTATATATGGCTATAGTTATACATAGGACAGTGACTAAGTCCATATATGGCTATACAGACCATCACTAAATTTTATAATAAGTCTATATATGGCTATAGTTATACATAGGACAGTGACTAAGTCCATATATGGCTATACAGACCATCACTAAATTTTATAATAAGTCTATATATGGCTATAGTTATACATAGGACAGTGACTAAGTCCATATATGGCTATACAGACCATCACTAAATTTTATAATAAGTCTATATATGGCTATAGTTATACATAGGACAGTAACTAAGTCCATATATGGCTATACAGACCATCACTAAATTTTATAATAAGTCTATATATGGCTATAGTTATACATAGGACAGTGACTAAGTCCATATATGGCTATACAGACCATCACTAAATTTTATAATAAGTCTATATATGGCTATAGTTATACATAGGACAGTGACTAAGTCCATATATGGCTATACAGACCATCACTAAATTTTATAATAAGTCTATATATGGCTATAGTTATACATAGGACAGTGACTAAGTCCATATATGGCTATACAGACCATCACTAAATTTTATAATAAGTCTATATTATAGTATATATGGCTATAGTTATACGTAGGACAGTGACTAAGTCCATATAATATAATGTGTAAATTTATGTGTTTGTTGATTCATTTGATTCATTCTGTATGTGACTTTGTTTACAGATGATGCTAGGTTTGACATCTCATGAACCACATTTCTCACTGCTCAGAGAGGAAGTTAGATTTGGTGGAAAGAAATCACAGAAGAGAATTCCAACACCAGAGGAAACAACATTTCATTTACTTCATTTATCTTTGTTCAGGGAATATCTGGAATTTGAATTTCAAACATTGAAGGTAAAACCACACACAAAATAACACAATGATGGCTGTCCAGTTGTCTACAGTGGGGGAACCACACACAAAATAACACAATGATGGCTGTCAAGTTGTCTACAGTGGGGGAACCACACACAAAATAACACAATGATGGCTGTCAAGTTGTCTACAGTGGGTGAACCACTACAAAATAGGACCTAAGATTTTGTACAGTTTCAGTAGCATAATTACACCAACTTGTACAGAGTTTAGGATTTAAAGAAAGCACATAGGGTGTACATGTATATATAAAACACATAGGGTGTATAATTATGTATATATAAAACACATAGGGTGTACATATATATATAAAACACATAGGGTGTATAATTATGTATATATAAAACACATAGGGTGTACATGTATATATAAAACACATAGGGTGTACATGCATATATAAAACACATAGGGTGTACATGTATATATAAAACACATAGGGTGTACATGTATATATAAAACACATAGGGTGTACATGTACATGTATATATAAAACACATAGAGTGTACATGTATATATAAAACACATAGGGTGTACATGTATATATAAAACACATAGGGTGTACATGTATATATAAAACACATAGGGTGTACATGTACATGTATATATAAAACACATAGGGTGTACATGTATATATAAAACACATAGGGTGTACATGTACATGTATATATAAAACACATAGGGTGTACATGTATATATAAAACACATAGGGTGTATATGTATATATAAAACACATAGGGTGTACATGTATATATAAAACACATAGAGTGTATATGTATATATAAAACACATAGGGTGTACATGTATATATAAAACACATAGGGTGTACATGTATATATAAAACACATAGGGTGTACATGTATATATAAAACACATAGAGTGTATATGTATATATAAAACACATAGGGTGTACATGTATATATAAAACACATAGGGTGTACATGTATATATAAAACACATAGGGTGTACATGTATATATAAAACACATAGAGTGTATATGTATATATAAAACACATAGGGTGTATATGTATATATAAAACACATAGGGTGTACATGTATATATAAAACACATAGAGTGTATATGTATATATAAAACACATAGGGTGTATATGTATATATAAAACACATAGGGTGTATATGTATATATAAAACACATAGGGTGTATATGTATATATAAAACACATAGAGTGTATATGTATATATAAAACACATAGGGTGTATATGTATATATAAAACACATAGGGTGTATATGTATATATAAAACACATAGGGCGTATATGTATATATAAAACACATAGAGTGTATATGTATATATAAAACACATAGGGTGTATATGTATATATAAAACACATAGGGTGTACATGTATATATAAAACACATAGGGTGTACATGTATATATAAAACACATAGAGTGTATATGTATATATAAAACACATAGGGTGTACATGTATATATAAAACACATAGGGTGTACATGTACATGTATATATAAAACACATAGAGTGTACATGTATATATAAAACACATAGGGTGTATATGTATATATAAAACACATAGGGTGTACATGTATATATAAAACACATAGGGTGTATATGTATATATAAAACACATAGGGTGTACAACAGTACCTGTATATATTCAGTTTGTTTCATCAAAGTGAGATGATACTTTACTTGAGGTGGACAAGACATCTCTAATAGATTGGCATTGCATTGTATGTAGTCCAGCATTTCTATGTTAGACAACCATTGCATGGCTTTATTCAGACGCTAAGTGACTCTTAGTCCCCTTGTAAGGTCATCCTTGTTACAGTAAGGTAACAGTAATTTCTCTTGGCCTGTGGCATTAACAAGTAGCTGGTACCTCACACACTCTCAGGACACATTTTTGCACCTACAAATGTACTGCTACTGGTCAGATACAGGACTACCAGAAACTGTATTCCTTCATTGGTTTGGTTTTCAGTTGAATGTTTCCTGTAATTTGAAATAATTGCTATCAGTATCAGCCATATTAAATTGTTACAGTGGTCAGTAAATAAAAAAACAAACATTGTGCATTTTACATTTAAATTTTGTCACATAATATACAACATACTCTTACCTTACAGTAGAATACAGTGCAATATAGCATTCTGTTAATGTTTGATGAGAATAGATTAAGATCATTGACTAGCTGTACACTAATTCTGTATGATTTCTTTCAGACTAAACTCTCATTTGAATTTGATCTTGAACACGTAATTGATGACTGGGTGTTGATGGGTTTCCTTGTTGGTAATGACTTCATACCTCACTTACCTGATTTACATATCAACCATGATGCACTACCCCTGCTCTACAGAACCTATATAGAAGTTCTTCCAAGCTTAGATGGTAAGAATTGTAATGTATATACAAGTAATGTCTTCATGCTTTAACTGTGTACTGATGTACCATATACATGTACATCCCCCTATTTCAACTTAAACACTATGTAAGAGTTGCTGAGTATCTCTGTTCTTTTTACCTTCAGGATACATCAATGAGGGTGGCACTCTAAATTTGAAGAGATTTGAAGCTTATTTACAGAAACTTTCTCAGGTGAGACATTGTATATGAACATTTAAATCTTAGTGCCAATTTTTGTATTAAGTAAATGGATGATAAGGAAATGTTTTACACAGTGTATGTGTGTATGTGTTGTGTTGTGTTGTGTTGTGTTGTGTTGTGTTGTGTTGTGTTGTGTTGTGTTGTGTTGTGTTGTGTTGTGTTGTGTTGTGTGTGTATGTGTGTGTATGTGTGTGTATGTGTTGTGTTGTGTTGTGTTGTGTTGTGTTGTGTTGTGTTGTGTTGTGTTGTGTGTGTATGTGTGTGTATGTGTTGTGTATGTGTTGTGTTGTGTTGTGTTGTGTTGTGTTGTGTTGTGTTGTGTTGTGTTGTGTTGTGTTGTGTTGTGTTGTGTTGTGTGTGTATGTGTGTGTTGTTTGTATGTGTTGTGTGCATGTGTATGTGTGTATGTGTTGTGTGTGTGTATGTGTGTGTTGTGTTGTGTGTATGTGTTGTGTGAATACGTGTTGTGTGTGTGTGTATGTGTGGTGTGTTATGTGCATGTGTTGTGTTGTATTGTGTGTATGTGTTGTATGTATGCATGTATGTATGTATGTATGTGTGTGTTTGTGTGTATTGTGTGTATGTGTTGTATGTGTGTGGCGTGTGTTTGTGTATGTGCGCGTGTGTGTGTGTGTGTGTGTGTTGTATGTTGTATGTATGTGTTGTGTGTGTGGTGTGTGTTTGTGTGTGTATGTGTGGTGTGTTTTATGTGTATGTGTTGTGTTATGCACATGTGTGTGTTGTGTATTGTGTGTTGTGTTTGTTGTGTGTGTGGCGTTTGTGTTTGTGTGTGTGTGTGTGTGTGTGTGTGTGTGTGTGTGTGTGTGTGTGTGTGTGTGTGTGTGTGTGTGTGTGTGTGTGTGTGTGTGTGTGGTGTTACAAGTAAATCACCACATTCTATTAGCCATGACTTACTGGATATTATAAGGGTTGGCAGCCGATTGTTCAAAGCAAGTGATTAGATCATTTCATTTCATATTATAATTATGACTTAAATCTATTGTTTATTTTGTGGGACATCGACTAGTTTGACAGAGACAAGTTTAGTGAAGTATCAGTAGACCTGAAATACTTTGAGTCAAAGAAATCCACCAGTGAAAGTGGTGCATGGAAAGGAAGTAGACTGCAAAAAAAACAGAAAGAAGCAGCCACAGCATACAATATATCTGTAAGTCTGATTTTTGATTTCCTTTCACTTGTCTCATCTTGTATTGTATTTAAATAGTCCATGTGAACATTCAAATCTTAGTGCCAATGGATGTGTGATGTGATAGTTTACCCACCAATAGTAGGACATTATTGTAGACACTATAACTAAAGTGATAGTTTACCCACCAATAGTAGGACATTATTGTAGACACTATAACTAAAGTGATAGTTTACCCACCAATAGTAGGACATTATTGTAGACACTATAACTAAAGTGATTGTTTACCCACCAATAGTAGGACATTATTGTAGACACTATAACTAAAGTGATAGTTTACCCACCAATAGTAGGACATTATTGTAGACACTATAACTAAAGTGATAGTTTACCCACCAATAGTAGGACATTATTGTAGACACTATAACTAAAGTGATAGTTTACCCACCAATAGTAGGACATTATTGTAGACACTATAACTAAAGTGATAGTTTACCCACCAATAGTAGGACATTATTGTAGACACTATAACTAAAGTGATAGTTTACCCACCAATAGTAGGACATTATTGTAGACACTATAACTAAAGTGATAGTTTACCCACCAATAGTAGGACATTATTGTAGACACTATAACTAAAGTGATAGTTTACCCACCAATAGTAGGACATTATTGTAGACACTGTAACTAAAGTGATAGTTTACCCACCAATAGTAGGACATTATTGTAGACACTGTAACTAAAGTGATAGTTTACCCACCAATAGTAGGGCATTATTGTAGACACTGTAACTAAAGTGATAGTTTACCCACCAATAGTAGGACATTATTGTAGACACTATAACTAAAGTGATAGTTTACCCACCAATAGTAGGACATTATTGTAGACACTATAACTAAAGTGATAGTTTACCCACCAATAGTAGGACATTATTGTAGACACTATAACTAAAGTGATAGTTTACCCACCAATAGTAGGACATTATTGTAGACACTATAACTAAAGTGATTGTTTACCCACCAATAGTAGGACATTATTGTAGACACTATAACTAAAGTGATAGTTTACCCACCAATAGTAGGACATTATTGTAGACACTATAACTAAAGTGATAGTTTACCCACCAATAGTAGGACATTATTGTAGACACTATAACTAAAGTGATAGTTTACCCACCAATAGTAGGACATTATTGTAGACACTATAACTAAAGTGATAGTTTACCCACCAATAGTAGGACATTATTGTAGACACTATAACTAAAGTGATAGTTTACCCACCAATAGTAGGACATTATTGTAGACACTATAACTAAAGTGATAGTTTACCCACCAATAGTAGGACATTATTGTAGACACTATAACTAAAGTGATAGTTTACCCACCAATAGTAGGACATTATTGTAGACACTGTAACTAAAGTGATAGTTTACCCACCAATAGTAGGACATTATTGTAGACACTGTAACTAAAGTGATAG
This sequence comes from Glandiceps talaboti, assembly GCF_964340395.1. NCBI lineage: Eukaryota > Metazoa > Hemichordata > Enteropneusta > Spengelidae > Glandiceps > Glandiceps talaboti. Next base: position 22,554,873 of record NC_135561.1, on the reverse strand, counting down.
TTTACCCACCAATAGTAGGACATTATTGTAGACACTATAACTAAAGTGATAGTTTACCCACCAATAGTAGGACATTATTGTAGACACTATAACTAAAGTGATAGTTTACCCACCAATAGTAGGACATTATTGTAGACACTATAACTAAAGTGATAGTTTACCCACCAATAGTAGGACATTATTGTAGACACTATAACTAAAGTGATAGTTTACCCACCAATAGTAGGACATTATTGTAGACACTATAACTAAAGTGATAGTTTACCCACCAATAGTAGGACATTATTGTAGACACTATAACTAAAGTGATAGTTTACCCACCAATAGTAGGACATTATTGTAGACACTATAACTAAAGTGATAGTTTACCCACCAATAGTAGGACATTATTGTAGACACTGTAACTAAAGTGATAGTTTACCCACCAATAGTAGGACATTATTGTAGACACTGTAACTAAAGTGATAGTTTACCCACCAATAGTAGGACATTATTGTAGACACTATAACTAAAGTGATAGTTTACCCACCAATAGTAGGACATTATTGTAGACACTATAACTAAAGTGATAGTTTACCCACCAATAGTAGGACATTATTGTAGACACTGTAACTAAAGTGATAGTTTACCCACCAATAGTAGGACATTATTGTAGACACTATAACTAAAGTGATAGTTTACCCACCAATAGTAGGACATTATTGTAGACACTGTAACTAAAGTGATAGTTTACCCACCAATAGTAGGACATTATTGTAGACACTATAACTAAAGTGATAGTTTACCCACCAATAGTAGGACATTATTGTAGACACTGTAACTAAAGTGATAGTTTACCCACCAATAGTAGGGCATTATTGTAGACACTGTAACTAAAGTGATAGTTTACCCACCAATAGTAGGACATTATTGTAGACACTGTAACTAAAGTGATAGTTTACCCACCAATAGTAGGGCATTATTGTAGACACTGTAACTAAAGTGATAGTTTACCCACCAATAGTAGGACATTATTGTAGACACTATAACTAAAGTGATAGTTTACCCACCAATAGTAGGACATTATTGTAGACACTATAACTAAAGTGATAGTTTACCCACCAATAGTAGGACATTATTGTAGACACTGTAACTAAAGTGATAGTTTACCCACCAATAGTAGGACATTATTGTAGACACTGTAACTAAAGTGATAGTTTACCCACCAATAGTAGGACATTATTGTAGACACTATAACTAAAGTGATAGTTTACCCACCAATAGTAGGACATTATTGTAGACACTATAACTAAAGTGATAGTTTACCCACCAATAGTAGGACATTATTGTAGACACTATAACTAAAGTGATAGTTTACCCACCAATAGTAGGACATTATTGTAGACACTATAACTAAAGTGATAGTTTACCCACCAATAGTAGGACATTATTGTAGACACTATAACTAAAGTGATAGTTTACCCACCAATAGTAGGACATTATTGTAGACACTATAACTAAAGTGATAGTTTACCCACCAATAGTAGGACATTATTGTAGACACTGTAACTAAAGTGATAGTTTACCCACCAATAGTAGGACAATATTGTAGACACTATAACTAAAGTGATAGTTTACCCACCAATAGTAGGACATTATTGTAGACACTATAACTAAAGTGATAGTTTACCCACCAATAGTAGGACATTATTGTAGACACTATAACTAAAGTGATAGTTTACCCACCAATAGTAGGACATTATTGTAGACACTGTAACTAAAGTGATAGTTTACCCACCAATAGTAGGACATTATTGTAGACACTGTAACTAAAGTGATAGTTTACCCACCAATAGTAGGACATTATTGTAGACACTATAACTAAAGTGATAGTTTACCCACCAATAGTAGGACATTATTGTAGACACTATAACTAAAGTGATAGTTTACCCACCAATAGTAGGACATTATTGTAGACACTATAACCAGGGTTCGCACGGTCCTGGAAAACCCTGGAAAACCCTGGAATTTCAAACCCTCCCTGGAAAGCCCTGGAAAACCCTGGAAAAATGCGCCCTACCCCTGGAAAACCCTGGAAAATGATCATGTTCAATCGATCGATTAATATTGACGATCGTCATGTCTGTGCTCGAGCCACCCATTCATATGATTCTGAATCTCGTAAATGTGAAATCGCGAAAATATTTTCAAAGTCTTTCGCCACGCAGGGTGATGAATAAAAATTCACGCCGATTGAACCCAGACAGTCAAACGATCGTTCCACGAGACACTTTGCCCCACAGACCGTGCCTATTAGTTGAATGGGTGCCGCAGTGTTTCTTTCGATCTTGCATATATCAAGTTGTACTCCATACATCTCCCAGTCGTCATTTCAGGGACATGATATTGTAACAGTCCCGGCCGGGGTAACATGTACAGTAGGTCTGTTAACAAGATTATCGCGATCGTAACACTGTAGCGAGTATCAAAGCATCATCAACCTCGATTAGAAATTGTTACAAGTTCGGCGCACGAGCGTCGACTGATACTACAAGCTAGGCCTAGGGAAGTGCTGTTGAATTTCCGGGTTGTGGAAGTACGGTTGTGACTTTTATGTCGTCGATAAATGGGTATTTTTGTTACATGTTCTGAAAGAATAAACTGCTGTTTTATGTTGTCGGTACAGTAACATTCGTCAATGGTCAAGTTGAGTTGAAATCGCGATGTTCCGCAACTCATGGCATCCGTACATAAACATCGCGACGCAAGCGATGAATGTATTCATTTATTCATAGCTCAAAATTTCGTTACGTAAATGACATTTTTATTCAAAATTTTGAAGAAAAAAATATTTTAGGTGGCTTATAAATCTAGTAACATCAAACCATACAATAACGAGGACAAATTTTAGTTTTTGATTTATTTTTCTGGATATGTCAGTCTGAATTAGACTGACGAATGCTTCGACTCAATCTTACACGATCAATGCACCAGCTTGACGAAGCGGCTACTTAGTGGGGTAGGACAGAGGTTTCTCCGTTAATCTTAGCGTGTAAACGTGGTTTTGAAACCAATATCTTGCATAGTGTCGATTGTCTTTAAAATGTTTTGTGACATATGGGAACTGTTGTTGATTTTTCTCGTCCACATCAGACAATTAGATGTCATTGAAAACATATACTTTAGTGTCAACACCCCTGGAAAATGGCCAAAATCAATATGAATACCCCTGGAAAACTGACGAAAAACCCCTGGAAAGTCCTGGAATTTTGTTTTGCTTTAAGTGTACGAACCCTGATAACTAAAGTGATAGTTTACCCACCAATAGTAGGACATTATTGTAGACACTATAACTAAAGTGATAGTTTACCCACCAATAGTAGGACATTATTGTAGACACTATAACTAAAGTGATAGTTTACCCACCAATAGTAGGACATTATTGTAGACACTGTAACTAAAGTGATAGTTTACCCACCAATAGTAGGACATTATTGTAGACACTATAACTAAAGTGATAGTTTACCCACCAATAGTAGGACATTATTGTAGACACTGTAACTAAAGTGATAGTTTACCCACCAATAGTAGGGCATTATTGTAGACACTGTAACTAAAGTGATAGTTTACCCACCAATAGTAGGACATTATTGTAGACACTGTAACTAAAGTGATAGTTTACCCACCAATAGTAGGGCATTATTGTAGACACTGTAACTAAAGTGATAGTTTACCCACCAATAGTAGGACATTATTGTAGACACTATAACTAAAGTGATAGTTTACCCACCAATAGTAGGACATTATTGTAGACACTATAACTAAAGTGATAGTTTACCCACCAATAGTAGGACATTATTGTAGACACTATAACTAAAGTGATAGTTTACCCACCAATAGTAGGACATTATTGTAGACACTATAACTAAAGTGATAGTTTACCCACCAATAGTAGGACATTATTGTAGACACTATAACTAAAGTGATAGTTTACCCACCAATAGTAGGACATTATTGTAGACACTATAAATAAAGTGATAGTTTACCCACCAATAGTAGGACATTATTGTAGACACTATAACTAAAGTGATAGTTTACCCACCAATAGTAGGACATTATTGTAGACACTATAACTAAAGTGATAGTTTACCCACCAATAGTAGGACATTATTGTAGACACTATAACTAAAGTGATAGTTTACCCACCAATAGTAGGACATTATTGTAGACACTGTAACTAAAGTGATAGTTTACCCACCAATAGTAGGACAATATTGTAGACACTATAACTAAAGTGATAGTTTACCCACCAATAGTAGGACATTATTGTAGACACTGTAACTAAAGTGATAGTTTACCCACCAATAGTAGGACATTATTGTAGACACTATAACTAAAGTGATAGTTTACCCACCAATAGTAGGACATTATTGTAGACACTGTAACTAAAGTGATAGTTTACCCACCAATAGTAGGACATTATTGTAGACACTGTAACTAAAGTGATAGTTTACCCACCAATAGTAGGACATTATTGTAGACACTATAACTAAAGTGATAGTTTACCCACCAATAGTAGGACATTATCGTAGACACTATAACTAAAGTGATAGTTTACCCACCAATAGTAGGACATTATTGTAGACACTATAACTAAAGTGATAGTTTACCCACCAATAGTAGGGCATTATTGTAGACACTATAACTAAAGTGATAGTTTACCCACCAATAGTAGGACATTATTGTAGACACTGTAACTAAAGTGATAGTTTACCCACCAATAGTAGGACATTATTGTAGACACAACACATATAACTAAAGTGATAGTTTACCCACCAATAGTAGGATATTATTGTAGACACTGTAACTAAAGTGATAGTTTACCCACCAATAGTAGGACATTATTGTAGACACTGTAACTAAAGTGATAGTTTACCCACCAATAGTAGGACATTATTGTAGACACTATAACTAAAGTGATAGTTTACCCACCAATAGTAGGACATTATTGTAGACACTATAACTAAAGTGATAGTTTACCCACCAATAGTAGGACATTATTGTAGACACTGTAACTAAAGTGATAGTTTACCCACCAATAGTAGGACATTATTGTAGACACTGTAACTAAAGTGATAGTTTACCCACCAATAGTAGGACATTATTGTAGACACTATAACTAAAGTGATATCCACCACTTTAGTTACAGCTTGATCCCAAGCCTACATGTTATATGCAAATTTTGTCAACAAAGATATAATTTTTGATCAAAAATCTGATGTGGAAGATTAACAGTGATGGTGTTGATGCAAACATAATTATGTTTGTTTATGAACTTTACAGAAGATACCATATTCTGCATTGATGAATGAAGACAGACAAGAAGCAGCACATCAAGATACTTTAGGAGCTGGAGGTAGGTTTTATGTATGTTATAGAAACTAAAAGTAGGTTTTATGTATGTTATAGAAACCAAAGGTAGGTTTTATGTATGTTATAGAAACTAAAGGTAGGTTTTATGTATGTTATAGAAACTGAAGGTATGTTTTATGTATGTTATAGAAACTAAAGGTAGGTTTTATGTATGTTATAGAAACTAAAGGTAGGTTTTATGTATGTTATAGAAACTAAAGGTAGATTTTATGTATGTTATAGAAACTAAAGGTAGGTTTTATGTATGTTATAGAAACTAAAAGTAGGTTTTATGTATGTTATAGAAACTAAAAGTAGGTTTTATGTATGTTATAGAAACTAAAAGTAGGTTTTATGTATGTTATAGAAACTAAAGGTAGATTTTATGTATGTTATAGAAACTAAAGGTAGGTTTTATGTATGTTATAGAAACTAAAGGTAGATTTTATGTATGTTATAGAAACTAAAGGTAGATTTTATGTATGTTATAGAAACTAAAGGTAGGTTTTATGTATGTTATAGAAACTAAAGGTATGTTTTATGTATGTTATAGAAACTAAAGGTAGGTTTTATGTATGTTATAGAAACTAAAGGTATGTTTTATGCATGTTATAGAAACCAAAGGTAGGTTTTATGTATGTTATAGAAACTAAAGGTAGGTTTTATGTATGTTATAGAAACTAAAGGTAGGTTTTATGTATGTTATAGAAACTAAAGGTAGGTTTTATGTATGTTATAGAAACTAAAGGTAGGTTTTATGTATGTTATAGAAACTAAAGGTAGGTTTTATGTATGTTATAGAAACTAAAGGTATGTTTTATGTATGTTATAGAAACTAAAGGTAGGTTTTATGTATGTTATAGAAACTAAAGGTAGATTTTATGTATGTTATAGAAACTAAAGGTAGGTTTTATGTATGTTATAGAAACTAAAGGTAGGTTTTATGTATGTTATAGAAACTAAAGGTAGGTTTTATGTATGTTATAGAAACTAAAAGTAGGTTTTATGTATGTTATAGAAACTAAAGGTAGATTTTATGTATGTTATAGAAACTAAAGGTATGTTTTATGTATGTTATAGAAACTAAAGGTAGGTTTTATGTATGTTATAGAAACTAAAAGTAGGTTTTATGTATGTTATAGAAACTAAAGGTAGATTTTATGTATGTTATAGAAACTAAAAGTAGGTTTTATGTATGTTATAGAAACTAAAGGTAGGTTTTATGTATGTTATAGAAACTAAAGGTATGTTTTATGTATGTTATAGAAACTAAAGGTAGGTTTTATGTATGTTATAGAAACTAAAGGTAGATTTTATGTATGTTATAGAAACTAAAGGTATGTTTTATGTATGTTATAGAAACTAAAGGTAGGTTTTATGTATGTTATAGAAACTAAAGGTAGATTTTATGTATGTTATAGAAACTAAAGGTAGGTTTTATGTATGTTATAGAAACTAAAGGTAGGTTTTATGTATGTTATAGAAACTAAAGGTATGTTTTATGTATGTTATAGAAACTAAAGGTAGGTTTTATGTATGTTATAGAAACTAAAGGTAGATTTTATGTATGTTATAGAAACTAAAGGTAGGTTTTATGTATGTTATAGAAACTAAAGGTAGGTTTTATGTATGTTATAGAAACTAAAGGTAGATTTTATGTATGTTATATGAGTGGAGGAGGAGGAGGGAGGGAGGGGAAGGGGGTAGGGTTTACAGATGCAAAGACAAAACCTTTATATAATTAATGGGTCTATATTTTAGACTTTCTAGTCACTACGGTAACCAAAGATGAACAGGAGGATGATGAGGAAGAGATATTTGAGATAGAATTTAGACAACACAAAAGAGATTATTATAGAACAAAGCTAGGATATCAAGATGTGACAGGGTAAGTCAAATATTGCCATTCTTATCCTTTACTCTCAAGTTTCCAATCTAGTCCAAACATCTGATGAATTTTTCCATTGATATCCCTAAATCTGAAAGGTATGGTAGAATATTTTGAACATACCTATTAACTTCTTCATTCCAGTTTGTATTAGACTTATTTCTTTCATATATACATGTAGTTGGCTAAATACGTCAATATTAACGATATTATCAACATTTTATTGTATTCTGATAGAAACATTCTGAGACATAACACAAATGCCTGTGTCCTAGAGTGGAAGAAAAACTGTTGATGTTAGTTCGTCAAGTACCACTCCTTACAATTTGTATAAAATTCCCGGTGTCGTTCGGTGTCGTGATATGGAAATTTAATTTCAGGGAAAATGTTCGCTTTTTTATTGTGCCTTCAACGAAACAGCAACAACAATTGCGTAGCAATACCTAATACATGAGCAGGAATATGGCTTGAAATCAGAACGTAGCCCATATTCTAGTCAGACCACTGTAGGGAATTCTTTTAGTCTGAACCCATATGGAGAACGGTATGCATACTAATTAAAAGATTATGTAAAGTCTCCGCCCCATTGACGACTAATTAATGAGATGACACCTTTATTGCGGGAAACAAACGCGTGAACTATCTGTTGACTGTGTATCTTCTTAAGCACATTCCATTGCCATCCCAAAATACCACATTTTAATACTCTGTGTCTGCAGCAAAGGAGCTATATACAACCAAATGGCAATGTTAAACGAAGGGATTGCAAGTTACAGGAAACAGCTGTTGAAGTATCTGTTGAATTTGAGAGGTTTTGTAGAGAGGAAAGGGTCTAATTATGCATATTTGCCATTTTCTCAGCTCTGTATTTAGTACATGTTATGAAGTTCAAATCTATTTAGCTTGGCGTTGAACCGTCCCAGGTGTCTCAAATTTGTAGACACTACTCGGAGACACTGTCCCGAAAAAAGTTTCCCTCGGATAGTGAAAATTTTGAGGGAATGGGGAGATATCACCTCGACAAGTATGACAGACGCTAATTTATGCAAAAAATACAAAAATATAACTTTCACTGATTATTACAAGACAATGAGAGAAAAACTTTAAACCCAGGGAATCTTTTTTTTAGTTTATGTACTCAAGTTTCATTTACAATCGAAAAAATGACTATATTTGACTGTTTGTTAAAGTTAAATAATTTTGAGTGAAAATCAACAAAAAATGCAGTTTTTGGGTAAAAGTCAGTAATATGCTTGAAAATGTAAAAACTCACCACAGAAACCATAACTTCAAATATAGACTCAACATAATATATGAAACACATAGTGTATTTATCTTGTCTTTATTGTGAAATATTATGAAGGAAAAGTGAGCCAACGAACCTGCATCTCATCCTTAATCTGGCTATTCACTGTAATATGTACCACCAATATTAATAAATATATATGAAACACACTCATTTTAAACACTTTTATCCATCCTTCATCATGTAGTAATCCTGTCAATGCAATCACTAATGTATGATGGAACAAACATGTTGTTATTGATTCAAATTTTAAAAGTTCCTTGTTATTCACTTTCTTAAAGGGAGGTTCTGAAAGAACAAGCAGTTATTTATGTAACTGCCATTCAGTGGATATTACATTACTACTATAATGGTGTGCAATCTTGGAGTTGGTGAGTACCAATTCTCTACATTTGTATATCAATACAGACATAGTCTTTTCAAGAGACTTTAACATGGTAAATACCAATAGTATGTATGAATGTACAAATTAGTCTTCTTATCAGTCCACATCACTGTCTGTCTGTCTGTCTGTCTGTCTGTCAGTCTGTCTGTGTTTGTGTCTGTCTGTGTGTGTGTATATGCATGTGTGTGCATATGTATGTTATCCACTTCACTATTAAAGTATATTAGTTTGATACAGTTTTTATCCACATTGCTATGTATGTCTGTTAGTTATATGTTTTCTCCACATCACTGTGTGTTTGTTTGTTACATGTTTTGTTCACATCACTATGTATAACGAGTATAAAGTTGGCATCAGATTCAGATTCAGATTCAGCTTGCGTCATATTGAGCGTCAGATTTAGCGTCAGATAGCGTCAGATCCGAAGACACCCTACAGACTCAATCAAACCTGAAATAATATTGTTGAGACTACAGGGAAAGATTCCGCTTCACAGCCATTTTGTTGGCGCAGTTTTCATGTTCCTTAAAACCCAATCATAGTGGGGACTATGTCATTCTCAATGACTTGTTTGTTACAGATTTAATCCGTATCACTGTGTATGTTTGTTTGTTACAGGTTTTATCCGTATCACTGTGTACGTTTGTTTGTTACAGGTTTTATCCGTATCACTGTGTATGTTTGTTTGTTACAGGTTTTATCCACATCACTATGCACCTTTCATGTCAGATGTGAGAGGATTCAGTGAATGTACCATAAATTATTCAATTGGTCAACCATTCAAGCCGTTTCAACAGTTACTTGGGGTACTGCCAGCTGCCAGCAGAGAACTTTTACCAAAACCATACCAAGTAAGTTGATCAGATAAAATTGACTGTTGCCCTTTGACCGTGGCTGGTATACCTGTTGGTGAGCTGTGTTGTTCCATAAATGTTGTTGTAATCTTACAAAGCTATACAATCTGACAAAATATGTCAAACTTAAAGTTAAAGTTCACTATAGCACAGCTCAGTTCACCATAGCCCACTACAGCACAGCTCAGTTCACCATAGCCCACTATAGCACAGCTCAGTTCACCATAGCCCACTACAGCACAGCTCAGTTCACCATAGCCCACTATAGCACAGCTCAGTTCACCATAGCCCACTATAGCACAGCTCAGATCACCATAGCCCACTATAGCACAGCTCAGTTCACCATAGCCCACTACAGCACAGCTCAGTTCACCATAGCCCACTATAGCACAGCTCAGTTCACCATAGCCCACTACAGCACAGCTCAGTTCACCATAGCCCACTATAGCACAGCTCAGTTCACCATAGCCCACTACAGCACAGCTCAGTTCACCATAGCCCACTATAGCACAGCTCAGTTCACCATAGCCCACAGTACAATTCAGCACAGTTTAATTCAGATCAGCACAGATCTCTACAGTTCAGCACATTGCAACCTACTACAGCTCAGCACAAATCTCTACAGTTATAGTCAGCACAGCATAGCACAGCACAGCACAGCTTACTACAATTCAGCACAGCGCAGCTCACTACAGCTCAGCATAGTTTAACTCAGTACAGCACAGATCACTACAGTTCAACACAGTTCACTACAGTTCAGCACAGGTTACTACATCACAACACAGCTTACTACATCACAGCACAGATCACTACATCACAACACAGCTTACTACATCACAGCACTGATCACTACAGTTCAGCACAGCTTACTACAGTTCAGCACAGCTTACTACATCACAGCACAGCTTACTACATCACAGCACAGCTCACTACAGTTCAACACAGTCCACTACAGTTCATCACAGCTTACTACATTTCAGCGCAGCACAGCTCACTACAGTTCAGCACAGCTCACTACAGTTCAGCACAGCTTACTACATCACAGCACAGCTCACTACAGTTCAGCACAGCTTACTACAGTTCAGCACAGCTCACTACAGTTCAGCACAGCACAGCTCACTACATCACAGCACAGCTTACTACATCACAGCACAGCTTACTACAGTTCAGCACAGCTTACTACAGTTCAGCACAGCTTACTACATCACAGCACAGCTTACTACATCACAACACAGCTTACTACAGTTCAGCACAGCTCACTACAGTTCAGCACAGCCTACTACATCACAGCACATCTTACTACAGTTCAGCACAGCTTACTACATCACAGCACAGCTTACTACATCACAGCACAGCTCACTACAGTTCAGCACAGCTTACTACATCACAGCACAGCTTACTACATCACAACACAGCTTACTACAGTTCAGCACAGCACAGCATGACATAGGACAGGGTAACACTGACAGCATTATACAATTTATACTTAAAGGGAAACACCACTCTAGTAAATAGAGACATTTTCATACAACATGGGTGTATATTTGTACTCATTGTACATCAATTATTGAATGATGTATTTCTAATATCTCCCATGATGTAATAGCCCATAGCAAGGATAACCCTATCAATGCAAAATATAATCTTCATGTTGCTCTGAAATTGCATGTACACATAATTGTATGTGATGTCATGAAATGACTCTCCAGAACCCATGTTTTATGAAAATGTCTCTATTCCAAGAGTGGTGTTCCCCTTTGGTATATATGATGGTTATCATGTCATTTGTGTTTTATTTTGTATCTATACAGAGTTTAATGATAATGGACAATTCAGCCATCATTGAGTACTATCCTGTAGACTTCAAGACTGATTTAAATGGTAAACAACAAGACTGGGAAGCAGTTGTTCTCATACCATTCATTGATGAAGTAAGTAACTTCTCTACTACCAACAATACAATTTATACCATTCATTGATGAAGTAAGTAACTTCTCTACTACCAACAATACAATTTATACCATTCATTGATGAAGTAAGTAACTTCTCTACTACCAACAATACAATTTATACCATTCATTGATGAAGTAAGTAACTTCTCTACTACCAACAATACAATGTATACCATTCATTGATGAAGTAAGTAACTTCTCTACTACCAACAATACAATTTATACCATTCATTGATGAAGTAAGTAACTTCTCTACTACCAACAATACAATTTATACCATTCATTGATGAAGTAAGTAACTTCTCTACTACCAACAATACAATTTATACCATTCATTGATGAAGTAAGTAACTTCTCTACTACCAACAATACAATTTATACCATTCATTGACCCACCCTAACATGGATGTACATAAAAAGTGACATATCATAAACCTTTGGGTAAAAAATAGTGACCCACCCCCTAAAAACACCACCCTTCCCCCTGTAAGTTCTGTCCAGTCCCTCAAGGACCTGTGGATGTCAGCTTACCAGCTGGCAGCCATTGGCAAGATGTGATCGACTATTAAAGCTATCTTGCATGAGAGGTAAAGTATTGACATCAACTTCAATGATTTGTTTGTTGTCAATGAATTTGTCATTTCTTATTCATCTTCATTTCTCATTGTCTTCTATTTTATTTCACCATTTCCCCATATCGTCATTCCACTATTTCACCATTTCCCTATATCATCATTCTCCTATTTCACCATTTCCCTATATCATCATTTCACTATTTCACCATTTCCCTATATCATCATTCCACTATTTCACCATTTCCCTATATCATCATTCCACTATTTCACCATTTCCCTATATCATCATTCCACTATTTCACCATTTCCCCATATCGTCATTCCACTATTTCACCATTTCCCTATATCATCATTCCACTATTTCACCATTTCCCTATATCATCATTCCACTATTTCACCATTTCCCTATATCATCATTCCACTATTTCACCATTTCCCTATATCGTCATTCCACTATTTCACCATTTCCCTATTTCATCATTCTGCTATTTCACCATTTCCCTATTTCGTCATTTCACTATTTCACCATTTCCCTATTTCATCATTCCACTATTTCACCATTTCCCTATATCATCATTCCACTATTTCAACATTTCCCTATTTCGTCATTCTCCTATTTCACCATTCCGCTATTTTGCCGATTATAACCAGCCGTAATGTTATTGTATATGGCCATAAAGATTGTATCAGTTAGTCTGTATGGCCATTAAGATTGTATCAGTTAGTCTGTATGGCCATTAAGATTGTATCAGTTAGTCTGTATGGCCATTAAGATTGTATCAGTTAGTCTGTATGGCCATTAAGATTGTATCAGTTAGTCTGTATGGCCATTAAGATTGTATCAGTTAGTCTGTATGGCCATTAAGATTGTATCAGTTAGTCTGTATGGCCATTAAGATTGTATCAGTTAGTCTGTATGGCCATTAAGATTGTATCAGTTAGTCTGTATGGCCATTAAGATTGTATCAGTTAGTCTGTATGGCCATTAAGATTGTATCAGTTAGTCTGTATGACCATTAAGATTGCATCAGTTAGTCTGTATGGCCATTAAGATTGTATCAGTTAGTCTATATGGCCATTAAGATTGTATCAGTTAGTCTATATGGCCATTAAGATTGTATCAGTTAGTCTATATGGCCATTAAGATTGTATCAGTTAGTCTATATGGCCATTAAGATTGTATCAGTTAGTCTGTATGGCCATTAAGATTGTATCAGTTAGTCTATATGGCCATTAAGATTGTATCAGTTAGTCTGTATGGCCATTAAGATTGTATCAGTTAGTCTGTATGGCCATTAAGATTGTATCAGTTAGTCTGTATGGCCATTAAGATTGTATCAGTTAGTCTGTATGGTCATTAAGATTGTATCAGTTTGTCTATATGGCCATTAAGATTGTATCAGTTAGTCTGTATGGCCATTAAGATTGTATCAGTTAGTCTGTATGGCCATTAGGATTGTATCAGTTAGTCTATATGGCCATTAAGATTGTATCAGTTAGTCTATATGGCCATTAAGATTGTATCAGTTAGTCTGTATGGCCATTAAGATTGTATCAGTTAGTCTGTATGGCCATTAAGATTGTATCATTTAGTCTGTATGGCCATTAAGATTGTATCAGTTAGTCTGTATGGCCATTAAGATTGTATGAGTTAGTCTGTATGGCCATTAAGATTGTATCAGTTAGTCTGTATGGCCATTAAGATTGTATCAGTTAGTCTGTATGGCCATTAAGATTGTATCAGTTAGTCTGTATGGCCATTAAGATTGCATCAGTTAGTCTGTATGGCCATTAAGATTGTATCAGTTAGTCTATATGGCCATTAAGATTGTATCAGTTAGTCTGTATGGCCATTAAGATTGTATCAGTTAGTCTATATGGCCATTAAGATTGTATCAGTTAGTCTATATGGCCATTAAGATTGTATCAGTTAGTCTGTATGGCCATTAAGATTGTATCAGTTAGTCTGTATGGCCATTAAGATTGTATCAGTTAGTCTGTATGGCCATTAAGATTGTATCAGTTAGTCTGTATGGCCATTAAGATTGTATCAGTTAGTCTGTATGGCCATTAAGATTGTATCAGTTAGTCTGTATGGCCATTAGGATTGTATCAGTTAGTCTATATGGCCATTAAGATTGTATCAGTTAGTCTATATGGCCATTAAGATTGTATCAGTTAGTCTGTATGGCCATTAAGATTGTATCAGTTAGTCTATATGGCCATTAAGATTGTATCAGTTAGTCTGTATGGCCATTAAGATTGTATGAGTTAGTCTGTATGGCCATTAAGATTGTATGAGTTAGTCTGTATGGCCATTAAGATTGTATCAGTTAGTCTGGATGGCCATTAAGATTGTATCAGTTAGTCTGTATGGCCATTAAGATTGTATCAGTTAGTCTGTATGGCCATTAAGATTGTATCAGTTAGTCTGTATGGCCATTAAGATTGTACCAGTTAGTCTGTATGGCCATTAAGATTGTATCAGTTAGTCTGTATGGCCATTAAGATTGTATCAGTTAGTCTGTATGGCCATTAAGCTTGTATCAGTTAGTCTGTATGGCCATTAAGATTGTATCAGTTAGTCTGTATGGCCATTAAGATTGTACCAGTTAGTCTGTATGGTCATTAAGATTGTATCAGTTAGTCTATATGGCCATTAAGATTGTATCAGTTAGTCTGTATGGCCATTAAGATTGTATCAGTTAGTCTGTATGGCCATTAAGATTGTATCAGTTAGTCTGTATGGCCATTAAGATTGTATCAGTTAGTCTATATGGCCATTAAGATTGTATCAGTTAGTCTGTATGGCCATTAAGATTGTATCAGTTAGTCTGTATGGCCATTAAGATTGTATCAGTTAGTCTATATGGCCATTAAGATTGTATCAGTTAGTCTGTATGGCCATTAAGATTGTATCAGTTAGTCTATATGGCCATTAAGATTGTATCAGTTAGTCTATATGGCCATTAAGATTGTATCAGTTAGTCTATATGGCCATTAAGATTGTATCAGTTAGTCTGTATGGCCATTAAGATTGTATCAGTTAGTCTATATGGCCATTAAGATTGTATCAGTTAGTCTGTATGGCCATTAAGATTGTATCAGTTAGTCTGTATGGCCATTAAGATTGTATCAGTTAGTCTATATGGCCATTAAGATTGTATCAGTTAGTCTGTATGGCCATTAAGATTGTATCAGTTAGTCTGTATGGCCATTAAGATTGTATCAGTTAGTCTATATGGCCATTAAGATTGTATCAGTTAGTCTGCATGTCCATTAAGATTGTATCAGTTAGTCTATATGGCCATTAAGATTGTATCAGTTAGTCTGTATGGCCATTAAGATTGTATCAGTTAGTCTATATGACCATTAAGATTGCATCAGTTAGTCTGTATGGCCATTAAGATTGTATCAGTTAGTCTGTATGGCCATTAAGATTGTATCAGTTAGTCTGCATGTCCATTAAGATTGTATCAGTTAGTCTGTATGGCCATTAAGATTGTATCAGTTAGTCTATATGGCCATTAAGATTGTATCAGTTAGTCTGCATGTCCATTAAGATTGTATCAGTTAGTCTGTATGGCCATTAAGATTGTATCAGTTAGTCTGTATGGTCATTAAGATTGTATCAGTTTGTCTATATGGCCATTAAGATTGTATCAGTTAGTCTGTATGGCCATTAAGATTGTATCAGTTAGTCTGTATGGCCATTAAGATTGTATCAGTTAGTCTGTATGGCCATTAAGATTTTATCAGTTAGTCTGTATGGCCATTAAGATTTTATCAGTTAGTCTGTATGGCCATTAAGATTGTATCAGTTAGTCTGTATGGCCATTAAGATTGTATCAGTTAGTCTGTATGGCCATTAAGATTGTATCAGTTAGTCTGTATGGCCATTAAGATTGTATCAGTTAGTCTGTATGGCCATTAAGATTGTATCAGTTAGTCTGTATGGCCATTAAGATTGTATCAGTTAGTCTGCAATTGAAATCATTTGTTTTTGGTCTGCTTTTCAGGAACACCTTCTTGCTGCAATGAAGCCATTGAATAATTTGCTTACTGATGAAGAAAAGAAGAGGAATTGTCATGGTCCACATTTATTGTATACATATGATGAAGACTTAACATGTGATTATCCGTCCTCTTTACCAGGTATCTTTCCTGATATCAACTGTTCTCATGCACGGTAAGTGATTGAGATCAAAAGAGTCAGAGATAGATAGATAGACAGATAGACAGACAGACAGACAGACAGACAGACAGACAGACAGACAGACAGACAGACAGACAGACAGACAGACAGACAGACAGACAGACAGACAGACAGACATACAGACAGACAGACAGACAGATAGATAGACAGACAGACACAGATACAGACAGACAGATGCAGACATTGAATGACAGCACAGACAAGGAAGAAACAGATTAGCAATGGATATTGTTCTGAGGTGTTAATAGGGGATTAGGAGCTCAATCATCGTCTCAGGTTGGCTGCAAAGGTCTCCTTTGTTTAAAACATCATCGGCAAAGGCAAAAGTCTAAATGTGTCATCTTTGAGTGGAAGCAGAAATTTTTGCAAAAACTTTGAAAATCGAGCGAGATTTAGTTGAGTTATTGCCTTTAAAACTTATTTGTTAGGAATGGTCAAATTTATGATTATATAGTGAGCATATTTGAGTGAAAAATGCAAAAAAATATGGAAAAAGTTACATACTGTACAACAAAATCTGATGATTGGTCAAACTGTGTTCTATGGCTCTGTTGTAAGTCATGCTCTGGATTTTCATCCTAACCACTGGGATTTTTGTCAGAAAAGTAGATACTTCATGCTGTATTCATAACATTTCCCACATTTAAACAAGGATTTATGCAGCTTGTGTGTGTATTTTGACATGGTGATATATTGTGTATTACTGTGATTGTTGTAAATGTACTTTAGCAAGGTAGTATGTAAAGCAGGCATAAGATAGTCAAACACAAAACATGTAATGTATAAACAGTTGGTATGTTCAAATTTCTCACATTCATCAGTCGAATAGCATCCAATGCACATATTTTTGGTTGATTGAAATCATTACGATTTTGTTGATATGGGAATAGTCGTTATTTGTTTACAGCAATGTGTAGATAAGTGGAAACTTGGGAGTAGAAACAATGCATTTACTGTATATTTATAAGTATATTATTCCATATGCCAATACAGTACAATGATAATAAACACCATATCCGTTTATTACATATATATGTGTATGGTCTATGGTTAGTCCCCGCCGGACGAGGACTTATGGATTGGGTTCCGTCTGTCCGTGCGTCCGTCCGTCCATCCATCCATCCATCCGTCCGTCCAGAGCCCTTTCATAGAGATGCCTGGACCGATTTTTTTCAAACTTGGTACAGGGGCAACATACTATGGCGTACATATGCACGTCAATTTGTTTTATGATATGATCCAATATGGCCGCCTAGCAGCCATTTTGTTTGCGAATTTTCCCTGTCAAAAGCCGTAACTCAGACATGCTTGTATAGATCTCATTCAAAGTTGGTATTAGGACAGTGTTCTATGACATACATGTGCATATACATTGTTGTCGTGATACGATCCAATATGGCTGCCTGGCAGCCATTTTGTTTGTGAAATTTCCATGTCCAAAGCCATAACTCAGACATGCTTGAACAGATCTCATTCAAAATTGGTATTAGCACAGTGTTCTATGACATACATGTGCATATCCCTTTTCGTCCTGTTACAATCTGATATGGCTGCCTGGCAGCCATTTTGTTTGCGAATTTTCCCTGTCCAAAGCCATAACTCAGACATGCTTGAACAGATCTCATTCAAAGTTGGTATAAGCACAGTGTTCTATGACATAAATGTGCATATCCATTTTCGTCATGATACAATCCGATATGGCTGTCTGGCAGCCATTTTGTTGGTGCAGTTTTCATGTCCAAAATCATAACTCTGACATGCTTGAACAGAATAGTGATATCAAAAACAACCATATGAGGCCAAACAACATTAACCAGGTTTGAAAATGACAACATAAACTGCCAGTTCCTTAAAACCCAATCATAGTGGGGACTATGTCATTTTCAATGACTTGTTAATTTATGTGAGAATACGATGAACTTACCACTGGCATATTCACACATTTGAAAGTTCAAAACTACATTTGAACAATGGGAGAGGTTCTGTTGCTGATCTATTTCTTCCTCGTCTGTGATGACAGACAGACAGACATAGACATTAGGTGACAGACAGACATAGACATTAGGTGACAGACAGACATAGACATTAGGTGACAGACAGACATAGACATTAGGTGACAGACAGACATAGACATTAGGTGACAGACAGACATAGACATTAGGTGACAGACAGACATAGACATTAGGTGACAGACAGACATAGACATTGGGTGACAGACAGACATAGACATTAGGTGACAGACAGACATATAGACAATCTTGGTAGACAAATAGACAGTGGACAGCAGACATACAAAGAGCGACAGACCATAAGATGTCAGAAACCCTGACTGACAGGCAGACATTGTTTATTTGCTATACATGTACATAGAGGTATCACTACATGGTAAATTCATGTATAATATATTACAACTAAGATGATAGTTTTACACAAAGTACAGTCTATGTAACGTCATTTCTAGTTAACATTAGTGATATGCAAATTAGGGCTAAAAAACATGATGCTTTGAGTTAGATTTTCAGCATTGGCAGATTATAATGTACTGTTATTTTGTAAAGGAGGCAGTAGTTTTATAGTTTTGTTGATCTCATTAAATCATTGTAGATATAACACCATGGATGGGTAGGGACCGTAGGCATGGAAATAAATCTTTAAAAAATGTAGTATAGCAATATACCTAGCATCAAGACCACATAATGATAATAGAAAATAAAAGTTTGCTCTGAACAGTTGTGCTACAACACCATTGGTGCTTTTATTGAACCTATTTTCATTTTTAATACAACTGAACTTATGTTTAGTCACGCTGTAGGAATAGTGAAATACTGCATATATTGAGTCTTAGTGTGTGTTTTGTGTGTGTGTGTGTGTGTGTGTGTGTGTGTGTATGTGCGCATATGTGCATGCATGCGTACGTATGTGTGTTGTGCATGCGTACGTATGTGTGTTGTGCATGCGTGCGTGTGTGTGTGTGTGTGTGTGTGTGAACTGAAGTCAAAAACAGCACTCAGTAGGGACATTACTTAGGTTGTTTAGATGAGAAATTGTTCAAATGAAAATGATCTCACCATAGGTGTATGATTTGGGTCAAAATATACACATTTTATTTTAAACATGTAAATGCGAAAACTACAATGCTTATTAATCTGAAATTTGGTTGGGATGTTTTTAGGCATTTGAAGATGAACAGTTGTTCATCACATGATAATCCCATCAACAATATGCAAATTAGGTCTAAAAAATTAATTTGAATTTTGATCAAAAAGTTATATCTCTACTGATTGGATGATACTGAAAGTTGTGGTGTTATTTCCAGAGATGTCAATCTGTAGAGGATACACAAGACATATTACACAATTAGCCCTAGCAACCATGACTATGTCTCTAGTAATAACCATATGCCAGAGCAGTTTGAAAAGCTAAAATGTTATTGGTTAGGCAAGTGATTGGACATTTGGAAAATGTATGCAAATATGCTTATAAACAAGCCCATGTCCATAGCACCAGTGATATGGTTTATATTGCAAAGCTGATAATGGGGAAGGATAGACAGGTGTATAAGTATTTTTTTTTAAATGAACACAATATCCATATGATAGTATGTACTACAAAGATAAGAAGGGTTGATAGGTAAATGGATAAACAGCCAAAAAATGGAAACATATTTGACTAGCAACAAGGCCACAACCATAGCAAGAGGCAAATAATAGTGCATATCATTGCAAAGATAACAATGGAGATATAAAGAGAATGGATAAATGTTCATAAAGTGAATATATACATGGTTAGCAATAAGACTGTGCCCATAGCAACAGCTGTATCATAGACAAGGTAACAACAGAGATGGATATGTAAGTTGATAAACATTCATTATAATGATGTTAGCAACAAGACTGCCCATAGCAACAGCTGTATCATAGACAAGGTAACAACAGAGATGGATAGGTAAGTTGATAAACATTCATTATAATGATGTTAGCAACACGACTGTGCCCATAGCAACAGCTGTATCATAGACAAGGTAACAACAGAGATGGTAAAGTTGATAAACATTCATAATAATGATTTTGTGTAGACTATAGTTTGTATAAAACTATTATAATGATCTCAATTGTATTTACATTTCTGTCTTTTACTCTTTATGTTGGTAGATATGAAGAAGTGAAACTAGATGCATTCCGCATTGATCCTAAAACAATGAGAAAGGGTTTATTGAGAGGTGCTAAAGAAGGTGTTTACTATCCTGGATTCCCCACTATGAAACACATCCCTCATTCTGTAAGTCATATTATGTGATATCAATCATCAGATTTGTTAATTCAACTAGGAACAAATACAGACAGTAGGCTGTATCAATTCCAACATTTCAATGTGTGAGAAGTATGCAAAGTTTGCTCCAGTCTTCCATAAAGGTAAATTGACAGCCTTGTTGTACAAATAGGGAAAAGAGAGGTATTCAGACAACATATTGGGAAGGACAGAGAGGGGTTTATGTGTTTACCTTTCCACTATTTTCACCAAGCTTTCGTTGAATTATATCAATAATCGTATCTTGTGTTGTAGAAACTCATCTCAATATTTTGACAAATATTATTTGTGATGTCAGAATATTGTAGATAAGTACATGTATATGTTGTATTTTTTGTATTTGTTGATGTTTGTTTCATTTAAAGAAACTAATATTTGCAGGCAAGGCTGAAAAAGTGTGGTGTGAAAGTGTTCCAAATGAACAGTCGTGGTGAGAATATGATGTTAACAATAGAAGACAAGTCTGAACCTGTAAGTAACCATCACAGTTACCATAATAGTCACATAGCAGTAAAGTAATAGGGAGAAGAGGGGGGAGGGGGGGGGAGGGGGGGGGGCTGCCCTGTGTCTTCTCTGTGATGACTTATACGTTTGTTTGATTATTTTAGCCCACTTGTACTCACAGGGATTTATGCATGTATATATCCAATAGCATGCATAAATACTCCTACCTCAACCATGTACATGTACTGGGTATTGGCCAATCCTCAACCATGTACATGTACTGGGTATTGGCCAATCATCAACCATGTACATGTACTGGGTACTGGCCAATCATCAACCATGTACATGTACTGGGTACTGGCCAATCATCAACCATGTACATGTACTGGGTACTGGCCAATCATCAACCATGTACATGTACTGGGTACTGGCCAATCATCAACCATGTACATGTACTGGGTACTGGCCAATCATCAACCATGTACATGTACTGGGTACTGGCCAATCATCAACCATGTACATGTACTGGGTACTGGCCAATCATCAACCATGTACATGTACTGGGTACTGGCCAATCATCAACCATGTACATGTACTGGGTACTGGCCAATCATCAACCATGTACATGTACTGGGTACTGGCCAATCATCAACCATGTACATGTACTGGGTATTGGCCAATCATCAACCATGTACATGTACTGGGTATTGGCCAATCCTCAAACATGTACATGTACTGGGTATTGGCCAATCCTCAACCATGCACATGTACTAGGGACTTCAAACTGTAGATTTTTGTACAACATTACAAAAACTATAAACATACGTTGTGATTGTAAAATAGTCACATATTGATACATTACTTATATTCCTATTCCTATCTCATATTTCATAATCTAGAGTTACATATAACTTGCAAGCACTATTTTTTCTTTATTCACATTTTTATCTATCAGGATATCGGCAGACTGTGTAGAGAATTGTTAGGCAAGACCGTGTTTGCTGGTTGGCCACATTTACAGGAAGTTATGGTTACAGGAGTGGCAGATGATGAAATCAGGTGAAAACAAATATTTATCATTATAATCAGTTTTGTCACAGTCCAGTTATACATTCACATTCACAGTCCAGTTATACATTCACTATACACTGTTATACATTCACAGTACAGTTATACATCCGCAGTCCAGTTATACATTCACTATACACAGTTATACATTCACAGTCCAGTTATACATTCACAGTACAGTTATACATTCATAGTCCAGTTATACATTCACTATACACTGTTATACATTCACAGTACAGTTATACATTCACAGTACAGTTATACATTCACTATACACTGTCATACATTCACTATACACTGTGATACATTCACAGTACAGTTATACATTCATAGTCCAGTTATACAATCACATTCACAGTACAGTTATGCATTCACTATACACTGTTATACATTCACAGTACAGTTATACATTCACAGTACAGTTATACATTCACTATACACTGTTATACATTCACTATACACTGTTATACATTCACAGTACAGTTATACATTCACAGTACAGTTATACATTCACTATACACTGTTATACATTCACAGTCCAGTTATACATTCACTATACACAGTTATACATTCATTATACACTGTTATACATTCACTATACACTGTGATACATTCACAGTCCAGTTATACATTCACTATACACAGTTATACATTCACTATACACTGTGATACATTCACAGTACAGTTATACATTCACAGTACAGTTATACATTCATTATACACTGTTATACATTCACTATGCACTGTGATACATTCACAGTACAATTATACATTCACAGTCCAGTTATACATTCACTATACACAGTTATACATTCACTATACACTGTGATACATTCACAGTACAGTTATACATTCACAGTCCAGTTATACATTCACATTCACAGTACAGTTATACATTCACAGTCCAGTTATACATTCACTATACACTGTGATACATTCATAGTACAGTTATACATTCACAGTACAGTTATACATTCATTATACACTGTTATACATTCACTATACACTGTGATACATTCACATTCACAGTACAGTTATACATTCACAGTCCAGTTATACATTCACTATACACTGTTATACATTCACAGTCCAGTTATACATTCACTATACACTGTGATACATTCATAGTACAGTTATACATTCACAGTACAGTTATACATTCATTATACACTGTTATACATTCACTATACACTGTGATACATTCACAGTACAATTATACATTCACAGTCCAGTTATACATTCACTATACACAGTTATACATTCATTATACACTGTTATACATTCACTATACACTGTGATACATTCACAGTACAATTATACATTCACAGTCCAGTTATACATTCACTATACACAGTTATACATTCACTATACACTGTGATACATTCACAGTACAGTTATACATTCACAGTACAGTTATACATTCATTATACACTGATATACATTCACTATACACTGTGATACATTCACAGTACAATTTTACATTCACAGTCCAGTTATACATTCACTATACACTGTTATACATTCACTATACTCTGTGAAACATTCACAGTACAGTTATACATTCACAGTACAGTTATACATTCACTATACACAGTTATACATTCACTATACACTGTTATACATTCACTATACACTGTGATACATTCACAGTACAGTTATACATTCACTATACACTGTTATACATTCACTATACACAGTTATACATTCACTATACACTGTGATACATTCACAGTACAATTATACATTCACAGTCCAGTTATACATTCACTATACACTGTTATACATTCACAGTACAGTTATACATCCACAGTCCAGTTATACATTCACATTCACAGTACAGTTATACATTCACTATACACTGTTATACATTCACTATACACTGTGATACATTCACAGTACAGTTATACATTCACAGTCCAGTTATACATTCACTATACACTGTTATACATTCACAGTACAGTTATACATCCGCAGTCCAGTTATACATTCACATTCACAGTACAGTTATACATTCACTATACACAGTTATACATTCACTATACACTGTGATACATTCACTATACACTGTGATACATTCACAGTACAGTTATACATTCACAGTACAGTTATACATTCACTATACACAGTTATACATTCACTATACACAGTTATACATTCACATTCACAGTACAGTTATACATTCACAGTCCAGTTATACATTCACATTCACAGTCCAGTTACACATTCACTATACACTGTTATACATTCACTATACACTGTTATACATTCACTATACACTGTTATACATTCACTATACACTGTTATACATTCACTATACACTGTTATACATTCACTATACACTGCTATACATTCACTATACACTGTTATACATTCACTATACACTGTTATACATTCACTATACACTGCTATACATTCACTATACACTGTTATACATTCACTATACACTGTTATACATTCACTATACACTGCTATACATTCACTATACACTGTTATACATCACAGTCCAGTTATGCATGTATTACTTAATATTATCCTTATACCATGCACATGACAAGTTGAACAAAGAAATATGGAATTTATACCCTGGTCATTCCATGTCATTTATGTCATGACAACACATGCCTACATTTTTGTACGTCATTGGTTCTGCTATGTTCGAAATATGAGTCAAAACATTCAAAATTGCCATTACTTTCCCCCATTTTTCTTTGATATTACTGGTACTTAATCAGATCTTGATATTATGATTTCAATCTTAACAGATATGAACTAAAAGAAAGTAGTGGTCGAGATCAGGCCTACCGTGGAAATGGTGAAATAGTAGGTATTGAGCAATCAGATCGTGAAGCTGCTAATTGGGTAAAAGAAGTACAATCTATCACAGAACAGTGAGTACTAACATTGACACTTCAAATAGAACAGTGAGTAATAAAATTGACACTTCAAATTCAACAGTGAGTACTAAAATTGACACTTCAAATTGAACAGTGAGTACTAAAATTGACACTTCAAATTGAACAGTGAGTACTAAAATTGACACTTCAAATTGAACAGTGAGTACTAAAATTGACACTTCAAATTGAACAGTGAGTACTAATATTGACACTTCAAATTGAACAGTGAGTACTAAAATTGACACTTCAAATTGAATGTTGAATGATAGTGAAACAATATCATATTTGAACATGTACATTGTAAGTCAAAACTCTTATCACCACCATTAGTACAGTGTAACACTTCAAATAGAATTCTAGTGACCAAAAATCAGTGGAACACTTCACTTAAATAGATGGTCTAATCAAATGCAGTTTCTACTGATAAACAGTCTAGTGACCAAATATCACAGTGTAACACTTCAATTAGAACTCTATGTGACCAAATATCACAGTGTAACACTTCAATTAGGAGTCTAGTGACCAAATATCACAGTGTAACACTTCTATTAGAACTCTAGTGACCAAATATCACAGTGTAGCACTTCAATTAGAACTCTAGTGACCGAATATCACAGTGTAACACTTCAAATAGAACTCTAATGACCAAAAATGAGCGAAGCACTTCACTCAAAGAGGAGGTCCAATCAAATGTCATTGCAATTTCAGTGTAACACTTCAACTAGAACTCTGTAAATTGATAATAGCCTTCAAGTTGTCAAATTTTATTTTTTACCTCATCCTCTTTCCTTACATGGTTTCTTTTATGTAAATCTCTTACAGTTATCTAAACAGGAAGGGTGTGATAATTGGTCAAACATTTGTTGTTTTGTATGCCAAACCGTTGACAGGACGCAAGTAAGTGTTTGTTTCTTAGTCTGATGGATGTGAGAGGTTGAAACCTTGTAGTTAAATGCACACCTTACTTAGTCTGATCAGTATGAATGCTACAGTTGTAAAACATGTTCTGAAAAGCCAGCCTATTCAGAATGGTTATTAACATGATAAGTTATTATTACATGTATATGTACAGTGTATATGTCCACTGGGTGCAGTGTAAGATAATAGATACAAGCTTATTAATTAGTTCCCGCTGAACAAAGTCCGGACAGGGACTTATGGATTGGGTTCCGTCTGTCCATGCGTCCGTCTGTCCGTCCGCAGCCGTTTCTTGGAGATGCGTGGACCGATTTTTTTCAAACTTGGTACAGGGGCAACATACTATAGCATACATATGCACGTCAATTTGTTTTATGATACGATCCAATATGGCCGCCTAGCAGCCATTTTGTTTGTGAATTTTCCCTGTCCAAAGCCGTAACTCAGACATGCGTGAACAGATCTCATTCAAAGTTACTATTAGGACAGTGTTATATGACATACATGTGCATATTCATTGTTGTCATGATACGATCCAATATGGCTGCCTGGCAGCCATTTTGTTTCCAAATTTTCCATGTCCAAAGCCAGAACTCAGACATGCTTGAACAGATCTCATTCAAAGTTGGTATTAGCACAGTGTTCTATGACATATATGTGCATATCCATTTTCGTCATGATACAATCCGATATGGCTTCCTGGCAGCCATTTTGTTTGTGAATTTTCCATGTCCAAAGTCATAACTCAGACATGCTTGAACAGATCTCATTCAAAGTGGGTTTTAGCACAGTGTTCTGTGACATGATACATGTACATGTGCATATCCATTTTCAATCTTGATACAATCCGATATGGCTGACAGCCATTTTGTTGGCACAGTTTTCATGTCCAAAGTCATAACTCAGACATGCTTGAACAGAATAGTGATATCAAAAACAACCATATGAGGCCAAACAACATTAACCAGGTTTGAAAATGACAACATAAACTGCCAGTTCCTTAAAACCCAATCATAGTGGGGACTATGTCATTTTCAATGACTTGTTCGTTGAAGGAGGGACTATTTCACTGGACTCTATCCATCCATAATACATAATTTCTCTGACATGCAATAACATGATTTCATTCAAATCTGGCACAAAGGTGACTTATCACATGGGACATATGCATTTCACTTTGTTTCATGACATGTACAAACTTGATTGAATGGTGACCACATTTATAGTTAATCAAAAACTGTAATACATTCTAGTGTCTACTAAATATACACACATAATTTACTTTTGATGCTCATTTAACTTTTTATTAAGTGGCAGTCATATTTTTAGTGAAAGTCAAATTAAATGTGAGATCTATGATTTGATATGTGACCCAGGAATGATACAATTACTCTTACTAGACAGTCAATTCATATGACAAATCACATCTGACAACACAGACACAGTAATCTAATGTGTAAACTAAGTGACAAGTCACATCTGACAACACAGACACAGTAATCTAATGTGTAAACTAAGTGACAAATCACATCTGACAACACAGACACAGTAGTCTAATGTGTAAACTAAGTGACAAGTCACATCTGACAACACAGACACAGTAATCTAATGTGTAAACTAAGTGACAAGTCACATCTGACAACACAGACACAGTAATCTAATGTGTAAACTAAGTGACAAATCACATCTGACAACACAGACACAGTAATCTAATGTGTAAACTAAGTGACAAATCACATCTGAACACACAGACACAGTAATCTAATGTGTAAACCAAGTGACAAATCACATCTGAACACACAGACACAGTAATCTAATGTGTAAACCAAGTGACAAATCACATCTGACAACACAGACACAGTAATCTAATGTGTAAACTAAGTGACAAATCACATCTGAAAACACAGACACAGTAGTCTAATGTGTAAACCAAGTGACAAATCACATCTGACAACACAAACACAGTAATCTAATGTGTAAACTAAGTGACAAGTCACATCTGACAACACAGACACAGTAATCTAATGTGTAAACTAAGTGACAAATCACATCTGAAAACACAGACACAGTAGTCTAATGTGTAAACCAAGTGACAAATCACATCTGACAACACAAACACAGTAATCTAATGTGTAAACTAAGTGACAAGTCACATCTGACAACACAGACACAGTAATCTAATGTGTAAACCAAGTGACAAATCACATCTGACAACACAGACACAGTAATCTAATGTGTAAACCAAGTGACAAATCACATCTGACAACACAGACACAGTAATCTAATGTGTAAACTAAGTGACAAGTCACATCTGACAACACAGACACAGTAATCTAGTGTGAAAACCAATTGAGAAAATCAGTAGTGCTATAGGGATCGCAACATCATCTAGTAGGCAAGTGAGTAAACATTCAAAAAATGTATGCAAATATCCTAGCAACCATGACCACGCCCATAGCAACAGCCAACTGATCACTTATATTGCAATAATAATATCAGGAAGTGAACAAAAACATACAAAATTGTATGAAAATATATCTAACAACAGGACCACGCCCATAGCAACAACCAAATGATAGCATACATCATAAAGATAGCAACATGGTTGGATAGGCAACTGGATAGTCATTCAGCAGATGAACAGCTATTGTTAGCATGGACTAGCATATGGATAAACAATTTTTAAAAACTGTACAGTTGTGCTACAAAGCCATTGGCAGTATTATTTTAGTACATATATCACATGTTAGTAAATAACTAACATTTGTGTACTGCCTATTGTACAGGTATGTGTGTGGAGCCAATGGAATGATAACATTAGAGAAACAGTGGACACTTCATCCTATACCTTATGCATTGCAGATCTGTGTTAAGGTAAGATTAACATTAGGTCTACACTGCAGATTTGTGTTAAGGTAAGATTAACATTAGGTCTACACTGCAGATTTGTGTTAAGGTAAGATTAACATTAGGTCTACACTGCCGATTTGTGTTAAGGTAAGATTAACATTAGGTCTACACTGCAGATTTGTGTTAAGGTAAGATTAACATTAGGTCTACACTGCAGATTTGTGTTAAGGTAAGATTAACATTAGGTCTACACTGCAGATTTGTGTTAAGGTAAGATTAACATTAGGTCTACACTGCCGATTTGTGTTAAGGTAAGATTAACATTAGGTCTACACTGCAGATTTGTGTTAAGGTAAGATTAACATTAGGGACCGGACAGAATTTACGGCAGGGGGGGGGCCTGGGGAGAAATTGGGGGGGCCATGAAAAAAATGGGAGGCTTGAAGGGGGGGGCCATGAAAATTCTCATGGTTTGAAAGGGGGGGCCGCGAAATATTTTGTCATTGAAAAAAATTAATATGTTAGAAAATTTAGCATTGCATGAGATAGCACTTGATATCGCCTTTAATATTGAATGTCTACACTTTCATTTATGTATTAAAATGGAAGTGTGTACGTTTGTATGTACCTATTTAGTGAAGCATAAAAACACTACTCAAGATTAATTTGATACAC
Organism: Glandiceps talaboti; assembly: GCF_964340395.1. Classification (NCBI taxonomy): domain Eukaryota; kingdom Metazoa; phylum Hemichordata; class Enteropneusta; family Spengelidae; genus Glandiceps; species Glandiceps talaboti. Next base: position 22,525,149 of record NC_135561.1, on the reverse strand, counting down.
CCTGAATTACTCTTATATACTCCAAGTTGTTCACACACACACACACACACACACACACACACACACACACACACACATATGTATACATACATACATACATTTTTAGCACTGTGGAAACAGGTTCAGTGTGTAATTACCATCAAGAATACATATATATATATATATATATATATATATATATATATATATATATATATATATATATATATATATATATATATATATATATATATATATATATATATATATATATATATATATGGTAATATACTAGCATAGGACCTGTAATTTATGTGATTAAAAAGTGACCTTTTGGTGAAAAATGTAAATACAAAAACGTCTGGCCAGATTAATTTAGATAGGTGTTTTATTTCTTTCCTTGACACTATTCTTGAGTTTCACTCTCAGACTCACTAGAGTCTGAAGATGTGAGGCAAGACTTGTCTTTCTTTCTATCTAAAACCAGTGAAATTAAACTATTTCCCTCCTCAGCATCATCAAATGCATCTATCTGTACTAAATATTGTAAAGCATTTAGATGTCTGCGTGGTGTTAAGTGTTTTTTCATCAGTGACTTTGCACTAAAGAAATGGAGAGGTATATGAATACTCTAGTCAATATACATGGTTGGGACCAGAGATAGTAAGAATTCCACAACCTGTACCAGACCCGGACAGTCCAATGCACTATCTTCCAGTTCATAAGTGTCAAACTGTTGACAGTGAAGGAAAGCAGAGAGAGGCAGATGACTGGCAAGTTGGCAACCCAGGTCAAATATCACAAGGAAATTCAGAAAGGGTGAATTGACAACCAAATAATAGGTGAAAGAATTTTCAAAATTATTTTATGTTGATTGCAAACATATTGAAGCATATGTTCAACACCTACAAAACCTAAAGAATGTTTAAGAAATGAGAATGCGTACAAGGTTAAGTCAGAAAAAGGAGAAGAAAATCAAGCCGTACCAGGACTATAATTGGCTTGACTTAGTTGTGCATGGAAAGTTAAGCTCTCTTCAGGTTGCTGAATTAGACAAGTACTTGAAATATCAGCAACTAATACATACATGGTAGGAAGGATGACAAGTTGAAAGCTGTTACATGTGATGTGTTAAGAAGAACTTCAAGAGAGCAACAGAAGTCAGTGATTGAAAAGAACACAGGTGATGAAAGTGAAGAGGACCTGTGTGACAGTGAAGAAGGAGATATTGTTTTAGAAGAAATTCGTAGTGATAGTGACACTGATACATCAAGTACTAGTGACAGTGACAGTGACAGTGAGAGTGACAGCGAATAAAATTAGTCTAGCCATCAAAAAGACCAGGATGGTTCCCTTATTGTTCAAACTAGATCAGGTAGACTGGCTGGATCATGGAAACTTGCCTTTATATAAATTCAAGATTATGAATAAAGGGATTGTATTGCAAAGGCTATTCATCATTGACACTGCACTTCAAGCTTAATGTGAATGGTTTAGAAAACTGTGAGTAATACTCATCTGATCACTGTACAGTGTATTGAATACAATTCTGAATTTGCTGTCCCCATCATGAAGACACAAATGCCTGACACTATAGGTTTAAATATGTATGGTTTTGGAACTGAAAGCATATTGATTACATCTAAGTATTCCACAACATTCTGAATTTCTTTGCACTTTCATAAAGTCACAAATGTCTTACATTTACATGTGTATTGGTAATGCATTTGGTGTAGGAAAGTGAAAGCTATATTTGTTAGACCTCAGTGTGCATAAAATCCTTAGTTTGCTAGCACTTCATGACATCACAAATGTCTGACATTAGATAGTTATTGTGTTATGAGTATAAATAGATATTTGAATACACTATGTAGGTGATGTGATGTCCTTAGATACTCCCCACAAATGTCCCAGTTTTTCACAAATCACGCATGTGAATGTGTGTTTACTCTGTGTCTGTGTTTCTATGTATGTATCAGTGAATGACAGTTAAAACCACCACATCAAATGCCTTGGTATTAAGTGATGACTACTTATGGTGTCTAGTTGGGAAATAAACAAAATGTATAGTCAAAATGTTTTTTGTTTTGTTTTGTTTTTTCTAAAAAACTTCCTCTACAACTACTAAGTTGTTTGGGCTGAAATAGTAACATAATAGTAGTACCAAAAGAAATATTACAGTTGTGCTACAGTAACAAAAAAAATTGTACTCTTTTTAGTTATTGTAAGGGGCAGGATATTGTGCACTTTTTCTCTCTCTTTTTTTTTTTGGGGGGGGGGCCATGAAATTTTTATACTTTTGAAAGGGGGGGCTGTGAAATTTTGGTCACAGTGGATGGGGGGGCCAGGAAAAAAACCAAGTCAGAGATAATTTCTCCCCAGGCCCACCCCCTGCCGTAAATTCTGTCCGGTCCCTTAGGTCTACACTGCCGATCTGTGTTAAGGTAAGATTAACATTAGGTCTACACTGCCGATCTGTGTTAAGGTAAGATTAACATTAGGTCTACACTGCCGATCTGTGTTACGGTAAGATTAACATTAGGTCTACACTGCAGAACTGTGTTAAGGTAAGATTAACATTAGGTCTACACTGCAGATCTGTGTTAAGGTAAGATTAACATTAGGTCTACACTATAGATCTGTATTAAATTGAGATTTACAACGACCCCACTAGGTCTACTCTGTAGATCTGCATTAAATTGAGATTTACAATGACCCTACTAGGTCTACACTATAGATCTGTATGAATGTAAGATTGACAATGACCCTAAAGTGTTAATGTCTTTACCCACACAGGATATTGCTGCATATGATCCATCCTTCACTCAGTTCAAAACACTAGAAGAACTCTTTCCAGCCAAATCAGTTTGTTTCATGCTTGGAACACCACACTATGGATGTATGGGAGAGGTAAGCTTGAATTGACCTTTGACCAAGTTAAGCAGATACTTCAATGTACTGTTAAATCTTATATAGTTGACTGTTCTCACATGGTCAACCTAGAAGCAGTGTTAAGGTGATCCACAGACTCAATTTACCTGTCATATGATACTACACAAGTAAGACCAGTCAATGTGTTCATGTTTAGTAACATTTTCTACATCACATATATCAGCCTGACAGTTATATTCAGGAACTTATGTAGCTCCATTGGAATTACATTGACTTGATGTCAGTCAAGGTCATCCTGAAACAATCTAATCAACCATGTGTCTTGAATATATCAATTGTTATTTCAGAGTTATTTCAGAGTCTTCAGTTTGACACAGAGGCACTATTTAAGATTGTCTTCAAAAAATTGCATAAAAATGATTTTGATGTAACACTGGCATCCACTCCACCTCTAGCTGATGACAGAATATTTGTCTGTCTGGAAAAACATTTAACTATGCACATACGACATCAACATCCACGGGCATTGAATTATAAAGTAGACTTTTGACTAGTGAAATTACTTTGTGCTGAACAGTTCAAAAATGATCAGTGCCATGTGACCTGATGTTGACCAATCAAAACACAAGAAATAGAGGAGGTACATTCACAATACACAATGCATCCCTTTACTTAACATAATTTGGTTATACTCTGCAATGCTAATTTATAACTTGATGTAGATACATGTAGATTTCAGATACTAAATCAGTTTGTCTAATGGTGACTTGTTTCTAATCTATTTCACAGGTCTTAGAAGTTGACAGAAAAGGAGAACCAAGAGTGAGAGTAGCATTCAGTATTCCACCAGAACCCAATTTAGATCAAATTGCCAACAGACAAGGTGTAAGTTAGACATTTTCTTTGTAGTATAATACAACATAGACAAGTGGTGTATTAGCTGATATCACTTTAAACCATGACTGTATGGGCTGTGGTACATATCAACTCCATGACTGTATGGGCTGTGGTACATATCAACTCCATGACTGTATGGGCTGTGGTACATATCAACTCCATGACTGTATGGGTTGTGGTACATATCAACTCCATGACTGTATGGGTTGTGGTACATATCAACTCCATGACTGTATGGGCTGTGGTACATATCAACTCCATGACTGTATGGGTTGTGGTACATATCAACTCCATGTCATTTGAAAACTCCCTACAAGCCCTTTGCTGTGTGTCTACTGTATCAGATACTTTCATTTGATGTGGACACTTTTGAGTTCATATCCCTGCATGTCTTTGCTTTTTTAGCACTGCTGTCCTTGACAGCTGAGCAGAGCTTATAGCTTTATACCTTGATTCTATGTCATCTGTCTTCCATCATTTGTCATCTTTTCCTATATTTCGTCTTCTCTGAATCCGAATTTCAAATTTCTTGATTGTTTTGATGTGCATGTCCCTTGGGTGTACCCATTTAGATTTGTTCATGCCAAGTTCATGTGTAATTTTGTGTTTTTGGCAGATTTGGGGTCATTTGTCATCGGTTCATTGGCTGGGAAAAATCAATTCTACCATGATGAACAATAAGTAGTGAATAATTTGCACCAATCATGGAATCAGGACATTTCTTTTGAAGCCATAAGCTAATGACACAGGCATTGGTAAAGCTTAGTTTGAGAGAGGACAATTTAAGGGGGGGGGGGGGAAGAAACAGCAGTCATGGCGAAAATAAGAGAAGTCAGGATACAATGATTTACCTTGGAGGGGGAAGATACAATGTACCTCCATACACAGGGGTCTATTTAAATAACAGTGGATACAGTAATTTACCTTGGAGGTAGAAGATACAATGTACCTCCATACACAGGGGTCTATTTAAATAACAGTGGATACAGTAATTTACCTTGGAGGTAGAAGATACAATGTACCTCCATACACAGGGGTCTATTCAAATAACAGTGAATACAGTAATTTACCTTGGAAGTAGAAGATAAAGTGTACCTCCATACACAGGGGTCTATTCAAATAACAGTGGATACAGTAATTTACCTTGGAGGTAGAAGATACAATATACCTCCATACACAGGGGTCTATTCAAATAACAGTGGATACAGTAATTTACCTTGGACATACAAGATACAATGTACTCTAATACACAGGGGTGTATTCAAGTGTCATGGTTCCTAGCCAGAACAATGTCCAACGTTGTTATATTGAATAGGGATTCAGTCTGATCGAAATAATACATCATGATATGAATGAACAATCATTACGAACTACAAAATAAGCCCCACCCATGCATTTCACAACTCTAAATAGTAGAAAGAAAAAGGAAAATTAGTCTTGGACAAATTTGTTGGGGGTGTGGCCTATGAGGATTTCCTTAAAATTTGAAACAATTGAAAACAAACCATGATATGTTGAATGACATATGATATTTTTGTTTGACAGATAACATGTTATGTGATCTTTTGATTGACAGATGATATTGTGATTGACAGATGACATAATATATTTTGAGTGACAGATGACATAATATATTTTGATTGACAGATGACATAAAATATAATATTTGGATTGCCAGATGACACATAATATCTGTTGATTGACAGGTGACATTATAATATTTTGATTGACAGATGACACATAATTTGATATTTTGATTGACAGGTGATTATAATATTTTGAGTGACATGACATAATATGATATTTTGATTGACAGATGACATAATATATTTTGATTGACAAATGACTTATGATATTTTGATTGACAGATGACATTACATTTTGATTGACAGATGACATAATATGACATTTTGATTGACAAGTGACACATTATATGATTCAATTATTTGATTGACAGAGATTACAAGAAAGGTATCAACCAGGTTATGTGTTGGCACAGAGATTGGGTATATCAAGTCATCTAGTGTCCAGGATCACAGGGACATTCTTTATTCTGAGAGGTTCAAGGTAAAAATGCTGTAATGATGACATTAATTACAATTATACATGTACTACATTTTACTTCACTGAGAGTGCTAAGTTTTTGATAAGAAAACATACAAATGTCAGAAATGGCAATATGTTGTAAATTACTGTGCACCATGTCATACTACCTTTACTGTGTCATAACTTTCCGTGCACCATGTCATACTACCTTTACTGTGTCATAACTTTCTGTGCACAATGTCATACTGCCTTCACTGTGTCATAACTTTCTGTGCACCATGTCATACTACCTTTACTGTGTCATAACTTTCTGTGCACCATGTCATACTGCCTTCACTGTGTCATAACTTTCCTTGCACCATGTCATACTACCTTCACTGTGTCATAACAGTCTGTGCACCATATCATACTACCTTCACTGTGTCATAACTTTCTGTGCACCATGTCATACTACCTTTACTGTGTCATAACAGTCTGTGCACCATATCATACTACCTTTACTGTGTCATAACTTTCTGTGCACCAATACTACCTTTACTGTGTCATAACTTTATGTGCACCATGTCATACTACCTTTACTGTGTCATAACTTTCTGTGCACCATGTCATACTGCCTTCACTGTGTCATAACTTTCTGTGCACCATGTCATACTGCCTTCACTGTGTCATAACTTTCTGTGCACCATGTCATACTACCTTTACTGTTTCATAACTTTCTGTGCACCATGTCATACTACCTTTACTGTTTCATAACTTTCTGTGCACCATGTCATACTACCTTTACTGTGTCATAACTTTCTGTGCACCATGTCATACTACCTTTACTGTGTCATAACTTTCTGTGCACCATGTCATACTACCTTTACTGTGTCATAACTTTCTGTGCACCATGGTTTATGTACATGTACATGGGTTACCTTCCTCATTTCATTAGATAATACTACCGGGGGATACTTTCTTTCTATTTGTAGGAATGATATGGGTACATATAAAGTAAACGTAGGTCTGAATCTGAAGTTCAACAAAAGAAATAAAGAAGTTCCTGGGTTTACCAAGAAAGAAGAGGATGGTAATTGGACATACTCAATGAAGTCACAGGATGTTATTGCCCAATACATTCAAAAGTAAGAAGTTGTTAGAACCCAGTCTTACCATGGTTTTACATAAGTTTGGGTTTTTTGTTCCTTGAAACCCAGTGTAAAAAAAATTGGGGGGGGGGGGGGGGGTAAACCATTACTTAAATGGGAATTTGTGCAAATCAAAAGGGGTTACACTTGGGTAAAAAATATAGGATATTTTGAAGGAAAAAACGAAACAAACTGATGTACAAATTAGCTCAAAATATGTGACTCTTTGATGAAAATTCTTTAAATTCCAAAATGAATTATGGACTGATATGTGTAGAGCTAGAGGAAGAACTATGTAGACACAATCTGTGATAAGTGTGTCTGCTAAGGGTGGTAAGCAGATAAAATCTATCAGGTTCCCTACCAGTGTGTCTGCTAAGGGTGGTAAGCAAATAAAATCTATCAGGTTCCCTACCAGTGTGTCTGCTAAGGGTGGTAAGCAAATAAAATCTATCAGGTTCCCTACCAGTGTGTCTGCTAAGGGTGGTAAGCAGATAAAATCTATCAGGTTCCCTACCAGTGTGTCTGCTAAGGGTGGTAAGCAGATAAAATCTATCAGGTTCCCTACCAGTGTGTCTGCTAAGGGTTGGTAAGCAGATAAAATCTACTGGGGTTCCCTACCAGTGTGTCTGCTAAGGGTGGTAAGCAGATAAAATCTATCAGGTTCCCTACCAGTGTGTCTGCTAAGGGTGGTAAGCAGGCAAAATATATCAGGTTCCCTACCAGTGTGTCTGCTAAGGGGTGGTAAGCAGATAAAATCTATCAGGTTCCCTACCAGTGTGTCTGCTAAGGGTTGGTAAGCAGATAAAATCTACTGGGGTTCCCTACCAGTGTGTTTGCTAAGGGTGGTAAGCAGATAAAATCTACCGGGGTTCCCCAGTCATTTTACCAGGGTTCCCAACCAGTGTTTTTGCTTTCAACATTTGGAAATTAACACATAAACTGCATTTTTGCTACAATGCCATTGGCACTATTTTCTGTTTCTATTCTATTTTAAATTTGATTATGTAACTAGATATGATGTCTCTCTGCAGATTTCCAGAACTGTTTGATCATGTCGCCAAAAATGCACAAAATGACATGTTTTATGAGGAAGATGTGTTTGGACCAAATTCAAACAGATCATCAGAAATAACAGAGTGGTTAAAAACATTGGCATGTTACAATGTGGAGCAGGTACAGTCTGGCTACAAATCATTGGATGACACTGTTGTCAAAGCTATTGTACAAGAAATAGAGAAGTTGAAGGTAAGTATGTAACCATAACAACCACATTTCATCATTATTTTACTCTGAGTAATAGTGTATTATGACAGCTGCTCCTCTCCCCATCCCCTCCCTCACCACCTCCCCCACGAATTGTCTTACAACTGGTGTATTAATCACACAACTGCATACTAGTAATATATTCTACTTTGATCTCATACTGATATACCATCAATGTAGCACAATAAATTGTAGCATGGGTAAATTGTTTATGATGGGTATGAAAGGAAAACAAGTCTGTTTGTCTACGGTTGAAAATAGCTTTATTATCCAGGTATGTCAGACATACATGTTGTACCTCAACGTTTCGGCCATACACAGATGACCTTCTTCAGGGAATCTAAAAATGAATGAAATAAGAAAGTATACATAGATGAAACATATTCAGATACAATGGCATAAAATATATTGACTGCATGATACAAAAAGGTCAGTACCAGGAAAAGGGTAAAACACCATAACAATAGAAAGTAGCAGAATAAAATGTAATAAATGAAATAAACAACTCATCTGTATATAAAACCTATGACAGAACAATAAAATGGTGGGGTATCAGAAGGTAAAAACAGGCAGTAAAAAACTTACATAGTTGGAGCCACGAGGAATGGCTTGTGCCTGGATGGAAGTAAGGTGGTAATGATAGTAATAGAAAATGTGAAAAATACTCTCTACAGTGCAACAATGGAAGAATGCAGGTGGTGTGCTAAGGATGATGGGAAGTTTACCAGTCCTTTTTATTTATACCATTGGGACAGAGGGTGTCTAAATCAGTAATGAATTTGAGTTCAAGTTTTCTGATTTTGTCTTTCTTTGAAAATATTTTGCAGAGTGTGGTAAATTGAAAGTTGTTAATATGGTGTCCATTGCTATTAAAATGATCTGACACTAAAATATCCTTGTTAGACTTTATGCTGTATAAATGATCTGACACTAAAATATCCTTGTTAGACTTTATGCTGTATAAATGTTGGTAGATGTGTTTATGATGTACATTTTGTTGCGTTTATTACAGATGATGGCATCGATTAGATTCCATGTATAACAGGACATATTTCCAGTAATTTGAAATGTTTTGTTAGTCACTTTATTGGTGATTTGGCCGTTGGTTGGAGAAATCATATATTTGCATTGATTGCAGTTGTCATATGACACACTTGTTCCCACTGCGTCTAAGTTTCACGTTGTAGTGGTGACTCTGGCTTTAGGAGGAGCTTTTTGAGGTTCGTTGGTTGGCAGTATGCGACGACCAGGAATTCCTTGAATGTACTGCTTGTCACTGGTTGGATTGGAATATGCTCCAATGTTTCCTTATGATCATGGGCATATGTAGTAAAGGAGGGTTGTAGGTAACAACAAGCGGTGTACGTCGGTTGGGTTTGAATTTTGAGTCGGTAGTCGGTTGAATAAGGCGTTGTCGATCAGTGTTTCTTGCTTTATTTATGGATTTCGAGATTGTGGATTCTTTGTAGTTCCAAATGTGAGATGAGTCATTAGTTTAGGAGCAGATGCGATGATAGTGTAATGCTTGACTCCACGGGATCGACTTGAAGGTATGATAAGGGTTTGTCTGTTGGTTTGTTGTAGACCATGGTGTGAATTCTATTATCTTGTAGTATCATAAGAGTTCCTAGGAATGAAAGTTCCTTATCACTGTGTTCCATTGTGAAGTATAGTGTTGGGTGGATGGAGTTGCAGAAATCGCGGAATTCTAGTAGTTAAGCCCATATGTTGCCACAAGTATCGGATGTCATCAATGAATCGCTTCCAGTTATTTGGTTTGAATGTGGAGGTGGTTAAAATTTGATTTTCTAATTTCCCCATAAGAATATTTACATATGTAGGAGCGACTTTGCTACCCATAGCTGTGCCACACACTTGGAGGTAGTTGTTTAGTTGCCTCCAATCAAATGTACGGTACTATAATTTTAGTTGCCTCCAATCAAATGTACTGTACTATAATTTTGAAATAAAGAAGTAGTAGTCTATCATGAAATGTGATTTATTTATATAAAAAATCTAGTACATATGTTATTGTGTGACTTTCTGTACTTGGTTGTTACTTATCAATGAGTTTTGTATAACTTATCAATGAGTCTTGTACAACTTATCAGTGAATCTTGTACAACTTATCAGTGAGTCTTGTACAACTTATCAGTGAGTCTTGTACAACTTATCAGTGAATCTTGTACAACTTATCAATGAGTTTTGTACAACTTATCAGTGAATCTTGTACAACTTATCAATGAGTTTTGTACAACTTATCAATGAGTCTTGTACAACTTATCAGTGAATCTTGTACAACTTATCAATGAGTCTTGTACAACTTATCAATGAGTCTTGTACAACTTATCAATGAGTCTTGTACAACTTATCAGTGAGTCTTGTACAACTTATCAGTGAGTCTTGTACAACTTACCAATGAGTCTTGTACAACTTACCAATGAGTCTTGTACAGCTTATCAGTGAGTCTTGTACAACTTATCAATGAGTCTTGTACAACTTACCAATGAGTCTTGTACAACTTATCAGTGAGTCTTGTACAACTTATCAATGAGTCTTGTACAACTTATCAGTGAGTCTTGTACAACTTATCAATGAGTCTTGTACAACTTATCAGTGAGTCTTGTACAACTTATCAGTGAGTCTTGTACAACTTACCAATGAGTCTTGTACAACTTATCGGTGAATCTTGTACAACTTATCAGTGAGTCTTGTACAACTTATCAGTGAATCTTGTACAACTTATCAGTGAGTCTTGTACAACTTATCAGTGAGTCTTATACAACTTATCAGTGAGTCTTGTACAACTTATCAGTGAGTCTTATACAACTTATCAGTGAATCTTGTACAACTTATCAATGAGTCTTGTACAACTTACCAATGAGTCTTGTACAACTTACCAATGAGTCTTGTACAACTTATCAGTGAGTCTTGTACAACTTATCAGTGAGTCTTGTACAACTTATCAGTGAGTCTTGTACAACTTATCAGTGAGTCTTGTACAACTTATCAGTGAGTCTTGTACAACTTATCAATGAGTCTTGTACAACTTATCAATGAGTCTTGTACAACTTATCAATGAGTCTTGTACAACTTATCAGTGAGTCTTGTACAACTTATCAGTGAGTCTTGTACAACTTATCAGTGAGTCTTGTACAACTTATCAGTGAATCTTGTACAACTTATCAATGAGTCTTGTACAACTTACCAATGAGTCTTGTACAACTTATCAGTGAGTCTTGTACAACTTATCAGTGAGTCTTGTATAACTTATCAGTGAGTCTTGTACAACTTATCAGTGAATCTTGTACAACTTATCAATGAGTCTTGTACAACTTACCAATGAGTCTTGTACAACTTATCAATGAGTCTTGTACAACTTACCAATGAGTCTTGTACAACTTATCAGTGAGTCTTGTACAACTTATCAATGAGTCTTGTACAACTTATCAGTGAGTCTTGTACAACTTATCAATGAGTCTTGTACAACTTATCAGTGAGTCTTGTACAACTTATCAGTGAGTCTTGTACAACTTACCAATGAGTCTTGTACAACTTATCGGTGAATCTTGTACAACTTATCAGTGAGTCTTGTACAACTTATCAATGAGTCTTGTACAACTTATCAGTGAGTCTTGTACAACTTATCAGTGAGTCTTGTACAGCTTATCAGTGAGTCTTATACAACTTATCAATGAGTCTTGTACAACTTATCAATGAGTCTTGTACAACTTATCAGTGAGTCTTGTACAACTTATCAATGAGTCTTATACAACTTATCAGTGAGTCTTGTACTGCTTATCAATGAGTCTTGTACAACTTATCAATGAGTCTTGTACAACTTATCAGTGAGTCTTGTACAACTTATCAGTGAATCTTGTACAACTTATCAATGAGTCTTGTACAACTTATCAATGAGTCTTGTACAACTTACCAATGAGTCTTGTACAACTTACCAATGAGTCTTGTACAACTTATCAATGAGTCTTGTACAACTTATCAATGAGTCTTGTACAACTTATCAGTGAGTCTTGTACAACTTATCAGTGAGTCTTGTACAACTTATCAATGAGTCTTGTACAGCTTATCAGTGAGTCTTATACAACTTATCAATGAGTCTTGTACAACTTATCAATGAGTCTTGTACAACTTATCAGTGAGTCTTGTACAACTTATCAATGAGTCTTATACAACTTATCAGTGAGTCTTGTACAACTTATCAGTGAGTCTTGTACAGCTTATCAGTGAGTCTTGTACAACTTATCAATGAGTCTTATACAACTTATCAGTGAGTCTTGTACAACTTATCAGTGAGTCTTGTACAACTTATCAATGAGTCTTGTACAACTTATCAGTGAGTCTTGTACAGCTTATCAGTGAGTCTTGTACAACTTATCAATGAGTCTTGTACAACTTATCAGTGAGTCTTGTACAACTTATCAGTGAGTCTTGTACAGCTTATCAGTGAGTCTTGTACAACTTATCAATGAGTCTTGTACAACTTATCAGTGAGTCTTGTACAACTTATCAGTGAGTCTTGTACAGCTTATCAGTGAGTCTTATACAACTTATCAATGAGTCTTGTACAACTTATCAGTGAGTCTTGTACAACTTATCAATGAGTCTTATACAACTTATCAGTGAGTCTTGTACTGCTTATCAATGAGTCTTGTACAACTTATCAGTGAGTCTTGTACAACTTATCAGTGAGTCTTGTACAACTTATCAATGAGTCTTGTACAACTTATCAGTGAGTTTTGTACAACTTATCAGTGAGTCTTGTACAGCTTATCAATGAGTCTTATACAACTTATCAGTGAGTCTTGTACAGCTTATCAATGAGTCTTGTACAACTTATCAATGAGTCTTGTACAACTTATCAGTGAGTCTTGTACTGCTTATCAATGAGTCTTGTACAACTTATCAGTGAGTCTTGTACAACTTATCAGTGAGTCTTGTACAACTTATCAGTGAATCTTGTACAACTTATCAATGAGTCTTGTACAACTTACCAATGAGTCTTGTACAACTTATCAGTGAGTCTTGTACAACTTATCAATGAGTCTTGTACAACTTATCAGTGAGTCTTGTACAACTTATCAGTGAGTCTTGTACAACTTATCAGTGAGTCTTGTACAACTTATCAGTGAGTCTTGTACAACTTATCAGTGAGTCTTGTACAACTTATCAGTGAGTCTTGTACAACTTATCAGTGAGTCTTGTACAACTTATCAGTGAGTCTTGTACAACTTATCAGTGAGTCTTGTACAACTTATCAGTGAGTCTTGTACAACTTATCAGTGAGTCTTGTACAACTTATCAGTGAGTCTTGTACAACTTATCAGTGAGTCTTGTACAACTTATCAGTGAGTCTTGTACAACTTATCAGTGAGTCTTGTACAACTTATCAGTGAGTCTTGTACAACTTATCAGTGAGTCTTGTACAACTTATCAGTGAGTCTTGTACAACTTATCAGTGAGTCTTGTACAACTTATCAATGAGTCTTGTACAACTTATCAGTGAGTCTTGTACAACTTATCAGTGAGTCTTGTACAACTTATCAATGAGTCTTGTACAACTTACCAATGAGTCTTGTACAACTTATCAATGAGTCTTGTACAACTTATCAATGAGTCTTGTACAACTTATCAGTGAATCTTGTACAACTTATCAGTGAATCTTGTACAACTTATCAATGAGTCTTGTACAACTTATCAATGAGTCTTGTACAACTTATCAGTGAGTCTTGTACAACTTATCAATGAGTCTTGTACAACTTATCAGTGAGTCTTGTACAACTTATCAATGAGTCTTGTACAACTTACCAATGAGTCTTGTACAACTTATCAATGAGTCTTGTACAACTTATCAATGAGTCTTGTACAACTTATCAGTGAATCTTGTACAACTTATCAGTGAGTCTTGTACAACTTATCAGTGAGTCTTGTACAACTTATCAATGAGTCTTGTACAACTTACCAATGAGTCTTGTACAACTTATCAATGAGTCTTGTACAACTTATCAATGAGTCTTATACAACTTATCAGTGAGTCTTGTACAACTTATCAGTGAGTCTTGTACAGCTTATCAATGAGTCTTGTACAACTTATCAGTGAGTCTTGTACAGCTTATCAATGAGTCTTATACAACTTATCAATGAGTCTTGTACAACTTATCAATGAGTCTTGTACAACTTATCAGTGAGTCTTGTACAACTTATCAATGAGTCTTGTACAACTTATCAGTGAGTCTTGTACAACTTATCAGTGAGTCTTGTACAACTTACCAATGAGTCTTGTACAACTTACCAATGAGTCTTGTACAACTTATCAGTGAGTCTTGTACAACTTATCAATGAGTCTTGTACAACTTATCAATGAGTCTTGTACAACTTATCAGTGAGTCTTGTACAACTTACCAATGAGTCTTGTACAACTTATCAATGAGTCTTGTACAACTTATCAATGAGTCTTGTACAACTTATCAGTGAGTCTTGTACAACTTACCAATGAGTCTTGTACAACTTATCAATGAGTCTTGTACAACTTATCAGTGAGTCTTGTACAACTTACCAATGAGTCTTGTACAACTTATCAATGAGTCTTGTACAACTTATCAGTGAGTCTTGTACAACTTACCAATGAGTCTTGTACAACTTATCAATGAGTCTTGTACAACTTATCAGAGTCTTGTACAACTTATCAGTGAGTCTTGTACAACTTATCAATGAGTCTTGTACAACTTATCAATGAGTCTTGTACAACTTATCAGTGAGTCTTGTACAACTTATCAATGAGTCTTGTACAACTTATCAATGAGTCTTGTACAACTTATCAGTGAGTCTTGTACAACTTATCAGTGAGTCTTGTACAACTTATCAATGAGTCTTATACAACTTATCAGTGAGTCTTGTACAACTTATCAGTGAGTCTTGTACAACTTATCAATGAGTCTTGTACAACTTATCAATGAGTCTTGTACAACTTATCAGTGAGTCTTGTACAACTTATCAGTGAGTCTTGTACAACTTATCAGTGAGTCTTGTACAACTTATCAGTGAGTCTTGTACAACTTATCAGTGAGTCTTGTACAACTTATCAGTGAGTCTTGTATAACTTATCAATGGGTCTTGTACAACTTACCAATGAGTCTTGTACAACTTATCAGTGAGTCTTGTACAACTTATCAATGAGTCTTGTACAACTTATCAATGAGTCTTGTACAACTTATCAATGAGTCTTGTACAACTTATCAGTGAATCTTGTACAACTTATCAGTGAGTCTTGTACAACTTATCAGTGAGTCTTATACAACTTATCAGTGAGTCTTGTACAACTTATCAGTGAGTCTTGTACAACTTATCAGTGAGTCTTGTACAACTTATCAGTGAGTCTTGTACAACTTATCAGTGAGTCTTGTACAACTTATCAGTGAGTCTTGTACAACTTATCAATGAGTCTTGTACAACTTATCAATGAGTCTTGTACAACTTATCAGTGAGTCTTGTACAACTTATCAGTGAGTCTTGTACAACTTATCAGTGAGTCTTGTACAACTTATCAGTGAATCTTGTACAACTTATCAATGAGTCTTGTACAACTTACCAATGAGTCTTGTACAACTTATCAGTGAGTCTTGTACAACTTATCAGTGAGTCTTGTATAACTTATCAGTGAGTCTTGTACAACTTATCAGTGAATCTTGTACAACTTATCAATGAGTCTTGTACAACTTACCAATGAGTCTTGTACAACTTATCAATGAGTCTTGTACAACTTACCAATGAGTCTTGTACAACTTATCAGTGAGTCTTGTACAACTTATCAATGAGTCTTGTACAACTTATCAGTGAGTCTTGTACAACTTATCAATGAGTCTTGTACAACTTATCAGTGAGTCTTGTACAACTTATCAGTGAGTCTTGTACAACTTACCAATGAGTCTTGTACAACTTATCGGTGAATCTTGTACAACTTATCAGTGAGTCTTGTACAACTTATCAATGAGTCTTGTACAACTTATCAGTGAGTCTTGTACAACTTATCAGTGAGTCTTGTACAGCTTATCAGTGAGTCTTATACAACTTATCAATGAGTCTTGTACAACTTATCAATGAGTCTTGTACAACTTATCAGTGAGTCTTGTACAACTTATCAATGAGTCTTATACAACTTATCAGTGAGTCTTGTACTGCTTATCAATGAGTCTTGTACAACTTATCAATGAGTCTTGTACAACTTATCAGTGAGTCTTGTACAACTTATCAGTGAATCTTGTACAACTTATCAATGAGTCTTGTACAACTTATCAATGAGTCTTGTACAACTTACCAATGAGTCTTGTACAACTTACCAATGAGTCTTGTACAACTTATCAATGAGTCTTGTACAACTTATCAATGAGTCTTGTACAACTTATCAGTGAGTCTTGTACAACTTATCAGTGAGTCTTGTACAACTTATCAATGAGTCTTGTACAGCTTATCAGTGAGTCTTATACAACTTATCAATGAGTCTTGTACAACTTATCAATGAGTCTTGTACAACTTATCAGTGAGTCTTGTACAACTTATCAATGAGTCTTATACAACTTATCAGTGAGTCTTGTACAACTTATCAGTGAGTCTTGTACAGCTTATCAGTGAGTCTTGTACAACTTATCAATGAGTCTTATACAACTTATCAGTGAGTCTTGTACAACTTATCAGTGAGTCTTGTACAACTTATCAATGAGTCTTGTACAACTTATCAGTGAGTCTTGTACAGCTTATCAGTGAGTCTTGTACAACTTATCAATGAGTCTTGTACAACTTATCAGTGAGTCTTGTACAACTTATCAGTGAGTCTTGTACAACTTATCAATGAGTCTTGTACAACTTATCAGTGAGTCTTGTACAACTTATCAGTGAGTCTTGTACAGCTTATCAGTGAGTCTTATACAACTTATCAATGAGTCTTGTACAACTTATCAATGAGTCTTGTACAACTTATCAGTGAGTCTTGTACAACTTATCAATGAGTCTTATACAACTTATCAGTGAGTCTTGTACTGCTTATCAATGAGTCTTGTACAACTTATCAGTGAGTCTTGTACAACTTATCAGTGAGTCTTGTACAACTTATCAATGAGTCTTGTACAACGTATCAGTGAGTTTTGTACAACTTATCAGTGAGTCTTGTACAGCTTATCAATGAGTCTTATACAACTTATCAGTGAGTCTTGTACAGCTTATCAATGAGTCTTGTACAACTTATCAATGAGTCTTGTACAACTTATCAGTGAGTCTTGTACTGCTTATCAATGAGTCTTGTACAACTTATCAGTGAGTCTTGTACAACTTATCAGTGAGTCTTGTACAACTTATCAGTGAATCTTGTACAACTTATCAATGAGTCTTGTACAACTTACCAATGAGTCTTGTACAACTTATCAGTGAGTCTTGTACAACTTATCAATGAGTCTTGTACAACTTATCAGTGAGTCTTGTACAACTTATCAGTGAGTCTTGTACAACTTATCAGTGAGTCTTGTACAACTTATCAGTGAGTCTTGTACAACTTATCAGTGAGTCTTGTACAACTTATCAGTGAGTCTTGTACAACTTATCAGTGAGTCTTGTACAACTTATCAGTGAGTCTTGTACAACTTATCAGTGAGTCTTGTACAACTTATCAGTGAGTCTTGTACAACTTATCAGTGAGTCTTGTACAACTTATCAATGAGTCTTGTACAACTTATCAGTGAGTCTTGTACAACTTATCAGTGAGTCTTGTACAACTTATCAGTGAGTCTTGTACAACTTATCAGTGAGTCTTGTACAACTTATCAGTGAGTCTTGTACAACTTATCAGTGAGTCTTGTACAACTTATCAATGAGTCTTGTACAACTTATCAGTGAGTCTTGTACAACTTATCAATGAGTCTTGTACAACTTATCAGTGAGTCTTGTACAACTTATCAGTGAGTCTTGTACAACTTATCAATGAGTCTTGTACAACTTACCAATGAGTCTTGTACAACTTATCAATGAGTCTTGTACAACTTATCAATGAGTCTTGTACAACTTATCAGTGAATCTTGTACAACTTATCAGTGAATCTTGTACAACTTATCAATGAGTCTTGTACAACTTATCAATGAGTCTTGTACAACTTATCAGTGAGTCTTGTACAACTTATCAATGAGTCTTGTACAACTTATCAGTGAGTCTTGTACAACTTATCAATGAGTCTTGTACAACTTACCAATGAGTCTTGTACAACTTATCAATGAGTCTTGTACAACTTATCAATGAGTCTTGTACAACTTATCAGTGAATCTTGTACAACTTATCAGTGAGTCTTGTACAACTTATCAGTGAGTCTTGTACAACTTATCAATGAGTCTTGTACAACTTACCAATGAGTCTTGTACAACTTATCAATGAGTCTTGTACAACTTATCAATGAGTCTTATACAACTTATCAGTGAGTCTTGTACAACTTATCAGTGAGTCTTGTACAGCTTATCAATGAGTCTTGTACAACTTATCAGTGAGTCTTGTACAGCTTATCAATGAGTCTTATACAACTTATCAATGAGTCTTGTACAACTTATCAATGAGTCTTGTACAACTTATCAGTGAGTCTTGTACAACTTATCAATGAGTCTTGTACAACTTATCAGTGAGTCTTGTACAACTTATCAGTGAGTCTTGTACAACTTACCAATGAGTCTTGTACAACTTACCAATGAGTCTTGTACAACTTATCAGTGAGTCTTGTACAACTTATCAATGAGTCTTGTACAACTTATCAATGAGTCTTGTACAACTTATCAGTGAGTCTTGTACAACTTACCAATGAGTCTTGTACAACTTATCAATGAGTCTTGTACAACTTATCAATGAGTCTTGTACAACTTATCAGTGAGTCTTGTACAACTTACCAATGAGTCTTGTACAACTTATCAATGAGTCTTGTACAACTTATCAGTGAGTCTTGTACAACTTACCAATGAGTCTTGTACAACTTATCAATGAGTCTTGTACAACTTATCAGTGAGTCTTGTACAACTTACCAATGAGTCTTGTACAACTTATCAATGAGTCTTGTACAACTTATCAGAGTCTTGTACAACTTATCAGTGAGTCTTGTACAACTTATCAATGAGTCTTGTACAACTTATCAGTGAGTCTTGTACAACTTATCAATGAGTCTTGTACAACTTATCAATGAGTCTTGTACAACTTATCAGTGAGTCTTGTACAACTTATCAGTGAGTCTTGTACAACTTATCAATGAGTCTTGTACAACTTATCAATGAGTCTTGTACAACTTATCAATGAGTCTTGTACAACTTATCAGTGAGTCTTGTACAACTTATCAGTGAGTCTTGTACAACTTATCAATGAGTCTTGTACAACTTATCAGTGAGTCTTGTACAACTTATCAGTGAGTCTTGTATAACTTATCAATGGGTCTTGTACAACTTACCAATGAGTCTTGTACAACTTATCAGTGAGTCTTGTACAACTTATCAATGAGTCTTGTACAACTTATCAATGAGTCTTGTACAACTTATCAATGCGTCTTGTACAACTTATCAGTGAGTCTTGTACAACTTATCAGTGAGTCTTGTATAACTTATCAATGGGTCTTGTACAACTTACCAATGAGTCTTGTACAACTTATCAGTGAGTCTTGTACAACTTATCAATGAGTCTTGTACAACTTATCAATGAGTCTTGTACAACTTATCAATGAGTCTTGTACAACTTATCAGTGAGTCTTGTACAACTTATCAGTGAGTCTTGTACAACTTATCAGTGAGTCTTGTACAACTTATCAGTGAGTCTTGTACAACTTATCAATGAGTCTTGTACAACTTATCAGTGAGTCTTGTACAACTTATCAGTGAGTCTTGTACAACTTATCAGTGAGTCTTGTACAACTTATCAGTGAGTCTTGTACAACTTATCAGTGAGTCTTGTACAACTTATCAATGAGTCTTGTACAACTTATCAATGAGTCTTGTACAACTTATCAGTGAGTCTTGTACAACTTATCAGTGAGTCTTGTACAACTTATCAGTGAGTCTTGTACAACTTATCAGTGAGTCTTGTATAACTTATCAATGGGTCTTGTACAACTTACCAATGAGTCTTGTACAACTTATCAGTGAGTCTTGTACAACTTACCAATGAGTCTTGTACAACTTACCAATGAGTCTTGTACAACTTATCAGTGAGTCTTGTACAACTTACCAATGAGTCTTGTACAACTTATCAATGAGTCTTGTACAACTTATCAGTGAGTCTTGTACAACTTATCAGTGAGTCTTGTACAACTTATCAATGAGTCTTGTACAACTTACCAATGAGTCTTGTACAACTTATCAATGAGTCTTGTACAACTTATCAATGAGTCTTGTACAACTTATCAATGAGTCTTGTACAACTTACCAATGAGTCTTGTACAACTTATATGCTTTATTCAAAGTACCGTGGCCACCGGCCTAACGTACAGAAATCAGTGTATACAAAAAACTGCTAGTGTAGAGGTTTGTTGTGACATTCAGCAATGGTACATACAAATCCACATAATAATAATAGCAAATACAACCAAAATTAGTCTATCATACTTTGGCGTAAACGGAAAGCAAAAAATACAAACTTTGCTAAATTATTCTGAGTATGAACATGATTTGTTCTCATCAAAGAATAAAATTTAAATTGCGAAGGAGGCTGAAAGAAATATTGTGGAATATACAATTCTCTCAATTGTTGATATACAGGGCATATTAAACAAAAATGAAATTCATCTTCAATGAAATTACCAATGTTACAAAAAATACATATTCTTCTATCTCTAGGTACACCGTCTCTCCTTCCCTTTTCTATCGCTAAATTATGATTAGAAGCTCTAAATCTACAAAGAGTTGTTCGAAATATCATCTTATCGATATTTGACAGATAACTTTCATATTGCAGAAGAGATTTGAAATGTTTGTATGTGTCTAGTTTTGGACTTTCTGACAAGCCATTGACCCAACCCTGACCATCTATATCACGACATCTCTGCTTGAAGAGATTTAAAAATAAACGTTCATCTCCCACTCCTTGCATAATCCATACCTCCCCAAATCCATACGAA
Organism: Glandiceps talaboti; assembly: GCF_964340395.1. Lineage (NCBI taxonomy): Eukaryota > Metazoa > Hemichordata > Enteropneusta > Spengelidae > Glandiceps > Glandiceps talaboti. Next base: position 22,503,807 of record NC_135561.1, on the reverse strand, counting down.
AATAATAGATTTTTGACGTGCAGTGCCCAACAGTTCCGTCCATTTTCAGCCATATTGACTTGATACAGGTAACAATGATGAACATACCTAGAATCGTCCATATTTAATATATGCAACCAATACTTAATTATCCTTACAAACATATTAACCTTGAGAGAAAAACGCCCAAGTTCCCCAGTAACAATGAGATTGGATGTGTTACTGTAAAGACGCAACACATAACGGCAAAATTTGAATTGCACTCGCTCAATATCTACAGCTTTGTGAAAGCCCCAAATTTCACTTCCGTATAGAAGGATGGGAAGGATTTTTGTATCAAACACTTTCATTAAAACATTGATCGGTATTTCTCCAAATCTACTTAAAGATGATTTCAAATTAATCAAAGCCTTACACGCTTGATCGGACAAAGACTTCTGTGCTTTATACCAACTGTCCCCACTTGAAAAGAAAAGTCCAAGATATCTATAAACTTATCAATGAGTCTTGTACAACTTATCAATGAGCCTTGTACAAATTCTGACAACTATCCTATATTGGGAAATGAAACCACATCATTCATTAATTACTATACTCATCCTCCTGCACTTAGGACAAGTAATGTACACAGACACAGACACACACACACACAGACACACACACACACACACACACACACACACACACACACACACACACACACACACACACACACACACACACACACACACACACACACACACGAATGCAAGTCATCTGTTTTATTAGTCCCTGCCGGACGAAGTCCAGGACGGGGACTTATGGATTAGGTTCCGTCTGTCCGTGCGTCCGTCCGTCTGTCTGTTCAAACTTTGTACAGGGGCAGCATACAATGGCATACATATGCACGTCAATTTGTTTCATGATATGATCCAATATGGCCGCCTAGCAGCCATTTTGTTTGCAAATTTTCCCTGTCTAAAGCCATAACTCAGACATGCTTGAAAAGATCTCATTCAAAGTTGGTATTAGGACAGTGTTCTATGACATACATGTGCAAATTCATTGTTGTTGTGATACGATCCAATATGGCTGCCTGGCAGCCATTTTGTTTGCGATTTTTCCATGTCCAAAGCCATAACTCAGACATGCTTGAACAGATCACATTCAAAGTTGGTATTAGGACAGTGTTCTATGACACACATGTGCATATCCATTTTCATTGTGATATGATCCCCCATACCCGACCAATCCTTTATTGTTGTAGGCATGTTCCATGTCCAACAAGCAGACACAACATATCTAAGTCTGTTTGATTTAGGTTCACAATTGTTGTTGCGTGATCAGAGTAGTGATAATTCCTTAAAACCCAATCATAGCGGGGACTATGTCATTCTCAATGACTTGTTTATATTTGTCTCTGTTTTTGATAGGAATGTAAACAAAAGAGAAAGTTGAAGATGAGTGTTAAACCATATCTACTGTTCAGGGTAAGTGTTGCTTAGTTACTGTGTTTTACTGTTCAGGGTAAGTGTTGCTTAGTTACTGTGTTTACTGTTCAGGGTAAGTGTTGCTTAGTTATTGCGTTTTACTGTTCAGGGTAAGTGTTGCTTAGTTACTGTGTTTTACTGTTCAGGGTAAGTGTTGCTTAGTTACTGTGTTTTACTGTTCAGGGTAAGTGTTGCTTAGTTATTGCGTTTTACTGTTCAGGGTAAGTGTTGCTTAGTTATTGCATTTTATAGTTCAGGGTAAGTGTTGCTTAGTTACTGGGTTTTACTGTTCAGGGTAAGTGTTGCTTAGTTACTGTGTTTTATAGTTCAGGGTAAGTGTTGCTTAGTTACTGGGTTTTACTGTTCAGGGTAAGTGTTGCTTAGTTACTGTGTTTTACTGTTCAGGGTAAGTGTTGCTTAGGTACTGTGTTTTACTGTTCAGGGTAAGTGTTGCTTAGTTACTGTGTTTTACTGTTCAGGGTAAGTGTTGCTTAGTTACTGTGTTTTACTGTTCAGGGTAAGTGTTGCTTAGTTATTGCATTTTACTGTTCAGGGTAAGTGTTGCTTAGTTACTGTGTTTTACTGTTCAGGGTAAGAGTTGCTCTTAGTTACTGTGTGGTGACCTTTGACCTAGACCTGGATCTCCATGCTCTGAAATTCAGCAATTCAGACACTTTGTAGTATTTATTTGTTGCCACCAATTTCTTTTAAATAATGACCAACTCTATTCAGTGACATTTGAATGGGGTGCTTATGTCTTCTATGAAGAATTGTTTGGAAAGTATTTTAGTTATAATCTGGATAGCTATGGAAAGTATAAACTATCTTCTTTGGGAAGTAGGGAAATAAACACTGTATTTGTCAGATTTGAATTACAAATAAGCTGAGTGTGCTATATGATCTTGTCAGCTAATATTATGTCTATTTTTTGCAGCCCTTGAACCAACAAGGTCATTCTATGCCTGATTCTAATGCTGACTATGAATTATTTGATCGTGTCATCAATATTAGGGAAGGCTACAGTGTACCCCTTGGTCTCAAAGGAGTAGTTGTTGGTATAATAACAGGTAGGAATAGACCTTTACACTGTGTGTGTGTCTATCTATCTGTGTCTGTATCTGTCTGTCTGTGTGTGTGTGTCTGTGTGTCTGTGTGTCAGTGTGTAAAATTAAGGGGAAATGACTACTGGTCATAAGGACCGACAGCTAGCAAACGCTGCTGGTCTTTACAGAAAACTGTTGAATGCAGTTCACATTCACGAACGCAAACGCTGAAAGGAAACCATTGTGTAACTTGTGTCACAGTATAGCGTGGGTTGTCGCTCTGAGCGTCTACGTTCAGTATGGGTGGAAATGACCACTACAACTTTGTTTACGACTGTTCAAATCGACTTGGCTTGACTTCAGTAACCTTCCAATGACTTGTCCAACATGTATGTATCATCTTGGAGTAATTATACTGTCTGTATAATTACTCCAAGGTATCATATACCATGACATCGATAAACATAACAAACTCTAATTGCATTTCAAATTGTAAAACATGTTACTGTCTCTGCAAAACATAGTTTCAACTGGAAATTGTATTTACCAGTTCTCATGCTTTTCAGCCTTCAGGTTGTTTCTGTCGAGTCATTTTTATTTGCACGTTTCCGTAATTTATGCACGTCGATTTTGACTGTCACACCAAGACAGTGATGAACACATTGATGGCGGCTGTGGCTTTCACATGTTTCAAATGTCACGTGAAAACATCTACAAATCTATTTTGAATTTCTAAACTATTGCTGAATAATTATTTCAGGTGATCGAACTTTTGATTTTCACATTAATAGAAGGATTGAATCAACATCAGTCGATCGTTCAACTTGCTGTGAGTGCTGAAATAAACGTTAGCAATACCACCATCTATGACACTTTAGTTTAGAGGCCATGTCAAACATATGACATCTCATCTTGTGTTGTTCACTGACACTACTTACGTGACACTAAATAAAATGTCACTAAAATGAACAAAATGATACATTCTAATTCCCAAGTATTGAATTCTAATCGAAATGAAAGTGATGTGCAATATTTTCGTACCCATCGAACTTGCAGAGATCGGGTCGGAAAGGGCTTCACTAGCTAACAACACATGACGCAATGTAATAACATGTAGTCTCAATGTGGGCAAGTCCACTGCTCATGGATGGGTGGGCCGTGACTGTCTGTGTTTACGTGTACATGGTGTGTGACTAACGATGCCTGAGTGAAATCAATATCTATCCAGAGATGATATGATTCTTTTTTTGAAGTAATTTCAAATCATGAATATGTACCAATCAACATTTAGAAATACATGTAATTTTGAATTTTTTGTTGGATGTTGATATCGATTTTTTAACATTCGTTTTTTGAAACTCATCAAAAATCAGAACATGAACAATGTTTCACTTTCTTGAGCTGTTAGGGGGCACTTTTTATCACTACATTATTGCATCATTTGTGCCACTAGGTTCGAATCAAAGAGAGATCACAGGGAAGTGAACAATGTCTTCGTTAATATCTGGGCACATGATGTGGCACAATACATCGATAGAAAACCGTCCACGTAATCACACCTAAGGTATAATAAACGAGGTCAGAATACTGGTTTAATAATATTTTTCATAAGTTTTCCATCTTCAAAAAGTTCTATGCTTGTGAAAATAGCATCCTCTTGCTACAAGACCTGTCTGATTTCACCGTAATGTATTTTCTTCAACAAGTGGATGTCGTGTCGAGCATTAAACCAGCCGACACAGGTATCAATTTCAATTCGAAAACCTCCCTGTAGATGCGAATTTGCATAGCCATCTTCGCTGCTCAGCCTTATGAAGTCTAACACCACAAACAGATCTGTGCAATTTAGGATAAGAACTGAATACTAATTACTAGATGACGAATGACTTAGTTTCAACCAAATGGGTGGACGTAATGTAATAAAATTTGATCGTTCTCTACACTGTGTCAAGTCTATTACTATGTGTTCCAAGCTTGTGGTACTAAGAGCCTTAACAGGTCAATGTCACAGGAATCCAGTGACACGACAGCCTTGTTTTCATTAACAGTTACACAAACATAATGTTTATAGGTCGATTCAGCCATAAATGATGTCCTGGAAAGGGTTGGGTTTTGTGTGGGCTGATTAGGTATGAAAAAATGTATTCTTTTCTAGGTTGGAATAGGAATGTTCGAATTTTCGTCTATGTCACACTAAACAAAAATATTTAAACGAATAACACTGTCAGAATGACATCACAAAAATACATTTGATTATTTTTGAAAAATAACGCTGACAATAACACAATATCTAAAAATAATTCTTGTCTAATGTACAAGAAAACGTCACTCTATGGATGGATAGATGATGGATGGATGGATGGATGGATGGATGGATGGTGTCAGTCAGTCAATATGCACCTGAAATAAGGTCCCACTCCAGACATGGATTGCAAATTAAATTTATTTGTACATTGAGGACGTCCAACAGGATATGTTCATATTCGGACGTCAAAAAACAAATCACATCATTGATTTCCTCGAAGAGCTCTGCTACCGCCTGTCTACATAATAGTCTACTACTACTAGTACTACTACTACTACTACTACTAGTACTACTACTACTAGTACTACTACTACTACTACTACTACTACTACTACTACTACTACTACTACTAGTACTACTACTACTACTACTACTACTACTACTACTACTACTACTACTACTACTACTACTACTACTACTACTACTACTACTACTACTACTACTACTACTACTACTACTACTACTAGTACTACTACTACTACTTGTAGTAGTAGTAGTAGTTGTAGTTGTTGTTGTTGTTGTTGTTGTTGTTGTTGTAGTTGTTACAGTGAAAGAATATGATGTTAGTTTACATGTTGATAAGTATGGGTGACGTAAGGTCACTCACCGTACATGTGCTCCAACATCGATATCTATGGTTTTCAATTTAAGTTATGTCTATGACTTGCTTCTTTTAAGAAAAAATACGAAAGTAAGATTTTCCATGGCTACTTCAGTATTGAACGCTAAGTTCCCCTCTGTCTCTTCCCTTGAGTTAAATAGTTCAGACGTTGCAAGTGTCGTCACAGTACAATCTTTGACCTTTCAAAATCCTAGCGAAGTCGTCTATATAAAGCAGAAAGTTTTGTCTGTGACTGATAACTGTCCTACTTGAAAATATATACTCGCTTTATTTCATTTTCTTTTGATTTTCATTACCATCCACACAGAGTCAAAGTGGTTTCATTTTCTTTCAAAAAACAACCTTTGCTCACTGAAACCCTACCGTGGTGCTGTATCATCTCCGACTGTGATTTTTGTTTTTGTAAAAAAAAATCTGAACATGTTGAAGAGAACTATGGCTAGACTGTAGACATGTGTGACAGTGAGTTTTTTGACGTTTTGAGTGCACTGCTGTGTCCGTATGAACCAGTGCAGTAATTTTCCAGGTAGACACAACAATGACAACGAAAATTGCAACATTAGTGTTGCCTCTTTTTAAGTTCATTGTGACAGGGTCATTATTTGTCAAAATAAAAATAATCGACTCACAGTAAGCTTACTATGGCGGAAAGCAAAACAATCAGACTATGCATGGTTTTTCCCAAAATATTATCATCATGCTGAAGGTATTTTATGAAGTTAACTTGCATTTTATTTGTTAAAACACCATTTTCAAAGCATTTTATAAGTTTTCCAATGTTTCGTGGCCACACTCGTTGGGAACCCAGGTAACATTTACCGGCTTACCGGCCTTAAAAAAAACCCACTGATTTATTGTACATCACTCCCTGGCCAGCTGGGTTACTTGGCCATATGGTTATTTTAGAACAACATGCATCTCTCTCCGTGTATGTCAGTAAAGTTTCTGACTGTCATTTGTTCTAGGCCAGAAAAATAGCGTTGCCTCTTTTGATTCCATTTTTAGTAAGAATTAAATATCCTTACAGCGATTTTGACGCACGCAAGATGAAATGAACTTAGAGTACAATTGATACTCTTTAAGTTTTGTATCAATTGTACTGCATGTCCCTTTTGATCAGTCTGTGTCAGCAAGTGAGTTGCCATAACCTTATTTCCAGTTTAATTAAACTCAGGAAATATTCACTGAATAATCATTTGTATACATTGCTGTCTGTGTATTGTGTATAGTAAATGTATACATTGCTGTCTGTGTATTGTGTATAGTAAATGTATACATTGCTGTCTGTGTATTGTGTATACTAAATTCATAAGATGTTTTATAAGTAGGAGTCACTGTATGTGTGTATACAGCATCAAAGTTTTAAATTCACTGTTGCTTATACTGTACATACACCACAAACACCATCAATTAATTCAACCCCATTACAGGAGATTTCATCTTAGCTTGCAAATCTATCACACAGTGTATCAAGGATTTTGTATTTTGTTATATTGCTATTTTGTTTATATTTGTCATTAACAAAATAGAGCAGACACTGTGTAAAGGATGTTTGTGTGTTCTATCTCAACCAGAATACCTGGTACTTGTAATCAGTCTCACTGATCTTGATATATCATTTAATAATATTTACAAGCAAAGACAAAATCTCCTGTTTAATAAATAGGTCTTGAGACATTTCCACAGAAAATTGTATGTGTACACAGACATAAAGACATTCATCATAGTTTATACTATACACCAAAATACCGTCACATGAACCACGTTAATATGATACTGTTTGTATATTGTAAACAGCTGACCGACCAGCAGATGTTCTTTATGATGTAATATTTGACAGTGAATTTGAAGGTGCTTTCACTAAAAGTGGTAGTAAGAAGGGTTACCACCTGCCAGCATCAGCAATGATGAACATTTCATTTGGTGTCAGGAAGGAAAGTTACCAACAAAGTGGCATGCAGAAACCAATGGCTGTAGTCAAACCTCAGTCATCTCCTGAACCTTCATCTCGGAGTCCACGATATTATGCTGATATGGTGAAGTCAGCTGGTTCAGCAGACACGTGGAGAAGTATGAACAGCCCAAGAATCAACCATTCACCTAACTCACCATTCATTCCAAGTCAGGTGAGTTTATTAGTCCTAGATAGTATCAACCATTCACCTAACTCGCCATTCTCTCCAAGTCAGGTGAGTTCATTAGCCTTAGCTAGTATCAACCATTCACCTAACTCACCATTTCTCTCCAAGTCAGGCGAGTTCATTAGCCCTAGATAGTATCAACCTTTCACCTAACTCACCATTCTCTCCAAGTCAGGTGAGTTTATTAGCCCTAGATAGTATCAACCATTCACCTAACTCACCATTCACCTAACTCACCATTCATTCCAAGTCAGGTGAGTTCATTAGCCTTAGCTAGTATCAACCATTCACCTAACTCACCATTTCTCTCCAAGTCAGGTGAGTTCATTAGCCCTAGATAGTATCAACCTTTCACCTAACTCACCATTTCTCTCCAAGTCAGGTGAGTTTATTAGCCCTAGATAGTATCAACCATTCACCTAACTCACCATTCACCTAACTCACCATTTCTCTCCAAGTCAGGTGAGTTCATTAGCCCTAGATAGTATCAACCATTCACCTAACTCACCATTCACCTAACTCACCATTCATTCCAAGTCAGGTGAGTTCATTAGCCCTAGATAGTATCAACCATTCACCTAACTCACCATTCACCTAACTCACCATTCTCTCCAAGTCAGGTGAGTTCATTAGCCCTAGATAGTATCAACCTTTCACCTAACTCACCATTCACCTAACTCACCATTCTCTCCAAGTCAGGTGAGTTCATTAGCCCTAGATAGTATCAACCATTCACCTAACTCACCATTCTCTCCAAGTCAGGTGAGTTCATTAGCCCTAGATAGTATCAACCATTCACCTAACTCACCATTCACCTAACTCACCATTCTCTCCAAGTCAGGTGAGTTCATTAGCCCTAGATAGTATCAACCATTCACCTAACTCACCATTCACCTAACTCACCATTCTCTCCAAGTCAGGTGAGTTCACTTGCAAAAACATTGTCACCTAACTTGTAAATGAATATTTTGACTGTAGCTTACACATTGTACATTAAAAATGAAACTAACTTTGAACCCAGAAACCATTGGACCAATGAATGAACATTCTCAAACCCACATGTCCAAAATTGACTTTTCTTTCAAGTCAGGAGATTTGTCTTGTCAATGACCCTTCTAAATCTAAAGTGTTTTCATTGCGTGATAAACCCACTTACAATTCTCTCTCACCATTTTTTACTTGTAAATTTCAGACTTATAATAAAAGTAAGTACAATAACTCATCACCACGATACCATGTCACACCCGATCACAAATCACAGTCATACACCAACCAACCAAATATTGGCAAAAAAACACTCCTGCCAACTCCACATCAAAAGGAAGGCAACTATCAACAATCACCAAGGCAACCAGATCAAGAACTGCGTCCAAAACTACTGAAAAGACCATCTCAGCAAGATAGCCAGGTTGGTGACAAAATATCAGGAATACTATATTTGCAGTCTAGGATTCAACCTTTAAACCATTATAAATGTCATGAGTACTATGTTTGTAGCCTAGGATACAACCAGTAAACCATTATAAATGTCATGAGTACTATATTTGTAGTCTAAGATTCAACCAGTAAACCATTATAAATGTCATGTGTACTATATTTGTAGTCAAGGATTCAACCAGTAAACCATTATAAATGTCATGAGTACTATATTTGTAGTCAAGGATACAACCAGTAAACCATTATACATGTCATGTGTACTATATTTGTAGTCAAGGATACAACCAGTAAACCATTATACATGTCATGTGTACTATATTTGTAGTCAAGGATTCAACCAGTAAACCATTATAAATGTCATGAGTACTATATTTGTAGTCAAGGACTCAACCGGTAAACTATTATAAATGTCATGAGTACTATATTTGCAGTCTAGGATTCAACCTTTAAACCATTATACATGTCATGTGTACTATATTTGTAGTCAAGGATTCAACCATTTAACTATAATAAATGTCATGAGTACTATATTTGTAGTCTAAGATTCAACCAGTAAACTATTATAACTGTCATGATTGCTATATTTGTAGTCTAAGATTCAACCAGTAAACTATTATAAATGTCATGAGTACTATATTTGCAGTCTAGGATTCAACCTTTAAACCATTATACATGTCATGTGTACTATATTTGTAGTCAAGGATTCAACCATTTAACTATAATAAATGTCATGAGTACTATATTTGTAGTCTAAGATTCAACCAGTAAACTATTATAACTGTCATGATTGCTATATTTGTAGTCTAAGATTCAACCAGTAAACTATTATAAATGTCATGATTACTATATTTGTAGTCTAAGATTCAACCAGTAAACTATTATAAATGTCATGATTACTATATTTGTAGTCTAAGATTCAACTATTAAACTATTATAAATGTAATCTGTATTCTGACGTGGATCATATTTTGTCAAATTCCTTCAAAACCTGAAATATTTATTTATTTATTACTAATTATGTACACATAACTCATAACATGTGATATGATAATCAGAATGTACAGTACACATTCTCTGTTCTACACACATAAATATAATCTGACGTCTGTACTAACCTGGAAGCGCCCCCTAGTGGTTTACTTGACATCTGAGTATATTTATAAATTAGCATAATATTTACATAATCATGGTGGACAACATAACAACTTGGACACGCAATCATACATGTGAAGTGAATTTTTAGTGTCCATGGATTGTCCTATCCTTATCCCTGAACTGAACTGAATATTCTTTACCTATGCTATAAACCATGTATTCATTAGTGAGATACATCCATGCAGTGTAACATGCGTTATGTCAATGAACGTCATAATGCATATCGTGTTTTGTTATGCAAATGCAAATGTCATGAGTACTCTATTTGTAGTCTAGGATTCAACCAGTAAATTAAAACTGTTATAAACTTAGTTATGTTTTAGAATCTGTAAATATGGGCAAAGGTGAATACATGTGATTGTACAAGAAGATGCCAACAATACTCTAATATTTGAACTCAAAGACATTAGATCCTGGAATTAACACAAATCTAACTAGTGTATTAGATTTGTTGAAGCTGTAAATGACATTTTTAAAATATAATTGTCACTGATGAATTCTGAAAACTCCAATTGATCGGATATGAGTGATTTATTATAACTAGATTGAGAGAAATTCAACATATTTTGTGACCAAAGTGGAGAAAACCGCAAATGTATCATTATATCAGTACTAATGTACTAATGAAGTATCTACTTCTTGACTATTTGAACAGGTGACAAGTGTGGACAATGTAGAAGTGAATGAATTTGCAAACATGTGGAAACAACTGCAAGGATCTCCTCAAGTACCTAATGTAACCACAAGTCCCACTGCATCTACATCAGCCACTCTTGCCATGGCAGCAGCAGCCCTGCCAATCAGGTCAGGCCAGGAAGAGAGAGAAAGAATTAGACAAACGCAAGTCACAGACTTTAGTAATGAACCGGATGTTGCGCCATTGAAAGAGGAGTCTCAAGAAAGGCACAACCCTGGTAATATGGATGGCAAAGATTTAGAATATGAATTCAGTCAGTTCTTAAGTACATTGAAAGTGTCTGACAATACCGACAATTCCTCCGCTACGATTATTATAGATAATCAGACAGCAAAGTTAGATAAAACAACCCAAGACTCCAACGATGGCAATGAGAGGAACTCTCCTGGAACTATTGCAAAGGTTGGTCATATTTAATACACATTGGTATGGCTCTACTCTAGTTTCTATCTCCCTACACATGCATGAAGCCTAAATTTGGTGCCATCAAGCCTTCAATGCATCTGTCCATTTACACTAAGTCTTGTATCTTCAATGCAAAGGCCAAAATCATTCAAACTTAGTACAAAGGTGATATACCATGCTGCACATATGCACAAGGGGTTTTTAGCACTAGGTTCTGTTCAGGAACGCTATTGGCATAGGCATGGTGAGGGTGAGTGTGTGTGTGTGTGTGTGTGTGTGTGTGTGTGTGTGTGTGTGTGTGTGTGTGTGTGTGTGTGTGTGTGTGTGTGTGTGTGTGTGTGTGTGTGTGTGTGTGTGTGTGTGTGTGTGTGTGTGTGTGTGTGTGTTAAAAAAAACACCAGACTGATTGGCTTGGTATTTGGTGGGGACATTAGTTAGGGCGTGTAGATGGAAAATTGTTCAAATGAAAATGACCGCATCAGAGATGTGCGTTTTGGGTCAAAATTGTGATTTTTGGTCAAAAAACTTAAAGAGCCTATGAAATGCAATTTTACAAATTGATATTCTCTTGGAATATGATAGAAGATGATTTTCTAATGGGAAATGTGCATTTACTTTATGCATATTATTTTTTGATAATTAATAATCGACGATTATTCTACCCCGGAACGCAGCCTACGGGAGGCTAGATAGGCTGCGTTTCAAAAATGATACACTTCGGCTATTTTCGGAAATGACGTCACGAGTAGAACACGGTCAGGTGTGTTGATGTGGTCAGCCATGAGACTGAATGGTGTTTGTCGACACGACGCACATACCCGTACTTCGGGTGCAATGAGTGTTAGTAATAATAAGTCGTTGAGGATGATAAGTACATTATATGTTGTACAGGGATGTAGTGGTGGCTTCTGGATGTCTTTAAAGAGCGAAATATGCAAAACTGGCAAGAATTTGGACAAGGCAAGTTTGTTAAACCCAATTTTACATAACCCGGAAACCTGGCAGGGCTTAGTGAATCCATAAACCCTCTACGATCTATGGTGAATCCAATCATTATGTGGACAACATTTCGATAAATCTTGTTGATCACTCGTGACTAGTGACTGTTCGCCAGGAAAATGGGCAACAACTTACCCAAGAAATTAAACGCGAATACCATTCAAACAAATTCTAAAGCCACCAGCGTGTTTACCTGCTGTGCTCGAGTTCACCCTAACAGTACTTTGTAAATTTGTATTCCTAATTTCTGTGTGTACCTATATAGTATTATGAATGAAACATCTAGTATTTTTCAGTCTTTCTTGTGTTTTATTTTACAACCAAAAGACTTCTTTCAAGATTCAATTCATAGAAACCAAGTTCATGCTCCCAAGTTGCTACATTGTAATTCGTACTAATTCAACATTGTAAACAATACATGTGCCACATTTTCCTGGTGACGCATAGCAATGGCATTTATCAACCCCGATATTGATGTGAATGTAAATGGTCTAGAAAATTTAGAATTAATAAGAACATATGAGAAGTGCACTCCATATTCAGGTTATTTCTTATAAATACCTTTTTTTCATTCTGTGTGATTTCTGGTACATCAACGCAACGCTAACCACCTTCGAAGATCATCATACAGCTAGCTTGAACTTGAACTTGAAGTTGAATACCGTAGTTCAAACTGTCGAGATATGGCTTGATAACATCAAAAACACTGTGATCCAAGCTCCCACTTGAGTCCATCACAACGAAATCACGTTCTTCTTGGATATGTACCGACTCGCTGTCGCTACTATTTGATTCAGCTAAGTTTTCGATCACCGAACCCCAGACACATTTCTCGAAGTGCATTGCCATTTTATGTTACTCAGCTCACACTTCACACTTCCGTTCTACTCGTGACGTAACGTGACGTCACAACATGGCGGCGTCTGTTTTTCGGAAATTGTACGACAACTTCAGGAGGTCGGCAAGATAATCCCAATTTTTACAATAATGATTAGATATCGACATTTATATATACGAAGTTTTATTCAAAATCATTTTTGTTATCTTATTTGCGATTGTAGTAAATAGCTTTTCATAGGCTCTTTAAACTCCAAAACTACTGGGCAGATTGATCTGAAATTTGGTGGGATCGTTCTTTAAGAGATGTAAAGTAAGATTTGTTCATGCCATGGTAATGCCATAATAAATATGCAAATTAGGGCTAGGGTTCTTCAACTTGATGCAATAAAACCATTAAATCTTTTATGGGCTACTTCACATGTCAATGTCAATGGCATGAAGATTAACCTCTGTTTGAGGTTGCTTGGAAACACTGCTTTTACTATTAGCACTGCTTAATTAAATTATAGAGAGTGTCTATGATTAAAACATGAAGTTAATTCATATGCTACAAAGAGTCTTTTTGGGTTAAAAAGTGTGATTTTAAGTAAAAAAAAACTTAATCTCAAAAACTACTGGGCAGATTGGTCTGAAATTTGGTGGGAACATTTTCAGGTGTATTTAGATTAAGAAATCTACCGGCCATGATAATCCCATTAGTGATATGCAAATTAGGTTTTAAAATGTGAAAAAGTTATATATCCCAAAGTACTTGGGTCAGTGAGACTGAAACTTAATGAGATGTTTCGGAAAGTGTTATTCTGCTGATTTTCCTCAAAACCGTTTGTCAACATTGGCCCTAGCAACCATGACCACCCCCTTAGCAACAACCGAACAACAGTATATTTTGCTCATATAACATCATCTGGTAGGCAAGTAGGTAAACTTTCAAAAATTGTATGCAAATTTCCCTAGCAACCATGAACACACCCATAGCAACAGCCAGACAGTAAAAGCAACATGGGTACTTAGACAAGTGAACAAACGTTCAAAAAGTGTATGCAAATATGCCTAGCAACAAGACCATGCCCATAGCAACAGCCAAATTATATATTACAAAGATAAGTGCAGATTAATAGACAAATGAATACATATTCAAAAAATCAACAAGACCACGCCCATAGCAACTGCCAAAGGATCACGTATATTGCAAAGATAACAAACAATGCATGCAAATATGTTTAGCAACAAGACCATTTTCATAGCAACAGTTTATATAGCAAAGATAATGACAGGAGTTGGAAAGGCAACTGGATGTCATTTCAGCAAATGAACACCTATAAAGTGTTCGTAAGCATTTAAAAAAAATATACAGTTGTGCTAGAACGCCATTGACGCTATTTTTAGGTAATATTACCATGTGTGATTTTCGTGCAATGAAAATTGTAATTGTATCTCTTTTGGGATGTGGTTCATGCTGTGTGTGTGTGTGTGTGTGTGTGTGTGTGTGTGTGTGTGTGTGGTTTCATGCTGTCACTGCCATTTTTAGCCTTTCTTACTTTGTAATCTTTTGTTTTACCTTTTAACCACATTTTGAGTATTGTAAAGAGCACTGAGATGCAGTGTAGTGTGCTTTTAAGAAATTAAATTATTATTATTATTTTTTAAAATGTGTCTTTTTGGTCAAAAATCTTTAATTCCAAAACTACTCGGCAGATTGGGCTGAAATTTAATGGGGATGCATCTAGGGGTGTATAGATGAAGAAATATTAAACATATAATGATCTCTTCAGTGATATGCAAATTAGGTGTAAAAGTGTGAATTTTGGTCAAAAACATTTTGTATCTCTAAAAGTACTTGGTCAATGAGACTGAAACTTGGTGAGATGTTTATAGAAGTGTTATTCTGCAGACTTTCTTCAAAACATTTAGCAACAACCAGATGGCAGTATATTTTAGTCAAATAACATCATCTGGTAGGCAAGTGAGTAATCATTCAAAAAAATGTATGCAAATAATCCTAGCAACCATGACCACGTCCATAGCAACAGCCAAACGGTGGTGTATTTGACAAAGATAACAACAGGGATTCTTAGACAAGTGAACAAACAAACATTCAAAAAGTGTATGCAAATATGTCTAGCAACAAGACCATACCCATAGCAACAGCCAAATGATCACATATATTGCAAAGATAATAACAGGGTTAATAGACAAGTGAATACACATTCAAACCAGACTTAAACTGAATGCCCCTTCCGTAAAGGCAAAGTTTTGATATTCTCGTTCTTACAGAGATTTGATGGAATACAACAGAACATGTGCAATTAGTTATTTTTCCTCATTGATTGTTAATTGTCCATTGCTATAAAGATCATTAATATGTAAATATTGTTGTGTGTTGTCATTATTTCATTTGTTTTTGTTTTCTGTTGTGATTGTTTGATATTCTTTGTGCTATAATGTTTTTCTTTGTTTAGACTTTTGACAATGTCTTGCTTGCCTTTGATTTTTTGCCTTAGCCATGTTTTTTTTTTTGTTTTTGTTTTTTTTGGGGGGGGGGTCGCCAGTTGATCGAATCTGACCAGTTGATTCTATTGCTCACAATAGACTCAACTAATTCCCATCAGTGGGATTTCTCCTTCTGGAGTAAATATGTTAGTGTTTGTTTGAAGGATGGTGAGTAAATGAGTTATTAGTTATTATTAGATATTAGTGTTTGTTGGTAAAGTTAATGACTGTAATGAGTTTGAATGTCTGTTGTATCAGCAAGGATGTAAGTGTTGGTTTGTAAAGGTAATAATGAATGTAGGAATGTCTGTTGGAGTTGTCTTCCTCTCCACTTGGATATCTTCAGTTAGTCAAGGCGAATCCATGACAGCCCAAAAAAGAAAAAAAAAAGAAAAAAGTGACAGATTTGCAGTACACTCATTTGCAGATGAAACAAGAAGAAAAAAAATTAAGTGTTGTACATAAAAAATTATTGTTTAAAGTTAATTTTTAAACAAAATTTGAACATATTTTACCAGTTATGAATATGAGTTCACGATTTCAGATATGGGAAAGAAGTACATCGGGGATGGTAGGGCAATGGTATATGTAATCACCACAATATGGTGTGCATAAAAATTACAAATAGTGGCTTGGTGACTAATGAAAAGTGGACACAGACACTTATGTTATGTTATTTATATATTAGTAATTTCCAATACTCAGAATGTGAGATGGCGTAGCTTGTGGTGTACAGCATTTCTAGCAAAGTACCCGTCCGTATAGTACATGTTTTTTTGGACACATCTGGTTCTGGTAATCAGACCCAACTTATGCTACCTCTACCAACTATTAGCATATTGGGGTAATTGAAGACTTGCTTACTAAACTTTTGATCTGGATGACGCGCTCAGTGTGGACTTCGGAATGTCACACACAGCACAGTAGACTAAACAACAACTGTTCCTCTTTATCACACGTAACGTTACTATAATCCGTTATGTAAAAGAACAACCCAGCTTGGAAAATAATGAACTTACTTTGATTTTATATGACATTTATTACTTATACTACAGCCGTATGGCACCGCTTCCTATTGTAATGAATTAAAAGTAGTCTATTGCAAACATATTTGATTTGAGAGATCAAAATGGTGTGCCTCACATGGCGACTGTTATTTTTACTCGATGGACTTTGTTTAGTTAACAATGGCCAGTGATTTTTAGCGTTCTAACATAATAGTCTCCATCTAACTTTTTAGTTGAA
This sequence comes from Glandiceps talaboti, assembly GCF_964340395.1. NCBI lineage: Eukaryota > Metazoa > Hemichordata > Enteropneusta > Spengelidae > Glandiceps > Glandiceps talaboti. The sequence continues at coordinate 22,486,980 of NC_135561.1, read as the reverse complement.
ACAAAAGTCATCATCAAAACATGCAAAGCTGTGCGATGACTTACCCAATGCTTTGAATATCACTGACAAGGTTGGCATGAACGCGATGTGCTGGTAACCTGACACTGCATGTATGACTAACCAGCTCATGACGGCTGAGGGCAGCCTTTAATTTCCTTGGCACACATGTATGCGATGGGCGATGTACAATACCAGAAACCATTAATTACATAAATTGCTCATTAATATTCATGGGATGTTTACCAAAACCTAATCAGTTCTTGCTATTACCCTATGGAACACGTCTACAAAATTTCGCTTGAATTGAGCCAGTTATTGTTTAGTGGTGATACAGACACACACACACACACACACACACACACACACACACACACACACACACACACACACACACACACACACACACACACACACACAGACTTTCCCTCTAATATGGAAGGAAAAAATGAATGTAAATGTGCCTAGCAACAAGACTACGCCCATTGCAACAGCCAAATGATTGCATATATTGCAAAGATGACAGGGATTAATAGACAAATGAATAAACTTTTTAAAAATTTATGCAAATATACCTAGCAACAATACCATACCCATCACAACAGCCATATGATGATGTATGTCACAAAGATAACATCAGGTATTCATAGACAAATGAACAAACATTCAGAAAAACCATACAAACATGTCTAGCAACATGACCCCGCCCAAAGCAACAGCCAAATGATCATGTATTTTGCAAAGATAACAACAGGACTGGATAGGCAACTGGATAATCATTCAGCAAATGAACACCTATAACTATTATGGATCAGCAATGTGGATAAAGAATTTAAAAAACTGCACAGTTGTGCTACAACACCATTGGCACTAATATTACATCTTGATCTTTGTCTTTGACCTCCATATTCAAGGTCAAATAGTACATTGGTCAATAAATTATGAAGTTTTGTATCTAGAGACACCATTCAAATTTGCATGATAACTTTGCCATAAAACACACCAGTTGGTGACTGTGTTTTCAGTGAATCTTTGTTTGCGTGTGGCAATATTAAAGAATGGCAAATGTGTTTAACATCTGGTAAAAAAGAATGAACCATTTAGTATGAATTATGTTAGTGGAAACACTGATGCTGTGTACTTTATATTTACTATAATATGTTATGTACATTACTGTAAACTTTTTGTGAATTTTCTCCTCAAAGATGCAAGAAGGAACAGAAACCTTGTGCAAGCTATTACACATAGGATCGCCCTCAGAAGACCTACATGTACAAAGTAGTAAGAAAGAGAGTACAATAAGTTATGGTAAGCCACTGGCACTATCTGATCTATTTACAGGTAAATATGGATATACCGGTATATGTTGATGGCTTGCATGCATGTCTGTATACCCACTGGTTGGATTAGCATGTCTGTATACCCACTGGTTGGATTTGCATGCATGTCTGTATACCCACTGGTTGGATTAGCATGTCTGTATACCCACTGGTTGGACTTGCATGCATGTCTGTATACCCACTGGTTGGATTAGCATGTCTGTATACCCACTGGTTGGACTTGCATGCATGTCTGTATACCCACTGGTTGGATTAGCATGTCTGTATACCCACTGGTTGGACTAGCATGTATGTATGTATACCCACTGGTTGGACTAGCATGTCTGTATATATACCCACTGGTTGGACTAGCATGTCTGTATACACACTGGTTGGACTAGCATGTCTGTATGTATACCCACTGGTTGGACTAGCATGTCTGTATACACACTGGTTGGACTAGCATGTCTGTATGTATACCCACTGGTTGGACTAGCATGTATGTATACTCACTGGTTGGACTAGCATGTCTGTATACCCACTGGTTGGACTAGCATGTCTATGTATACCCACTGGTTGGACTAGCATGTCTCTATGGCCACTAGTTGGACTAGCATGTTTTGTATACTTACTGGTTGGACTAGCATGTCTGTATACCCACTGGTTGGACTAGCATGTCTGTATACCCATTGGTTGGACTACTATGGCCACTGGTTTGATTAGCATGTTTGTATACCCACTGGTCAGTCTAGCATGTCTGTATGTATACCCACTGGTTGAACTAGCATGTCTGTCGGTATACCCACTGGACAGTCTAGCATGTCTGTATGTATACCCACTGGTCAGTCTAGCATGTCTGTATGTATACCCACTGGTCAGTCTAGCATGTCTGTTTGTATACCCACTGGTCAGTCTAGCATGTCTATGTATACCCACTGGTCAGTCTAGCATGTCTGTTTGTATACCCACTGGTCAGTGTAGCATGTCTGTTTGTATACCCACTGGTCGGACTAGCATGTCTATGCATACCCACTGGACAGTCTAGCATGTCTGTTTGTATACCCACTGGTCGGACTAGCATGTCTATGCATACTCACTGGTCAGTCTAGCATGTCTGTTTGTATACCCACTGGTCAGTCTAGCATGTCTGTTTGTATGCCCACTGGTCAGTCTAGCATGTCTGTTTGTATACCCACTGGTCAGTCTAGCATGTCTATGTATACCCACTGGTCAGTCTACCATGCCTGTTTTAGTATACCCACTGGTCAGTCTAGCATGTCTATGTATACCCACTGGTCAGTCTAGCATGTCTGTTTGTATACCCACTGGTCGGACTAGCATGTCTGTATGTATACCCACTGGTCAGTCTAGCATGTCTGTTTGTATACCCACTGGACAGTCTAGCATGTCTGTTTGTATACCCACTGGTCAGTCTAGCATGTCTGTTTGTATACCCACTGGTCAGTCTAGCATGTCTGTTTGTATACCCACTGGTCAGTCTAGCATGTCTGTTTGCATGCCCACTGGTCGGACTAGCATGTCTATGTATACCCACTGGACAGTCTAGTATGTCTGTATGTATACCCACTGGTCAGTCTAGCATGTCTGTTTGTATGCCCACTGGTCGGACTAGCATGTTTGTATACCCACTGGTTAGTCTAGCATGTCTGTTTTTGTATACCCACTGGTCAGTCTAGCATGTCTGTTTGTATACCCACTGGTCAGTCTAGCATGTCTATGTATACCCACTGGTCAGTCTAGCATGTCTGTGTATACCCACTGGTCAGTCTAGCATGTCTGTATGTATACCCACTGGACAGTCTAGCATGTCTGTTTGTATACCCACTGGACAGTCTAGCATGTCTGTGTGTATACCCACTGGACAGTCTAGCATGTCTATGTATACCCACTGGACAGTCTAGCATGTCTGTTTGTATGCCCACTGGACAGTCTAGCATTTCTATGTATACCCACTGGACAGTCTAGCATGTCTGTTTGTATACCCACTGGACAGTCTCGCATGTCTATGTATACCCACTGGACAGTCTAGCATGTCTATGTATACCCACTGGTCAGTCTAGCATGTCTATGTATACCCACTGGACAGTCTAGCATGTCTGGTTGTATATACCCACTGGACAGTCTAGCATGTCTATGCATACCCACTGGACAGTCTAGCATGTCTATGTATACCCACTGGACAGTCTAGCATGTCTGTTTGTATACCCACTGGACAGTCTTGCATGTCTGATTGTATACCCACTGATCAGTCTAGCATGTCTCTATGTATACCCACTGGACAGTCTAGCATGTCTGTTTGTATACCCACTGGACAGTCTAGCATGTCTGTTTGTATACCCACTGGACAGTCTAGCATGTCTATGTATACCCACTGGTCAGTCTAGCATGTCTGTTTGTATACCCACTGGACAGTCTAGCATGTCTATGTATACCCACTGGTCAGTCTAGCATGTCTGTTTGTATACCCACTGGACAGTCTAGCATGTCTGTATGTATACCCACTGGACAGTCTAGCATGTCTGTTTGTATACCCACTGAACAGTCTAGCATGTCTATGTATACCCACTGGACAGTCTAGCATGTCTGTTTGTATACCCACTGGACAGTCTAGCATGTCTATGTATACCCACTGGACAGTCTAGCACGTCTATGTATACCCACTGGACAGTCTAGCATGTCTGTTTGTATACCCACTGGACAGTCTAGTCTAGCATGTCTATGTATACCCACTGGTCAGTCTAGCATGTCTATGTATACCCACTGGACAGTCTAGCATGTCTATGTATACCCACTGGACAGTCTAGCATGTCTGTATGTATACCCACTGGACAGTCTAGCATGTCTGGTTGTATACCCACTGGACAGTCTAGCATGTCTATGTATACCCACTGGACAGTCTAGCATGTCTATGTATACCCACTGGACAGTCTAGCATGTCTGTATGTATACCCACTGGACAGTCTAGCATGTCTGTTTGTATACCCACTGGTCAGTCTAGCATGTCTGTTTGTATACCCACTGGTCAGTCTAGCATGTCTGTTTGTATACCCACTGGTCAGTCTAGCATGTCTGTATGTATACCCACTGGTCAGTCTAGCATGTCTGTTTGTATGCACTAGAAAACTACTATTAGTGATAGTAAGTGTTTTGTCATGGCTTATGAAAACCTGTTACAAATCTCTTTAGTACTGATTAGTACAGGAAAAACAAAGAACTTGTGATTAAATGGTTGCAATATTTAAATTTGCAGAGTCTGGCACACTATCACCTGCCACACCAATAACCACCCCTATGCAGAGTGGACCATCACCAGCAGTATCAGTAACCACCCCAGTGCAGAGTGGACCCTCCTTAGTATCACCAGTGGTTAACCCAGTGCAGAGTGGACCCTCCATGGTATCACCAGTGGTTAACCCAGTGCAGAGTGGACCCTCCTTAGTATCACCAGTGGTTAACCCAATGCAGAGTGGAATTGTTCAGCAGAGGGCCATGAGGACTAGCAATGTGACAACAGTACCATCACCACAACAAAACTGGGTATTAGAATTATTTCATTGGTGCCAATCCCATAGGTTTCCTCTACCTACTTATCAGTTCCAGAAAACAGCTCAGGTAAATATCACTGGACTTCTTGGGAGACAAGTGTTTATATACTTAACAAATTATCCAGTATAAATGAAGACTATTTATTTATTTTATTTATCAAAATCAATCCAATTCCTGCCTATCACAGATACATTGAAGTATTTACATATTGTCAATTTCTTTTAAATCATGTTTACAAGTAATATATGAAGAAAAGGACTATAGTATACACAAGCATTATGTTTGGTGTTCATATCCCTTTTACTGAATGTCAGCCATATTTGTAGTTAAAATCATTATTTACTGCATAACTGCATAACCGTAATACTTAGAGACGCCATTCAAGTGTCTACCCCAAAATTATCAGATGCAAGCTATCTTTTGAGACCTTGACCCTTGACCTTGAGGGCCAGTTATCCAAATCAAGCCAATTTCTGCCCATCACAGACACATTGTAGTAGTGTTTGAGGATCAGTGTCTTCTATGAAGACTTGTTGTTACTATGTTAGTCTGTCCTGAGATGATTAACATCAGTAATTGTATATAATTGTATATAAAAAAAAATAAACCAGGTATATGTATATATATGCTAAATTTCTACAACATGTAACTTACTGTAATGTATGTAGTGTTGCTGTCTGACTGCATTTTTGCATCATGAAATTATAAATTTCCAATTCATCTTCATTTCAGTTTGAATTGTCTTTCAAGTACATGCTGACAATGTATCACATTATCTTTGATATTACAGGACTCTGTTTATAGTACTGACAATGTATCTCATTATCTTTGATATTACAGGACTCTGTTTATAGTACTGACAATGTATCTCATTATCTTTGATATTACAGGACTCTGTTTATAGTACTGACAATATATCTCATTATCTTTGATATTACAGAGCTCTGTTTATAGTACTGACAATATATCTCATTATCTTTGATATTACAGGACTCTGTTTATAGTACTGACAATGTATCTCATTATCTTTGATATACAGGGCTCTGTTTATAGTACTGACAATGTATCTCATTATCTTTGATATTACAGAGCTCTGTTTATAGTACTGACAATATATCTCATTATCTTTGATATTACAGAGCTCTGTTTATAGTACTGACAATATATCTCATTATCTTTGATATTACAGAGCTCTGTTTATAGTACTGACAATGTATCTCATTATCTTTGATATTACAGAGCTCTGTTTATAGTACTGACAATGTATCTCATTATCTTTGATATTACAGGGCTCTGTTTATAGTACTGACAATGTATCTCATTATCTTTGATATTACAGGGCTCTGTTTATAGTACTGACAATGTATCTCATTATCTTTGATATACAGGGCTCTGTTTATAGTACTGACAATGTATCTCATTATCTTTGATATTACAGGACTCTGTTTATAGTACTGACAATGTATCTCATTATCTTTGATATTACAGAGCTCTGTTTATAGTACTGACAATGTATCTCATTATCTTTGATATTACAGGGCTCTGTTTATAGTACTGACAATGTATCTCATTATCTTTGATATTACAGGGCTCTGTTTATAGTACTGACAATGTATCTCATTATCTTTGATATTACAGGGCTCTGTTTATAGTACTGACAATGTATCTCATTATCTTTGATATTACAGGGTTCTGTTTATAGTACTGACAATGTATCTCATTATCTTTGATATTACAGGGCACTGTTTATAGTACTGACAATGTATCTCATTATCTTTGATATTACAGAACTCTGTTTATAGTACTGACAATGTATCTCATTATCTTTGATATTACAGAGCTCTGTTTATAGTACTGACAATGTATCTCATTATCTTTGATATTACAGGGCTCTGTTTATAGTACTGACAATGTATCTCATTATCTTTGATATTACAGGGCTCTGTTTATAGTACTGACAATGTATCTCATTATCTTTGATATTACAGAGCTCTGTTTATAGTACTGACAATGTATCTCATTATCTTTGATATTACAGGGCTCTGTTTATAGTACTGACAATGTATCTCATTATCTTTGATATTACAGGGCTCTGTTTATAGTACTGACAATGTATCTCATTATCTTTGATATTACAGAGCTCTGTTTATAGTACTGACAATGTATCTCATTATCTTTGATATTACAGGGCTCTGTTTATAGTACTGACAATGTATCTCATTATCTTTGATATTACAGGGCTCTGTTTATAGTACTGACAATGTATCTCATTATCTTTGATATTACAGGGTTCTGTTTATAGTACTGACAATGTATCTCATTATCTTTGATATTACAGAGCTCTGTTTATAGTACTGACAATATATCTCATTATCTTTGATATTACAGAGCTCTGTTTATAGTACTGACAATGTATCTCATTATCTTTGATATTACAGAACTCTGTTTATAGTACTGACAATGTATCTCATTATCTTTGATATTACAGAGCTCTGTTTATAGTACTGACAATGTATCTCATTATCTTTGATATTACAGGGCTCTGTTTATAGTACTGACAATGTATCTCATTATCTTTGATATTACAGAACTCTGTTTATAGTACTGACAATGTATCTCATTATCTTTGATATTACAGAGCTCTGTTTATAGTACTGACAATATATCTCATTATCTTTGATATTACAGGGCTCTGTTTATAGTACTGACAATGTATCTCATTATCTTTGATATTACAGAACTCTGTTTATAGTACTGACAATGTATCTCATTATCTTTGATATTACAGGACTCTGTCTTTAGTACTGTATTTATTGGTTCACATGCATTTAATGGTTTAGCTAGTTCTAATAAAGAACAAGCTAGTGCAAGTGCTGCGTCCATAGCTTACTTTAGTATGGTAAGTTTATCAAATTTTGCAAGAATTTTAAGTCCTCATAAATTGTCAGATCTATCACATTGTATTTTCTGCAATGAGACACTTCACTGTTCTCCATGTTTGTATGTTAAGCTGTGTATAGATGTCCATTGCTGTCAGTAATAACTAGGCACAGCTAAGTAGTTAGGTGGATTAATTGCTTTGATATTGGATGTGTGCAGAAAGTGTTGATATATGGTGTGTGTGTGTGTGTGTGTGTGTGTGTGTGTGTGTGTGTGTGTGTGTGTGTGTGTGTGTGTGGTGGTGGGGGGTATTTAGATTGTTCATGCCAAGTTGAAACATATCATTTTCTAATATTCTTTTGGTAAATTTGAGGATAATTTGGTGAAAATGATCATCATAGATTAGCCTTCTTCTGTAATACTCCAAGCCTGTGTGACTCTAGCCATATAGTATTACTCTCAACATTTCTTTATGTCAACAATTACCTTGACTTGTACTCAATGATTAACTCTTCAGACTAAGAACACAGCACAGCATCAGCAATATAGCCAGTCACCATTAACTCTTCAGACTAAGAACACAGCACAGCATCAGCAATATAACCAGTCACCAAGACAGTACAGTCAGCCATCAAACCAAGCACAGCAGCCATACCCTTTGATGACTGTACCAGTCAGTACACCTCATGGAGGAGTAGCAATCAGGGGGACCCACTACCCTCATTTTCAACAGCAGATGTCTGGGCAGATGCAATGCAGGATTGGTAAGTATTCTTACAAGAATTCTTGACCAATCAACCTAAGCAATCTTATAGGGTGTCAATTTGTAGGATACACTAGTCATAAAATAAAACTTAGGGTGTCAATTGTAGGATACACTAGTCATAAAATAAAACTTAGGGTGTCAATTTGATAGACACAGTAGTCATAAAATAAAACTTGGGGTGACAATTTTATGGACACAGTAGTCATAAAATAAAACTTAGAGTGTCAATTTGTAGGACACACAGTCCTATTTTGAGATTATAGTTCAAAACAAGTACACAAGAACAGGCCTACAGCAATAATGTACATACAGGCCTACAGCAATAATCTACATACAGGCCTACAGCAATAATGTACATACAGGCCTACAGCAATAATCTACATACAGGCCTACAGCAATAATCTACATACATGCCTACAGCAATAATCTACAAACAGGTCTACAGCAATAATGTACATACAGGCCTACAGCAATAATCTACATACAGGTCTACAGCAATAATGTACATACAGGCCTACAGCAATAATCTACATACAGGCCTACAGCAATAATGTACATACAGGTCTACAGCAATAATCTACATACAGGCCTACAGCAATAATGTACATACATGCCTACAGCAATAATCTACATACAGGCCTACAGCAATAATCTACATACAGGCCTACAGCAATAATCTACATACAGGTCTACAGCAATAATCTACATACAGGCCTACAGCAATAATGTACATACAGGTCTACAACAATAATCTACATACAGGCCTACAGCAATAATCTACATACAGGCCTACAGCAATAATGTACATACAGGCCTACAGCAATAATCTACATACAGGCCTACAGCAATAATCTACATACAGGCCTACAGCAATAATCTACATACAGGCCTACATCAATAATCTACATACAGGCCTACAGCAATAATGTACATACAGGTCTACAGCAATAATCTACATACAGGCCTACAGCAATAATCTACATACAGGTCTACAGCAATAATCTACATACAGGTCTACAGCAATAATCTACAAACAGGTCTACAACAATAATCTACATACAGGTCTACAGCAATAATCTACATACAGGCCTACAGCAATAATGTACATACAGGCCTACAGCAATAATCTACATACAGGCCTACAGCAATAATCTACATACAGGCCTACAGCAATAATCTACATACAGGCCTACAGCAATAATCTACATACAGGCCTACAGCAATAATCTACATACAGGTCTACAGCAATAATCTACATACAGGCCTACAGCAATAATCTACATACAGGCCTACAGCAATAATCTACATACAGGTCTACAGCAATAATGTACATACAGGCCTACAGCAATAATCTACATACAGGTCTACAGCAATAATCTACATACAGGTCTACAGCAATAATGTACATACAGGCCTACAGCAATAATCTACATACAGGCCTACAGCAATAATCTACATACAGGTCTACAGCAATAATGTACATACAGGCCTACAACAATAATCTACATACAGGCCTACAGCAATAATGTACATACAGGTCTACAGCAATAATCTACAAACAGGTCTACAACAATAATCTACATACAGGCCTACAGCAATAATCTACATACAGGTCTACAGCAATAATCTACATACAGGTCTACAGCAATAATGTACATACAGGCCTACAGCAATAATCTACAAACAGGTCTACAGCAATAATCTACATACAGGCCTACAACAATAATGTACATACAGGCCTACAGCAATAATCTACATACAGGCCTACAGCAATAATGTACATACAGGTCTACAGCAATAATCTACATACAGGCCTACAACAATAATCTACAAACAGGTCTACAACAATAATCTACATACAGGCCTACAGCAATAATCTACATACAGGTCTACAGCAATAATCTACATACAGGTCTACAGCAATAATGTACATACAGGCCTACAGCAATAATCTACAAACAGGTCTACAGCAATAATCTACATACAGGCCTACAACAATAATCTACATACAGGTCTACAACAATAATCTACATACAGGTCTACAACAATAATCTACATACAGGTCTACAACAATAATCTACATACAGGCCTACAGCAATAATGTACATACAGGCCTACAACAATAATCTACATACAGGTCTACAACAATAATCTACATACAGGCCTACAGCAATAATCTACATACAGGCCTACAGCAATAATGTACATACAGGCCTACAGCAATAATCTACATACAGGTCTACAACAATAATCTACATACAGGTCTACAACAATAATCTACATACAGGCCTACAGCAATAATCTACATACAGGTCTACAACAATAATCTACATACAGGTCTACAACAATAATCTACATACAGGCCTACAGCAATAATCTACATACAGGCCTACAGCAATAATGTACATACAGGCCTACAGCAATAATCTACAAACAGGTCTACAGCAATAATCTACAAACAGGCCTACAGCAATAATCTACATACAGGCCTACAGCAATAATCTACATACAGGCCTACAGCAATAATGTACATACAGGCCTACAGCAATAATCTACAAACAGGTCTACAGCAATAATCTACAAACAGGTCTACAGCAATAATCTACATACAGGCCTACAGCAATAATCTACATACAGGCCTACAGCAATAATCTACATACAGGCCTACAGCAATAATCTACATACAGGTCTACAGCAATAACCTACATACAGGCCTACAGCAATAATCTACATACAGGCCTACAGCAATAATCTACATACAGGCCTACAGCAATAATCTACATACAGGCCTACAGCAATAATCTACATACAGGCCTACAGCAATAATCTACATACAGGCCTACAGCAATAATCTACAAACAGGCCTACAGCAATAATCTACATACCGGCCTACAGCAATAATCTACATACAGGCCTACAGCAATAATCTACATACAGGCCTACAGCAATAATCTACATACAGGCCTACAGCAATAATCTACATACAGGCCTACAGCAATAATCTACATACAGGCCTACAGCAATAATCTACATACAGGTCTACAGCAATAATCTACATACAGGCCTACAGCAATAATCTACATACAGGCCTACAGCAATAATCTACATACAGGCCTACAGCAATAATCTACATACAGGCCTACAGCAATAATCTACATACAGGTCTACAGCAATAATCTACATACAGGCCTACAGCAATAATCTACATACAGGCCTACAGCAATAATCTACATACAGGCCTACAGCAATAATCTACATACATGCCTACAGCAATAATCTACATACAGGCCTACAGCAATAATCTACATACAGGCCTACAGCAATAATCTACATACAGGCCTACAGCAATAATCTACATACAGGCCTACAGCAATAATCTACATACAGGCCTACAGCAATAATCTACATACAGGCCTACAGCAATAATCTACATACAGGTCTACAGCAATAATCTACATACAGGCCTACAGCAATAATCTACATACAGGCCTACAGCAATAATCTACATACAGGCCTACAGCAATAATCTACATACAGGCCTACAGCAATAATCTACATACAGGCCTACAGCAATAATCTACATACAGGCCTACAGCAATAATCTACATACAGGCCTACAGCAATAATCTACATACAGGCCTACAGCAATAATCTACATACAGGCCTACAGCAATAATCTACATACAGGCCTACAGCAATAATCTACATACAGGTCTACAACAATAATCTACAAACAGGCCTACAGCAATAATCTACATACAGGCCTACAGCAATAATCTACATACAGGCCTACAGCAATAATCTACATACAGGCCTACAGCAATAATGTACATACAGGCCTACAGCAATAATCTACATACAGGTCTACAGCAATAATGTACATACAGGCCTACAGCAATAATCTACATACAGGCCTACAGCAATAATCTACATACAGGCCTACAGCAATAATGTACATACAGGTCTACAACAATAATCTACATACAGGCCTACAGCAATAATGTACATACAGGTCTACAGCAATAATCTACATACAGGTCTACAACAATAATCTACATACAGGTCTACAACAATAATCTACATACAGGCCTACAGCAATAATGTACATACAGGTCTACAGCAATAATCTACATACAGGCCTACAGCAATAATGTACATACAGGCCTACAGCAATAATCTACATACAGGTCTACAACAATAATCTACATACAGGCCTACAGCAATAATCTACATACAGGTCTACAGCAATAATCTACATACAGGTCTACAACAATAATGTACATACAGGCCTACAGCAATAATGTACATACAGGTCTACAGCAATAATCTACATACAGGTCTACAGCAATAATCTACATACAGGCCTACAGCAATAATGTACATACAGGCCTACAGCAATAATCTACATACAGGTCTACAACAATAATCTACATACAGGCCTACAGCAATAATGTACATACAGGCCTACAGCAATAATCTACATACAGGTCTACAACAATAATCTACATACAGGCCTACAGCAATAATCTACATACAGGTCTACAGCAATAATCTACATACAGGTCTACAGCAATAATCTACATTGTACATACAGGCCTACAGCAATAATCTACATACAGGCCTACAGCAATAATCTACATACAGGCCTACAGCAATAATCTACATTGTACATACAGGCCTACAGCAATAATCTACATACAGGCCTACAGCAATAATCTACATACAGGCCTACAGCAATAATCTACATATATGGCCTACAGCAATAATCTACATTGTACATACAGGCCTACAGCAATAATCTACATACAGGCCTACAGCAATAATCTACATACAGGTCTACAGCAATAATCTACATACAGGCCTACAGCAATAATCTACATACAGGCCTACAGCAATAATCTACATACAGGTCTACAACAATAATCTACATACAGGCCTACAGCAATAATCTACATACAGGTCTACAGCAATAATGTACATACAGGTCTACAGCAATAATCTACATACAGGCCTACAGCAATAATCTACATACAGGCCTACAGCAATAATCTACATACAGGTCTACAGCAATAATGTACATACAGGTCTACAGCAATAACCTACATACAGGTCTACAGCAATAATCTACAAACAGGCCTACAGCAATAATCTACATACAGGCCTACAGCAATAATCTACATACAGGTCTACAGCAATAATCTACATACAGGTCTACAGCAATAATGTACATACAGGCCTACAGCAATAATCTACATACAGGTCTACAGCAATAATCTACATACAGGTCTACAGCAATAATCTACATACAGGCCTACAGCAATAATCTACATACAGGTCTACAGCAATAATCTACATACAGGCCTACAGCAATAATCTACATACAGGCCTACAGCAATAATGTACATACAGGTCTACAGCAATAATCTACATACAGGTCTACAGCAATAATCTACATACAGGTCTACAGCAATAATCTACATACAGGCCTACAGCAATAATCTACATACAGGCCTACAGCAATAATCTACATACAGGTCTACAGCAATAATGTACATACAGGCCTACAGCAATAATCTACATACAGGTCTACAGCAATAATCTACATACAGGTCTACAGCAATAATCTACATACAGGCCTACAGCAATAATGTACATACAGGTCTACAGCAATAATCTACATACATGCCTACAGCAATAATGTACATACAGGCCTACAGCAATAATCTACATACAGGTCTACAGCAATAATCTACATACAGGCCTACAGCAATAATCTACATACATGCCTACAGCAATAATGTACATACAGGCCTACAGCAATAATCTACATACAGGCCTACAGCAATAATCTACATACAGGCCTACAGCAATAATCTACAAACAGGTCTACAGCAATAATCTACATACAGGCCTACAGCAATAATGTACATACAGGTCTACAGCAATAATCTACAAACAGGTCTACAACAATAATCTACATACAGGCCTACAGCAATAATCTACATACAGGCCTACAGCAATAATCTACATACAGGCCTACAGCAATAATCTACATACAGGCCTACAGCAATAATCTACATACAGGTCTACAGCAATAATCTACATACAGGCCTACAGCAATAATGTACATACAGGCCTACAGCAATAATGTACATACAGGTCTACAGCAATAATCTACATACAGGTCTACAGCAATAATCTACATACAGGCCTACAGCAATAATCTACATACAGGCCTACAGCAATAATCTACATACAGGCCTACAGCAATAATCTACATACAGGCCTACAGCAATAATGTACATACAGGCCTACAGCAATAATCTACATACAGGCCTACAGCAATAATCTACATACAGGCCTACAGCAATAATCTACATACAGGCCTACAGCAATAATCTACATACAGGCCTACAGCAATAATGTACATACAGGCCTACAACAATAATCTACATACAGGCCTACAGCAATAATCTACATACAGGCCTACAGCAATAATCTACATACAGGCCTACAGCAATAATCTACATACAGGTCTACAGCAATAATGTACATACAGGTCTACAGCAATAATCTACAAACAGGTCTACAGCAATAATCTACATACAGGCCTACAGCAATAATCTACATACAGGCCTACAGCAATAATCTACATACAGGCCTACAGCAATAATCTACATACAGGCCTACAGCAATAATCTACATACAAGCCTACAGCAATAATCTACATACAAGCCTACAGCAATAATCTTCATACAGGCCTACAGCAATAATCTACATACAGGTCTACAGCAATAATCTACATACAGGCCTACAGCAATAATCTACATACAGGCCTACAGCAATAATCTACATACAGGCCTACAGCAATAATCTACATACAGGTCTACAGCAATAATCTACATACAGGCCTACAGCAATAATCTACATACAGGTCTACAACAATAATCTACATACAGGCCTACAGCAATAATCTACATACAGGCCTACAGCAATAATCTACATACAGGCCTACAGCAATAATCTACATACAGGTCTACAGCAATAATCTACATACAGGCCTACAGCAATAATCTACATACAGGCCTACAGCAATAATCTACATACAGGCCTACAGCAATAATCTACATACAGGTCTACAGCAATAATCTACATACAGGCCTACAGCAATAATCTACATACAGGTCTACAACAATAATCTACATACAGGCCTACAGCAATAATCTACATACAGGCCTACAGCAATAATCTACATACAGGCCTACAGCAATAATCTACATACAGGTCTACAGCAATAATCTACATACAGGTCTACAACAATAATCTACATACAGGCCTACAGCAATAATCTACATACAGGCCTACAGCAATAATGTACATACAGGCCTACAGCAATAATCTACATACAGGCCTACAGCAATAATCTACAAACAGGCCTACAGCAATAATGTACATACAGGCCTACAGCAATAATCTACATACAGGCCTACAGCAATAATGTACATACAGGCCTACAGCAATAATCTACATACAGGTCTACAGCAATAATGTACATACAGGCCTACAGCAATAATCTACATACAGGCCTACAGCAATAATCTACATACAGGCCTACAGCAATAATGTACATACAGGCCTACAGCAATAATCTACATACAGGCCTACAGCAATAATATATAAGTGGTTTATTTACCCAATCGTATAAAATGATTACAAAATAATGGTAACAAAAATCAAAAGAGAGAAGGGTAAATGGGGAGTCAAGAAATAGCTTACAGCTAGTCTAGCTTGATCCCCGACATTGTATATTGCGAATGGAAACAATAAGAGGGTTCAGTCATTAAGATGACTGAAAACATAACTGGGAGAAGAAAATATATCACATATACATATACATATACATATGCATATACATATACATGTACACACAAAAAACATTTTTACTACATGAAAAAGTCTAATACAATAAACGAAAAGTCAATACATCTGTAAGTTTACAATTTAATCACCTGTACTGCTCTACTAAATATTGTTTAAGAGATTTCCTAAAAATATGTTGGGAATTTTTCGATCTGATTTGGATAGGAATATCATTCCAAATTTTTGCACCTACGAATGAAATAGCAAACTGACCAGAATTTGTTCTCGCATGGTACGGGTAAAGATTTTGACGATGGCAGAGTCTCGTGTCATATTCATGTTTTTTGTCACTAAAATAATCGGACAAGATATGTGGTGAGTTCAAGTGAACCAGGCTGTAAATAAAAGAACCTATTAAGAGTTTGTGAAGCTTGTAAATATCTAGAATATTTAGCTGTATAAATAAAGGAGCCGAGTGTTCCATGTGAGATTTGAACAGCATCGTGCGAACAATCATTTTTTGGGCAGTTAGAATGCAATTCAGATATGTTGGGTAAGTACTGCCCCAAACCTCTAGGCCGTAAGAAATATGGGGAAGTATAAAGGCATTGTACAAAAGTATTAAAATACTTAGTGGTAAAATGTGTCTTAGTCTATACAGAATTCCACATTTCTTCCTTATGAGTATATTTATTCTGTTAATATGGTCAGACCAGGTGAGGTGTTTATCTAATGAAATTCCAACAAAAGAAACAACATCCACCTCTTTGATTTGATCTCCACGAATGACAATAGAACCAGTTACATCTATTTTTTGTTGTCGACCCCTGAAGATAATAAAATTTGTTTTATTTCTATTTATGGTTAATTTATTGCTATCACACCAGAGTTGAACATCATGTAAATGATTTGATACTGTAGTAAGATCAATGTGATATGGATTAGAAAAAGAATGGAAAAGATTGGAATCGTCTGCGAACAGTCGAAAATCAAAGAATGTTGAAGACTTTTGTAGATCATTTATATAGATAAGAAATAAAGTGGGACCCAGAACTGAGCCTTGAGGTACACCATGACAAATTGTGGATTTTACTGACGAATGGCCATTTGAGTGGACGAACTGAGAGCGGTCTGTGAGATAACTTTTTACCCATTCTTGACAAGGACCCCTAAACCCATAATGTTCAAGTTTGGATAACAAAATTGGATGATTGATTGTGTCGAAAGCTTTGCTGAAATCAATAAATATTCCTATAGTTGGGCTTCCCTTGTCGATTTCTCGCAAAATATGATTTACTATATTGATCAGGGTCAGGTTGGTACTATGTTTTTTTCTGAAGCCGTACTGATGCTTGTACAAAATATCGAATTTTTCAAGGTAGGAAGTAATTTGTGTATTTATAGCTTTTTCAAAAACCTTGCTAAACAAGGGCAGAATGGATATCGGTCTATAGTTTCCAATTGTTTCCCTATCTCCTTTTTTGAAAATAGGCGTAACTTTAGCAATTTTTAGGGCTGTGGGGAATACACCAGTTGAAAATGAAATATTTATAATGTGGGCCAATGGCTTTGATATGATATCAGCTGCGTCGATAAGGAGCCTTGGGGGTAGATTATCCCATCCGCTAGCTTTTTTGCAATCTAAATTGGCTAAAAGTCTGGTTACCTCAAAGACAGTAACTGGTTGAAGAAAAAAGGAGTGTGGTAAAGATAAATCAAGATAATCCCTATAATCACAAGATGCATGTGGAATATCGTTTGCCAGCTTTTCACCAACTTGAACAAAAAAATCATTGAAACTCTGAACTACCTCAGCTGGGTCTGACACAACACGTCCAGTACCATTTACATCAATATTTAAATTTTCTGGCAACTTATCAGGACCGTATTTCTTACCCAAAAGATCATTCACAACATTCCAAATTTTGTTACTCTGGTTTACATTGAATAAATTTACATAGTAATTCTTTTTAGCACATCTCAGAACACTGGTAAGTATATTTCTGTAAGACTTGTAATGAGAAACTGCACTTGACTCATGTTGACTGGTAATAACTTTTGCATATAATGTGTGCTTAGTGTTAATAGATTTCTTAATTGCTTTAGTTATCCAAGGATTTTTATTTCGCTTAGACTTGAGAGTCTTGACCTTCATGGGTGCATGAAGATCGCACACCTGGATGAATAAGTCGTGAAATGTGTCAAAGGCAGTATCTGCATTACTATTGTTATTTAAAATATTCCAATCCACCTTACGTAAGTCAGAAACAAAATTATCC
The DNA here is from genome assembly GCF_964340395.1 of Glandiceps talaboti. NCBI lineage: Eukaryota > Metazoa > Hemichordata > Enteropneusta > Spengelidae > Glandiceps > Glandiceps talaboti. Next base: position 22,468,312 of record NC_135561.1, on the reverse strand, counting down.
TTATTATAACACTTGAAGTCTCTTACAAGTACAGACCTTAAAATTTGTAAATGTATATTAAAATTATCAAAAATGGAGAAGACCGGGAAATGATCAGAGATATCAGCAATGATTGTACCTGCGTCAATCTGACAGGAGCATATATTTGTATAAATGTGGTCAATTGTTGATTTCGAGGTATTTGTGATTCTGGTTGGCACTGAGATTAACTGTTCAAGATGAAGACACTGCATTCTAGATACGAAATTTCTGGCATTATTATCTGGCTTGGCAACATCGATATTGAAATCTCCCATGAGAATACAATATTTCTTATCAAGTTTTACATTACAAAGAACATCAAAAAGACTATTTTCGAACTCTGAAATATTTGTACCCGGTTTACGGTATAAAACACCAACGACAATGCGATTTTTACTACCACAAATTTCAAACCATAAGGATTCTGTGTGCATAACATTATATTGCAAAATCTTATAGTTGAGGGAGGAGTGGATGTATGCACCAACTCCACCACCTCGGCCAAAGTTTCTCGACACTAGCTCTAGAGAATAGTTTGGTAAATTAAGTAGACTGGAATTGTCAATTTTCCAAGTTTCGGAAATACCGATAACTTTGAAAGAGTTTTCCATACAATGGTTATACAAAAGAGCAACATCGTCTATGCTATTAGAAAGTGAGCGAGCATTGCAATGTGACACAGAGAAAGAAGTTTTGAGATTTGAATAGAAATTCTGGTTAAATATTGTCGGTTCTAATGAATGGTTATTGATAACAAAAAGATTATCTATATAGGTTTGGTCACTGTTCATAAGAAAAATGTTACATTTGCCTCAATAACTAATTAAGTACAATACTTAGCAATATCAGCTTCATTTGAGATTGTAATAGATCGAGCTTGCTGGTCTCTCTTGATGTAAATTCGGCCATTGTGAGTCCACAGATATCGATATCCCGACTTCTTCCTTGCATTGTTGACTTTACCTTGAAGTTGTCTTGCAGCAGGACATAAATTCTCATTTATATAGATATTGTTCTTTGTAGAGTAGCCAAGATTTTCTGTCGATATGTCTTTTATCTTGCGGCGCTGGTCATAGATAGCGTTCCGACTTCTTCGGTTGGTGAATGCTACAATTATCGGTCTGTGTCGAGCAGTGTGAGGTAGAGTAGGGCTTTGGACTTTGCCGATGCGATGCGTAACATCGATGTCATCTATACTGATTCCAGGATTGATGTTTCGTAAAACAGATAATGTTATGTCATCTGTATTTTCATTTTCGCGCTCAGGTATTCCACTAATTTCCAAGTTATTTCGGCGCGAATACTGGTTTTGTTGATTTGCATCTATTTCCAAGGTAGTGATACGATTACGTAACTCGGTATTTGTTTTTTCGAGATTTTTGTTCGTTTCCTCAAGTTCAGAAATGCGATAAAGCAGATTCTCGAACTTTTCGTTAATGAAATCCATTGACGTCGTCAAGGTTGTTTGGCCATGTTTCAGACTAGAGATCTCTTGACTGATGTATTCCAGTTTTTCCATTACTAATACCAATGTAACGTCACCTTTGTTACCTGTTGACACGTCATCGTCAGCCGCCATGTTAGCATTACTTTCTTGGAGTTGTAGGGTTGTAGATCTTTTCATGTTGCAGGAGCGGCATAACATCAAATCATCGCCACTCGAGACTACTGCTCTCTTGGTCTTGCAATGAGAACACTTTGAAGGCATGACAATGGTCCACTAATCGCAAAAATAGGCAGTATTTAGGCAAACTTTTGGGGAGCCATGTACATAGTGATGTTGTTCCTTGTGTACCGCCCTCTAATCTACATACAGGCCTACAGCAATAATCTACATACAGGCCTACAGCAATAATCTACATACAGGTCTACAGCAATAATCTACATACAGGTCTACAGCAATAATCTACATACAGGTCTACAGCAATAATCTACATACAGGCCTACAGCAATAATCTACATACAGGTCTACAGCAATAATCTACATACAGGCCTACAGCAATAATGTACATACAGGCCTACAGCAATAATCTACATACATAAGGATTACCCAGATAAGGATTGTAGTACAAGACATATGTGATATGAGTTTGGAACCAGATACATTGTAATGGACTATCTATATTTTGGCATCCTTTTCAAAGTGAAGAATTAACAAACCAACAACTGTAAGTTAATGGTAATGAGAGGAAAGTTCACAAATTAGTATAAATGTCAATTATAAAGACTAATGAGTGTCTTCTTGTCTATAATATACCTTACTGATTTCTTGTCTAAATAACTAATATTTTGTGTTCATGAAACATACTTAGGATAGTGCACAGCTCCTTTTGATGCAACAATCAAACTTAGTCAAGTAAACAATGATGAAAAACAACTAGTGAACAAGGAAGAGACATTTTTAGCACAAGTGAAGTGATAAGGTTCAGTAGTGCTATAGGCGCAGCATGGTGTGGTCTCTGTCCATCTATCTGTCTATCTCTCTGTGTGTATATGTGTGTATGACTTACAACTCTTTTTTTATTACCTTATACCCTGTACTGGACACACATACATTTTTTATGAGTGAGACAACATTAGAAGTAATTGGATATGAGATCCTTATCAATGCTGACCAGTCTGATAAGGATCTCATATCCAATTACTTCTAATGTTGTCTCACTCAAAAAAAAGTATGTGTGCCCAGTAAAGTTTGTAAGGTAATAAGAAAATGGTTGGAAACTCAAAAACTGCCAGACTGATTGCCTTCGTGGTGGCATTACATGTGGTGTCTACTTGGAAAATTGTTTAAAGCGAAATGATTGCACACCTTAGGTCTGTGTTTTGGGTCAAAAAATTTAATTTTGGTGAAAAAACTTAAACTCAAAAAAAAACACTGGGCACTGAGATTCGCCTGAAATTTGGTGAAGATGGTGTACACACAAAAGATTGTTCATGACATGGTGATCCCATTGGAGATATGCAAATGAGGAATAAAAATGTGACTCTTTGCTAAAAAATCTTTAATTAGTCACTTCGTCCGGCGGGGGACTTATGGATTGGGTTCCATCCATCTGTCCGTCCGTCCGTCCATCCAGAGCCATTTCTTGGAGATGTCTGGACCGATTTTTTTCAAACTTGGTACAGGGGCAACATACAATGACATACACATGCACGTCAATTTGTTTCATGATACGATCCAATATGGCCGCCTAGCTGCCATTTTGTTTGCAAATTTTCCCTGTCCAAAACCATAACTCAGACATGCTTGAACAGATCTCAATCAAAGTTGATATTAGCAGAGTGTTGTATGACATACATGTGCATATCCATTTTCGTCGTGATACAATCCAATATGGCTGCCTGGCAGCCATTTTATTGGCACAGTTTTCATGTCCAAAGCCATAACTCAGACATGCTTGAACAGGTCACCCCCCCCATGACAACATAAACTGCCAATTCCTTAAAATCCAATCATAGCGGGGACTATGTCATTCTCAATGACTTGTTCCAAAAGTACTTGTCAGATTTGGCTGACATTTCGCAGGGCTGTTTCTATGGATGTACAGATCAAGTGATATTTCAAAATTATGTAATGAGCTCATTAGTGATATGCAATTAGGGCTAAAAAAAAATATGTGATGTTTTTGGTGACTTGTTTTTAAAAAGTATTTAAGCAGATAAGATTGTACAGAAATTATTGTTTATTGATCTCATTAAACCAGTAAAAATGTTATGAATACTTCACATAATGTAACAAGTGTATGTCAGTGGCACTGCAATTATCTCTCCATGGAGGTTGCTTGCAAACATTCTCTATGTCAGTGGCACTGCAATTATCTCTCCATGGATGTTGCTTGCAAACATTCTCTAAGTCAGTAGCACTGCAATTATCTCTCCATGGAGGTTGCTTGCAAACATTCTCTAAGTCAGTAGCACTGCAATTATCTCTCCATGGAGGTTGCTTGCAGACATTCTCTATGTCAGTGGCACTGCAATTATCTCTCCATGGAGGTTGCTTGCAAACATTCTCTATGTCAGTGGCACTGCAATTATCTCTCCATGGAGGTTGCTTGCAAACATTCTCTATGTCAGTGGCACTGCAATTATCTCTCCATGGAGGTTGCTTGCAAACATTCTCTATGTCAGTGGCACTGCAATTATCTCTCCATGGATGTTGCTTGCAGACATTCTCTATGTCAGTGGCACTGCAATTATCTCTCCATGGAGGTTGCTTGCAAACATTCTCTATGTCAGTGGCACTGCAATTATCTCTCCATGGAGGTTGCTTGCAAACATTCTCTATGTCAGTGGCACTGCAATTATCTCTCCATGGATGTTGCTTGCAAACATTCTCTATGTCAGTGGCACTGCAATAATCTCTCCATGGAGGTTGCTTGCAAACATTCTCTATGTCAGTAGCACATGCAATTATCTCTCCATGGATGTTGCTTGCAAACATTCTCTATGTCAGTGGCACTGCAATTATCTCTCCATGGATGTTGCTTGCAAACATTCTCTATGTCAGTGGCACTGCAATTATCTCTCCATGGAGGTTGCTTGCAAACATTCTCTATGTCAGTGGCACTGCAATTATCTCTCCATGGAGGTTGCTTGCAGATATTCTCTATGTCAGTGGCACTGCAATTATCTCTCCATGGAGGTTGCTTGCAAACATTCTCTATGTCAGTGGCACTGCAATTATCTCTCCATGGATGTTGCTTGCAAACATTCTCTATGTCAGTGGCACTGCAATTATCTCTCCATGGAGGTAATTGCTTGCAGATATTCTCTATGTCAGTGGCACTGCAATTATCTCTCCATGGATGTTGCTTGCAGATATTCTCTATGTCAGTGGCACTGCAATTATCTCTCCATGGAGGTTGCTTGCAAACATTCTCTATGTCAGTGGCACTGCAGCTATCTCTCCCTGGAGGTTGCTTGCAAACATTTTCATACATAGTTCGATGTTTTCACCATATATACACTGTGAGACATGCATAGGTGTGTATACATAGTTCGATGTTTTCACCATATATACACTGTGAGACATGCACATGTGTATACATAGTTCGATGTTTTCACCATATATACACTGTGAGACCTGCATAGGTGTGTATACACAGTTCGATGTTTTCACCATATATACACTGTGAGACATGCATAGGTGTGTATACACAGTACAGTGTTTTCACCATATATACACTGTGAGACATGCATAGGTGTGTATACACAGTTCGATGTTTTCACCATATATACACTGTGAGACCTGCATAGGTGTGTATACACAGTTCGATGTTTTCACCATATATACACTGTGAGACATGCATAGGTGTGTATACATAGTTCGATGTTTTCACCATATATACACTGTGAGACATGCATAGGTGTGTATATACAGTTCGATGTTTTCACCATATATACACTGTGAGACATGCATAGGTGTGTATACACAGTTCGATGTTTTCACCATATATACACTGTGAGACATGCATAGGTGTGTATACATAGTTCGATGTTTTCACCATATATACACTGTGAGACCTGCATAGGTGTGTATACATAGTTCGATGTTTTCACCATATATACACTGTGAGACCTGCATAGGTGTGTATATACAGTTCGATGTTTTCACCATATATACACTGTGAGACATGCATAGGTGTGTATACACAGTTCGATGTTTTCACCATATATACACTGTGAGACATGCATAGGTGTGTATATACAGTACAGTGTTTTCACCATATATACACTGTGAGACATGCATAGGTGTGTATATACAGTTCGATGTTTTCACCATATATACACTGTGAGACATGCATAGGTGTGTATACACAGTTCGATGTTTTCACCATATATACACTGTGAGACATGCATAGGTGTGTATACACAGTTCGATGTTTTCACCATATATACACTGTGAGACATGCATAGGTGTGTATACACAGTACAGTGTTTTCACCATATATACACTGTGAGACATGCATAGGTGTGTATACACAGTTCGATGTTTTCACCATATATACACTGTGAGACATGCATAGGTGTGTATACACAGTTCGATGTTTTCACCATATATACACTGTGAGACATGCATAGGTGTGTATACACAGTACAGTGTTTTCACCATATATACACTGTGAGACATGCATAGGTGTGTATACACAGTTCGATGTTTTCACCATATATACACTGTGAGACATGCATAGGTGTGTATACACAGTTCGATGTTTTCACCATATATACACTGTGAGACATGCATAGGTGTGTATACACAGTACAGTGTTTTCACCATATATACACTGTGAGACATGCATAGGTGTGTATACACAGTTCGATGTTTTCACCATATATACACTGTGAGACCTGCATAGGTGTGTATACACAGTACAATGTTTTCACCATATATGTACTGTGAAGTTTATGTAGCATATGTCATAGACACTGGAAAAGAAGACAAAATATGGCAATACATGTACCTACTACTACATCACAATATATTCATTATTTCTCCTATACATGATGACAACTAAATCTTATAAAAGCATTGTTGGAAAATACAGTTCATTGAACCAAAAGGATTGACAGAAAACTAGTTTAATTGATGTTTCATTCCTACCGAGTGCATTGTGTGCAGAAAAATGTGTGGACCTCATTAAAAATATTGAAATTGTGAACTGGTAACATTATCTTGAAAATTATTGACACCCTAAACTTGCTCATGTTGTAATTTAAATAATTCTACACTGTGTAGGTATAAACTACATATAATAGGTCGTACTATGATCAATATTTACTCTTTGCTTGCAGGTCAATCATCTTTTACTCCAAGAGCTGCTTTTCCAAATCCACAGCTGCAAAGAAACTTATCACCAAAAATACAACAAAGTCAACAGGACCCAAAGTGGCAATATATGTCCCAACCAGCAGGTGGTGCTCATCAACTGCCGCAACAACATGGACTAGATAGAAAACAACAAATTTATATGCAATCACCACATCAGGTGTTTCATGCTGACACTACTCAACACTCAAACTTAAGTCGAAGTAATCTCCAACCAACAGCTAATATATTTGTGCCATTACAGGTGAGAAATAGCTTTTCAACAATAGAATAATAGCACTTAGTCTTTAGAAAATAGATAAATTTAAAACTTTCATTTGTTCATTCTATTACAGGTGAGAGATAGCTCTCATGGTAAAATGTTACTCTGTTTTATTGATAAATGAAGATCAGGGTCAAAAACCATATGTCCATCAATCCACATGTAGCTTTATCTGACACACATACTTTCAACCAAACCTAGCACAAATGTCAGACATCACTTGGGCATATGAGATGTCAATCAATGTTTAGACATTGTCTGTAGAGATATCAATCAATGTTTAGACATTGTCTGTAGAGATATCAATCAATGTTTAGACATTGTCCATAGAGATATCAATCAATGTTTAGACATTGTCCATAGAGATGTCAATCAATGTTTAGACATTGTCTGTAGAGATATCAATCAATGTTTAGACATTGTCTGTAGAGATATCAATCAATGTTTAGACATTGTCTGTAGAGATGTCAATCAATGTTTAGACATTGTCTGTAGAGATGTCAATCAATGTTTAGACATTGTCTGTAGAGATATCCATCTGTGATATGAAAGTTAGGGCTAAAAATGTGTCTTTTTGGTTAAAAATCTATCATTCCAAAACTACTGAGCAGATTGGGCTGAAATTTAATGTAATGGGAATGCATCTAGGGATGTATGGGCGAAGAAATATTAAGCATACAATGATTCCATGAGTGATATGCAAATTAGGTGTACAAATGTTCACTTTTGGTTAAAAACTTATATCTCAAAAAGTACTTGGTCACCGAGTCTGAAACTTGGTGAGATGTTTCTGAAAGTGTTATTCTGCAGATTTTCTTCAAAACATTTTGAGAAAATTGGCCCGAGCGACCATGACCACGCCCTTAGCAACCAAATTGCAGTATATTTTGGTCAAATAACAACATCATCTGGTAGGCAAATGAGTTAACATTTAAAAAATGTATGCAAATACCCTAGCAACCATGGCCACGCCCATAGCAACAGCCAAACGGTCGTGTATTTCACAAAGATAACAACAGGGATTAATAGACAATTGAATAAACATTCAAAAAATGTATGTAAATTTGCCTAGCAACAAGACCACGCCCATAGCAACAGCCAAATAATCACGTATATTGCAAAGATAGCAACAGGAATAGAAAGACAAATGAATAAACATTCAAAAAATGTATGCAAATGTGCCCAGCAACAAGACCATGCCCATAGCAACAGCCAAATTATCACATATATTGCAAAGATAACAACGGGGATTAATAGACAATTGAATAAACATTCAAAAAATGTATGTAAATATGCCTAGCAACAAGACCACGCCCATAGCAACAGCCAAATTATCACATATATTGCAAAGATAATATGAGGAATTCATACACAAGTGAACAAAAACATACAAAAATGTATGCAAATATATCTAACAACATGACCATGCCCATAGCAACAGCAATCATACACTTTCCCAACAGGTGCTGTAATGAAATTTAGTGGTGTCAATTAATTGCTCATTTGCATAATTAACAAACTTTCGCAATTTGGGCCTAGACCAAGAAAGACTGCACCAAATTTGATGAAACTTGCCACAGATATTGATCATACAGAGATATGATAGTTCTTAATGAAATTTAGTGCTGTCAATTAATTGCTCATTTGCATAATTAACAAACTTTCACAATTAGGGCCTAGACCAAGAAAGACTGCACCAAATTTGATGAAACTTGCCACAGATATTGATCATACAGAGATATGATAGTTCTTAATGAAATTTAGTGCTGTCAATTAATTGCTCATTTGCATAATTAACAACCTTTGGCAATTGGGGCCTATATTAAGAAAGACTGCACCAAATTTGATGAAACTTGCTAAAGATATTGACTGAGCAAAGATATGATGGTATCGATTCAATGGCTAATTTGCATATTTTATGAACTTTGCCAGTAAGAGGTATATAGCCCGGACTGTACTGATTTCAAGTGAACTTGCTACAGATATTGATTACACAAAGGTACGACAGTACAGAAATACATTTCAAAGTCTCAGCAAGCACATTAACAACATTTCCCCACATACAGGAACATTTTCTGTTCATCTCTGGTTGTATATATGCAAATTTGACCAAGTGACAGCCATATTTGTAATTCAAATCAATATGTACTGCATTATTTTTGGTGTACATATCACTTTTTATCATTTTTGTAGTGAACAATCACGATTTACCACATAACTCAAAAATATGAATACATAGAGACTACATTCAAGTGTCTACCTCCATACTGCAAGGTTTAAATTCTTTTTAGACATTGACCTGGATCTTCAGGTTCAGTTACTGAAATTCAGTTATTTCCTGCATTATCACAGACACTTTGTAGTATTTATTTGTTGCCACCAATTTTTTAGCACAACTGAACTGGTAGGGTTCAGAAGTGCTACAGACATAGCAAAGTGTCTGTCTGTCTGTCTGTCTGTCTGTCTGTCTGTGTGTCTGTCTGTCTGCATATAAACAACTTAAAGTCAAAAACTGCTGAACTGATTGCCATGATATTTGGTGGGTGTATTACTTTGGGTGTCTAGTTGGGAAGTTGTTCAAATCAAAATGATCTTACCACCGGTGTGTGATTTTAGGTCAAAAAACTTAAACTTGGTCTGAAATTTAGTGGGAACATTCTTAAGGGTGTTTAGATTAAGAATTGTTCGCGACATGATGATCCCATCTGTGATATGCAAATTAGGGCAAAAAAATGTGTCTTTTTGGTAAAAAATCTTTTAACTCTGAAATTACTGAGCAGATTGGGCTGAAATTTAGTGGGGATGCAGCTGGGGGGTGTATAGGTGAAGAAATATTTAGCATATAATGATCTCATCAATGTATGCAAATTAGATGTAAAAATGTGAATATTGGTCTAAAACTTATATCTCAAAAATACTTGGTCAGTGAGACTGAAACTTGGTGAGATGTTTCTAGAAGTGTTATTCTGCAGATTTTCTTTAAAACATTTTGACACATTTGGCCCTAGCAATCATGACCACGCCCTTACCAACAACCAAATGGCAGTATATTTTGGTCAAATAACATCATGTGGTAGGCAAGTGAGTGAACATTCAGAAAATGTATGCAAATATCCCTAGCAACCATGACCATGCCCATAGCAACAGCCAAATGGGGTATTTTGCAAAGATAGACAAGTAGATTGGCATTCAAAAAATGTATGTAATGTGCCTAGCAACAAGACCACGCCCACAGCAACAGCCAAATGATCATGTATATTGCAAAGATAACATCAGGGATTCACAGACAAGTGAACAAACATTCAAAAAAATGTATACAAATATGTCCAGCAACATGACCATGCCCACAGCAACAGTCAAATGATCGCGCATATTGCTAAGATAACAACAGGGATGGATAGGCAACTAGATAATCATTCAACAAATAAACACCTATACTTAGCATGGCTCAGCATGTGGGTAAACATTTTTAAAAACTACAGTTGTGTGTGCTACAGTGCCATTGGCACTATTTTTAAAATAATGTCTCCAGGCAGTCACATAGAAGTATAGTATTTGAGGGGAGTTGTGTCTTCTGTGGAGACTTGTTTTCACTATGGTATGTACCCTGCAGTTTGGATTATCCACTATGTTGTGATCAGAGTCTTCTCTAATTAACTCTGCAAATAGTAGTATTTTTGTAATTCAATCATGGAATGATCACACAATGTCACACAAGCTCAATAAATGAATTTTATTCATTTATGCCAAAACTCCTCTGCCTATATGAACATTCACAAGTATGACAAGTACATGTTTATATATGGTGTATAACCATGGTAAACATAACATACTGACAGGAAACATTAGCATCACATTAGCAGTAAATTGTCATGAACATCTCGGTAGTAAACCTTTTATTATCAGTGGCATGATTTCAGTTTTTCAATTTTGGTTAAAAGTGTGTAAGTGAAGCTCAGCAAGGCCACCCCCCCCCCCCCCACCCACCCAACAAAGTTCATTGATTGAGCTTGTGTGACATTGTTCGATCTTCAAAACATAGAAGACTTATTTTTTATGAAATGCTGATTTGCTACAGGTAACAAGGAATCGAACAACTGCTAGTAAAAGCAAAGTACAGGATGAGACTGCAACAGAAGACGTGGGTGATGATAACAAGGGTGATACTATGACATCATTGCATTTCAAGCATAATGAAGCTGATGACCATGTCAGAGATACATGTAAACAAGACCCTCAACATAAAGAGTATGAAGGACATACTCATGCATCAACACACAAGAAATCAGTCAAGGGCAAAACAAAGGCAAAACTGGCAATTAATTTTTCTAGCTCTTAAAATGACCATGAAATGTGCAGTTTTCCTGCCATGAAAACAATTTATCAGACAAATCAAGAATGATTGAAATGATGAATTCAATCTTTGATAGCTGTTTTGTTAGCAATCACATTATATTAGAAACTTAGTGATGAATGCACTCCCAAAACAGTGAGTGTATTCTACTACATGTAACATGACAACAAAGTTAGAGCATACCAATATCCCATTACTAGTTCTGTACTCATATTTCAGTCTTGCAGCAGATACATTTTCATGCAGATTTGAATTCAAACTTTTAAACACCTGCTCCTTACAACTGATATAGTTTCTGTTTTTATCCCCCATGAAGGAAGGTAATGTTACTTATAGCTTTGTCTGCCTCTGTGGCTGTTTGTATGTGTCTGTCTGTCTGTCTGTCTGTCTGTGGACACAATATCTAAAGGAACTACTGCATGAATTCCAATCAAACTTGATACACATCTTCCAATTGCAAATCACAAGAACTGGATAGGTTTTGGTAAACATCTTATGAAATGTACAAGAACTGGATAGGTTTTGGTAAACATCTTATGAAATGTACAAGAACTGAATAGGTTTTGGTAAACATCTTATGAAATGTACAAGAACTGGATAGGTTTTGGTAAACATCTTACGAAATGTACAAGAACTGGATAGGTTTTGGTAAACATCTTATGAAATGTACAAGAACTGGATAGGTTTTGGTAAACATCTTATGAAATGTACAAGAACTGGATAGGTTTTAATAAACATCTTATGAAATGTACAAGAACTGGATAGGTTTTGGTAAACATCTTACAAAATGTACAAGAACTGGATAGGTTTTTGTAAACATCTTATGAAATGTACAAGAACTGGATAGGTTTTAATAAACATCTTATGAAATGTACAAGAACTGGATAGGTTTTGGTAAACATCTTATGAAATGTACAAGAACTGGATAGGTTTTGGTAAACATCTTATGAAATGTACAAGAACTGGATAGGTTTTGGTAAACATCTTATGAAATGTACAAGAACTGGATAGGTTTTGGTAAACATCTTATGAAATGTACAAGAACTGGATAGGTTTTAATAAACATCTTATGAAATGTACAAGAACTGGATAGGTTTTCGTAAACATCTTATGAAATGTACAAGAACTGGATAGGTTTTGGTAAACATCTTACGAAATGTACAAGAACTGGATAGGTTTTGGTAAACATCTAATGAAATATACAAGAACTGGATAGGTTTTAATAAACATCTTATGAAATGTACAAGAACTGGATAGGTTTTGGTAAACATCTTACGAAATGTACAAGAACTGAATAGGTTTAGTAAACATCTTATGAAATGTACAAGAACTGGATAGGTTTTTGTAAACATCTTATGAAATGTACAAGAACTGGATAGGTTTTGGTAAACATCTTATGAAATGTACAAGAACTGGATAGGTTTTGGTAAACATCTTATGAAATGTACAAGAACTGGATAGGTTTTGGTAAACATCTTATGAAATGTACAAGAACTGGATAGGTTTTGGTAAACATCTTATGAAATGTACAAGAACTGGATAGGTTTTGGTAAACATCTTACGAAATGTACAAGAACTGGATAGGTTTTGGTAAACATCTTATGAAATGTACAAGAACTGGATAGGTTTTGGTAAACATCTTATGAAATGTACAAGAACTGGATAGGTTTTTGTAAACATCTTATGAAATGTACAAGAACTGGATAGGTTTTGGTAAACATCTTATGAAATGTACAAGAACTGGATAGGTTTTGGTAAACATCTTATGAAATGTACAAGAACTGGATAGGTTTTGGTAAACATCTTATGAAATGTACAAGAACTGGGTAGGTTTTAATAAACATCTTATGAAATGTACAAGAACTGGATAGGTTTTGGTAAACATCTTACGAAATGTACAAGAACTGGATAGGTTGGTAAACATCTTTTGAAATGTACGTCATCAAAGCTGTCTGTATGAGAGTTAGGTAGTCATCAAAGCTGTCTGTATGAGTGAGTTAGGTGGTCATCAAAGCTATCTGTATGAGTGAGTTAGGTGGTCATCAAAGCTATCTGTATGAGTGAGTTAGGTGGTCATCAAAGCTGTCTGTATGAGAGAGTTAGGTGGTCATCAAAGCTGTCTGTATGAGAGAGTTAGGTGATCATTAAAGCTGTCTGTATGAGAGAGTTAGGTGGTCATCAAAGCTGTCTGTATGAGAGTTAGGTAGTCATCGAAGCTCTCTGTATGAGTGAGTTAGGTGGTCATCAAAGCTGTCTGTATGAGAGAGTTAGGTAGTCATCAAAGCTGTCTATATGAGAGTTAGGTAGTCATCGAAGCTCTCTGTATGAATGAGTTAGGTAGTCATCAAAGCTGTCTATATGAATGAGTTAGGTGGTCATCAAAGCTGTCTGTATGAGAGTTAGGTAGTCATCGAAGCTCTCTGTATGAATGAGTTAGGTAGTCATCAAAGCTGTATATATGAATGCGTTAGGTGGTCATCAAAGCTGTCTGTATGAGTGAGTTAGGTGGTCATCAAAGCTGTCTGTATGAGTGAGTTAGGTGGTCATCAAAGCTGTCTGTATGAGAGAGTTAGGTAGTCATCAAAGCTGTCTGTATGAGAGAGTTAGGTGGTCATCAAAGCTGTCTATGAGAGAGTTAGGTGGTCATCAAAGCTATCTGTGTCTTTGAGTTAGGTGGTCATCAAAGATGTCTATATGAATGAGTTGGGTGGTCATCAAAGCTGTCTGTATGTGTGAGTTAGGTGGTCATCAAAGCTGTCTGTATGTGTGAGTTAGGTGGTCATCAAAGCTGTCTATATGAATGAGTTAGGTTGTCATCAAAGCTGTCTGTATGAGAGAGTTAGGTGGTCATCAAAGCTGTCTATATGAATGAGTTAGGTTGTCATCAAAGCTGTCTGTATGAGAGAGTTAGGTGGTCATCAAAGCTGTCTATATGAATGAGTTAGGTTGTCATCAAAGCTGTCTGTATGTGTGAGTTAGGTGGTCATCAAAGCTGTCTGTATGAGTGAGTTAGGTGGTCATCAAAGCTGTCTATATGAATGAGTTAGGTGGTCATCAAAACTGTCTGTATGAGAGTTAGGTGGTCATCAAAGCTGTCTGTATGAGTGAGTTAGGTGGTCATCAAAGCTGTCTCTGTTATTGAGTTGGGTGGTCATCAAAGCTGTCTGTATGAATGAGTTAGGTGGTCATCAAAGCTGTCTGTATGAGTGAGTTAGGTGGTCATCAAAGCTGTCTGTATGAGAGAGTTAGGTGGTCATCAAAGCTGTCTGTGTTATTGAGTTAGGTGGTCATCAGAGCTGTCTGTATGAATGAGTTAGGTGGTCATCAAAGCTGTCTGTATGAGAGAGTTAGGTGGTCATCAAAGCTGTCTGTATGAATGAGTTAGGTGGTCATCAAAGCTGTCTGTATGAGAGAGTTAGGTGGTCATCAAAGCTGTCTGTATAAATGAGTTAGGTGGTCATCAAAGCTGTCTGTATGAGAGAGTTAGGTGGTCATCAGAGCTGTCTGTATGAATGAGTTAGGTGGTCATCAAAGCTGTCTGTATGAGAGAGTTAGGTGGTCATCAAAGCTGTCTGTGTTATTGAGTTAGGTAGTCATCAATGCTGTCTGTATGAATGAGTTAGGTGGTCATCAAAGCTGTCTGTATGTGTGAGTTAGGTGGTCATCAAAGCTGTCTGTGTGAGAGAGTTAGGTGGTCATCAAAGCTGTCTGTATGAGAGAGTTAGGTGATCATTAAAGCTGTCTGTGTTATTGAGTTAGGTGGTCATCAGAGCTGTCTGTATGAATGAGTTAGGTGGTCATCAAAGCTATCTGTATGTGTGAGTTAGGTGGTCATCAAAGCTGTCTGTATGAGAGAGGTGGTCATCAAAGCTGTCTGTATGAGAGAGTTAGGTAGTCATCAAAGCTGTCTGTATGAGAGAGTTAGGTGATCATTAAAGCTGTCTGTGTTATTGAGTTAGGTGGTCATCAAAGCTGTCTGTATGAGTGAGTTAGGTGGTCATCAAAGCTGTCTGTATGAGTGAGTTAGGTGGTCATCAAAGCTGTCTATATGTGTGAGTTAGGTGGTCATCAAAGCTGTCTGTATGAGAGAGGTGGTCATCAAAGCTGTCTGTATGAGAGAGGTGGTCATCAAAGCTGTCTGTATGTGTGAGTTAGGTGGTCATCAAAGCTGTCTGTGTCATTAAGTTAGGTGATCATCAAAGCTGTCTGTGTTATTGAGTTAGGTGGTCATCAAAGCTGTCTGTATGAGTGAGTTAGGTGGTCATCAAAGCTGTCTATATGAATGAGTTAGGTGGTCATCAAAGCTGTCTGTATGAGAGTTAGGTGGTCATCAAAGCTGTCTGTATGAGAGAGGTGGTCATCAATGCTGTCTGTATGAGTGAGTTAGGTGGTCATCAAAGCTATCTGTATGAGTGAGTTAGGTGGTCATCAAAGCTGTCTGTATGAGAGTTAGGTTTGTGTGTATGTGTGTGTGTGTGTGTGTGTGTGTGTGTGTGTGTGAAAGTTGGTGGAAATTAACTATGAATGACTGGGCATGCATTTTTTCATTTGATCAAATCGATATGCAAATTGAGAGTTAAAAATATTGTAATTTTGGTAAAATTTTGGGCACTTTAATTGTTTTAATCTTTATTCAATGAATTTCATTAGACTCCAAGAGCCCGGCTATTTTTGCTAATATCACTCGGACCATCTACTCCATAATATCACTCGGACCATCTACTCCATAATATCACTCGGACCATCTACTCCATAATATCACTCGGACCATCTACTCCATAATATCACTCGGACCATCTACTCCATAATATCACTCGGACCATCTACTCCATAATATCACTCGGACCATCTACTCCATAATATCACTCGGACCATCTACTCCATAAATACCAATCCTACAGCCCGGCTACTTTTGCTAATATCACTCGGACCATCTACTCTATAATATCACTCGGACCATCTACTCTATAATATCACTCGGACCATCTACTCCATAATATCACTCGGACCATCTACTCCATAATATCACTCGGACCATCTACTCCATAATATCACTCGGACCATCTACTCCATAATATCACTCGGACCATCTACTCCATAAATACCAATCCTACAGCCCGGCTACTTTTGCTAATATCACTCGGACCATCTACTCCATAAATACCAATCCTACAGCCCGGCTACTTTTGCTAATATCACTCGGACCATCTACTCCATAAATACCAATCCTACAGCCCGGCTACTTTTGCTAATATCACTCGGACCATCTACTCCATAATATCACTCGGACCATCTACTCCATAATATCACTCGGCCCATCTACTCCATAAATACCAATGCTAATATCACTCGGACCATCTACTCCATAAATACCAATGCTAATATCACTCGGACCATCTACTCCATAAATACCAATGCTAATATCACTCGGACCATCTACTCCATAAATACCAATGCTAATATCACTCGGCCCATCTACTCCATAAATACCAATGCTAATATCACTCGGACCATCTACTCCATAAATACCAATGCTAATATCACTCGGACCATCTACTCCATAAATACCAATGCTAATATCACTCGGACCATCTACTCCATAAATACCAATGCTAATATCACTCGGACCATCTACTCCATAAATACCAATGCTAATATCACTCGGACCATCTACTCCATAAATACCAATGCTAATATCACTCGGACCATCTACTCCATAAATACCAATGCTAATATCACTCGGACCATCTACTCCATAAATACCAATGCTAATATCACTCGGACCATCTACTCCATAAATACCAATGCTAATATCACTCGGACCATCTACTCCATAAATACCAATGCTAATATCACTCGGACCATCTACTCCATAAATACCAATGCTAATATCACTCGGACCATCTACTCCATAAATACCAATGCTAATATCACTCGGACCATCTACTCCATAAATACCAATGCTAATATCACTCGGACCATCTACTCCATAAATACCAATGCTAATATCACTCGGACCATCTACTCCATAAATACCAATGCTAATATCACTCGGACCATCTACTCCATAAATACCAATCCTAATATCACTCGGACCATCTACTCCATAAATACCAATCCTAATATCACTCGGACCATCTACTCCATAAATACCAATCCTAATATCACTCGGACCATCTACTCCATAAATACCAATCCTAATATCACTCGGACCATCTACTCCATAAATACCAATCCTAATATCACTCGGACCATCTACTCCATAAATACCAATCCTACAGCCCGGCTACTTTTGCTAATATCACTCGGACCATCTACTCCATAAATACCAATCCTACAGCCCGGCTACTTTTGCTAATATCACTCGGACCATCTACTCCATAAATACCAATCCTACAGCCCGGCTATTTTTGCTAATATCACTCGGACCATCTACTCCATAAATACCAATCCTCCCTGTATAGTATGGTGTACCCTTGATGGCTCCTTAATATGACCAGTAACACACGCTGAAAGCAGAAGCTGGAAGTATACAGTCAGCGGTGACGCGTCGCGTGGATAGTCTGTGTTACCCAGACTGTGTCATTGGGGGCGGTAGCCATTAAGCTAGATCCCCTATCCTTAGTCTCGGTTACCCAGACTCTTGCCCTTGAGCCCTCAACGGCAAGAGTCTGGGTAATAGAGATAACATGACAGTCTGAGTAACAATGTGAACCACTGGGGATGCATTGTACGATGATATCTTGTATTCATTGCAACGGTCAGAGCCACGGGGACACGTAGTTTAGAAAGGAAATTATCACACAAACCGTGCTACTAGAGATGTATATACTAGAAGATAACTAGTGTTCTTTCCATAAAGGTGGGGGAACTCAGACCCTGATACGTGATATATGCCTGGTGTGTGAGATAAACACACAGACATAGCCATAGCTAAACTTAGTGTCACTGATGGCATATCTGAATGTATCAGGAGTTGTTTTGTCTACAAAATAGTCAGGGAGATGATTCCAAATCCTACAAAGGGTGGATAGAAAGAATACAAGTGATATAATCGTATTTCGATGCTGATATGTGATGGGCTAAAGTGTTCTCAGAATGTGAGGGACGTACTCGATGTTTTGGTTGAAATGGCAAATCAATGGCGACAAGATGATTGTGAATAGGACTGGCAATATGACGTCTTTTAGCTAGTGATTTCCACTCAAGTTCGGAAACATTTGACCTACACTAGAAGATATTGTAGGGTAAACATTGCAGCACGTCTTTGGACCATCTCTATTTCCTTGTTAAGTTGACAGTATAGGGTTCCACACAGTCTGACAATATTCTAACAGAGATGAACAAGTGCGGTATATGCATGTTCTTTCAACTGAATAAAGTGAAGCATCATACTGTTCATGTTTTGATTTCGATTCTAGTTTCAAAAAACAAATGTTCGAAATTCGATATAAACACCCCAAAACCACAATTTTATTCCAAAATTACTTGTAATTCTAAATGTTGATTGTTTAATATATGAATTCATAGTTTGAAATTACACCAAAAAACGAATCATTTCATCTCTTGACAGATTAGGATTTCACTTGGACGTTGTTAGTCACGCACCCTGAATATCTATATTCTATTTGCGATTTTAAATAGTTCACTAGCTTAGCCACTTATTAGTAAGGCCTAAAAAATTGTGTGCTTCCGCTTACGCTCAGTTTTAAAATAGTTCAGGTAGTTGTTTTTTCCGTTGTTTTCCATTATGGTCCCTGGTTTCTTCTCATCAGATGTGCATCCATTACAGAATGGAAGAACAGTTTTTGTATTGTCTTTTTAAGTTGATGCCATCAGTTCCCACATCTTATCACCATAGTGACAGTGCCTTTTTAAGGACGGGGAACGTCGGTAAATTGATGGGGCAGTATGGTAACAAGATTTTGTGGGGTGGAGTTCTAAAATATTGTGTGTGTGTGTGTGTGTGTGTGTGTGTGTGTGTGTGTGTGTGTGTGTGTGTGTGTGTGCGCGCGCTTATGTTATGTTATGTTTGTGCATAAAATGACTTGAGTAATGATAATGATAATGATAAGAACACTGGCAGTGAAACAAAGCAATTACAAATGTAGTTATATTTGCTTTAGAGATGAAACAGATCGTATTAAAAATGGTGAAAATTTTTTAATTAAAAAAATCTGAACTTTACAAGCTCTTTTACAGTATCAAAGATGTAGTAAGTGGAGAGTACCTGATTGTTATATGATATTATATAAACAACCATGTAATGTATTGTATTGTAATGTATTCCATTCATTGACGATATACATGCAGTTGAAAGAACTCAATAAAGAATTTTTTAGTTAAAAAAATTTGGGGGTGTCATACAGGGTTGCATCTTAGTACAGCTGAGTTTTATCTAGGTCATTTTGTGCAAATTTCACCATTTCTCGAAAGGCGCAGCTTTGAGTTAATTTAAGTTAGACGACTTTCAATTTCGGCGTTCTCTTCCAACTACAGACAACTTGAAGCCGACTCAGATCGAAGATCGTTTACAAACACATACCGTCTGGTGTTGTCGACCGACCTATACTACTTATGTGACACTCTATAACATGCCACTGAAATGAACAAAATGGTATATTCTAATCCACAATTACTGAATTCTAATCGAAATGAAAATGATCTAATATTTTCGTAACAGAACTTATGTATACAGAGATCGGATGAGAAGGGCTTCACGAGAAGACAAACAACGTAATGTAATAACATGTGGTCTCAGTGTGGGCGAGTCCACTGTTCATAGATGGGTGGGCCATGACGAAGTGTTGGAAAGGTCCATTTTTACATGTACATGTACTCTAAGATCTATGATTTTCAAAGTCGCTATGTCTCTGATCTGCTTCTTTAAGAAGAATACTGAAGTCAGATTTTCCATCGCTACGTCAGTAACGAACGCTAAGTTTACCTCCCCCTTCCCTTCAGTTAAAAGTTCAGACGCATCGTATATGGTGTGTCATCACAGTACATTCTATGACCTTTCCAAAGTTTAGCGAAAGTAGACCCACAAAGTCGTAGCAGAAAGTTTTGTCGGATTAAACTATCCCTCTTGCAAACTATGTTCTCGGTTTATTTCATTTTCTTTCGGTGGGGTTCATTTAGGGGGCCTTCAATATTTACATGGGAGGGCAGGAGGAATGGGGGGGGGTGTCACATTTTACAAATATTTTCTTTGGGAGGGTCATATTTTGCATTACAATGTTTGGGGGAAGGGTCACATTTTACAATCCATAGTTTTGTGACCAAATTGAATATTCAATTACTGTCAATTTGTTTTGTGGGGTTTGAGATGTAAAAGTGAGATGAGCACTCAACATTTATATAAATATAAATACATATATTGTAAGAAAATTGTTTAATGAAACGATGCATTTTGTGGAGTGTACGTACCATCTCACTTTATCACTCACACTGTCCGTGAATGTTGTTGTTAAAATATGATGATGATGATGATGATGATGATGATGATGATGATGATGATGATGATGATGATGATGATGATGATGATGATGATGATGATGATGATGATGATGATGATGATGATGATGATGCCACAATGTTCTGTTTTGTTTTCGCACAGGGTAATACAGAGAGTAAAAAGATGCTGTTCTATCACACGCAGATTATATTTAGAAAACCACATATTTCATACATGTTTGATTTTCAATTAAATAAACATCATTGACAGTTTTTATGCCATGGTATGATGACAAACTGAAAATACAAATCGGTAACTTAATTGGTGAGCTCAAACATTCAGATAGACCGGTCAGTTTCTCCAGCTTGGGGGGATGTCAGTGTTTTTTTCCATTGGGCCGACAAAAAGTCACTGACCCCCGTGAATAAAGTTTCATAGCATCTGACAGTAAGCTGTAGAGGGAAGAGCTTTGAGACTGGGATAAGTCCACCTCTTGTGTGAGTGTGTGTGAATCCACCTCTTACTGTCAAAGATGCTATGGAACTTTATTTCAAACATGTTTCAACCTTGTGCAGTTGCTTTTTACATGTTAGAGCTGTCTTGTAAAGCTTGCAAATTATTGTCTGAAAGTGTCTGTGAATAGCCTAAACATTGCCTTTAGAAGTAAAAAACTTCCAGGGCTTCTCGGGGAAGACCCCCTAGAACCCCCCTCCCCCATAAGAGGTAGACATGTTCCAGTTTCAAATCAAAGTTCTTTCCTCCACCTCTTACTGTCAAGATGCTATGGAACTTTATTTCAAACATGTTTCAACCTTATGTAGTTGCTTTTTACATGTTAGAGCTGTCTTGTAAAGCTTGCAAATTATTGTCTGAAAGTGTCTGTGAATAGCCTAAACATTGCCTTTAGAAGTAAAAAAAAAAACAGGGCTTCTAGGGGGAGACCCCCTAGAACCCCTCCCCCCTTCACACACACACACACACACACACACACACACACACACACACACGCGCGCGCGCGCGCGCGCGCACACACACACACACACACACACACACACACACACACACACACACACACACACACACACACTCACAAGAGGTGGACATATCCCAGTCTCAAAGCTCTTCCCTCTACAGCTTACTGTCAGATGCTATGAAACTTTATTCACAGGGGTCAGTGACTTTTTGTCGGCACAATGGAAGAAACCACTGACACCCCCATCCCCAAGCTGGAGAAACTGACCGGTCTATCAGAATGTTTGAGCTCACCAATCAAGTTACCGATTTGAATTTTCAGTGTGTCACCATACCATGGCATAAAAACTGTCAACGATGTTTATTTAATTGAAAATCAAACATGTATGCAATATGTAGTTTTCTAAATAAAATCTGTGTGTGATAGAACAGCATCTTTTTACTCTCTGTATTACCCTGTGCGAAAACCAAACAGAAAATTGTGGCAACAAATGTAGGTGTTCAACATTGACGTAAAAAAATCCGGATATCTCAAAGAAGCAAAGAAAAAGAGTTGCCAGCATAGGCGAAGGAGAAAAAAAATAATTCTCAGGCAAGCAGGTGGGAAAAAAATAATGACTCTCCACCAATCTTCCAAGCCCCCCCCCCCCCGAGGATATTGAATGGTCTACCCCTAATAGTATCAGGATTACGATAACAAAACCTTCAAGTTCACTTTTGCCCTAAAGTGTAAGATAAGTGAAGTACTGATTGTGAAACAGCCAAACACTTACATGGCATGTTCTGTAACTAGTGTGGTAGCTAGGTAATGCATGTATTATATGTATAATTTTATGTATAGTTATATTTGAACCCTTACATGAAGTAATATTTAAACAATTTATGAAAGAAACACATACAAGAACAAATATATATATCTCCCACAGGCTAACGAAACTGACTGGTCCCTGGCATGTGTTTGAAAATGTTTGTCATGATTTGACAAGTGTCCTGGTTGGAGAGGTAACTAGTAACAGTATACTCGAACATGTGCATCATTTCCCTGCCAAGACATTGTTTTTTTCTAGCTCTAATGGTCCAACTTTTTTTTCCATCACCCACTCATATCCGGATTTTTTTTCAAGCAACTCCATTTGGCATCTTTTTTCCCCCGAATTCTTCCGAGCCCCCCCCAGGATATCAAATGGTTCACCCCTAACTAGATTGTGTATGGTTATAAGAGAAAGGTAACTAGCAAGTCTTTTACTGTTTGTCATTTTATATGTACAAATATTGCTTTCTAATACAGAGTCAAAATCATGTGGTACACATATAATGGAAATATTGATTAACTTTCAGTATATGCAATTGTCATGGGGAGGGCCATGTTTTACAAAATGGGACAAGGGGGGTCACTTTTTACAAATGGAGAATGGGGGAGGGTCATGATTTACTTAACAGACCATGTGTGATTTCCTCCCGTCCTCCCCCTCCTTTAAGTACTGAAGGCTCCCTTACCATCCATACAGTGACATGAAGCCGTTTCGTCGTTTAAAAAAAAAAACCACGGCCCTACCCGTATTGTCTCCGACTATTTTTGTTTTGTTTTATTTTTCTGAATCTCATGCTAAAGGGAAGTATGGCTAGAGTGTGACGTGTTAACTGTACTGTACCGTGCTGTGCGCATGCTGTTATTTTCCAGGTAGACACAACCATAGCAACAACTTGAACATTGCAAAATTAGTGTTGCTTCCTTTTACGGTGATTGCATATATTATGTATTAATCGACTCTCAGTACCATGGTAAGCAAAACATACAATCGGACTACATATTGTTTTGTCACAAATTTACCATCATATTGAAGATATTTTATGAAGCTAACTTGCCTTCTTTATTATAGTTAAAACACCATTTTCAAAGCATTTGATATGTTTTCCGTTATTTCACTTTGATCATCCGTACTCATAGGGAACTCTCGGCTGGTAAATTGATCGCGGAAGACCGGTAACATTTACCGGCTTTACCGGCTTACCGGCCTTACATTTAAAAAAAAAAAACACTGGACACAAATGCTGACATGCCTTTGGGAGCCGTCATTATTTACGACCTGTGGAGGGGGTTGGAGGAATGTAGAGGGGGGTCATTCAAAAACTGGGGAGTGAAAGGGGGTTGGTTACCCAAAAAGTGGGGAGTGAAAGAAGGGGGGGGGGGGGTTACTCAAAATTTGACATGTTAAAAAGCACCAGAAAGCAGTCTTTTAGTCCTTGAATTTCAAATATCTCAGGGGACATGAAATGGAACCCCTCCCGTACCCACCCTCACTTGGCTCCCTCAAACTTTGATTCAAACCTAATTTCACATTTTACTAGCTAGTTTGGGAATAAACTGCATTCATTGTTAACCCCCTCCTGTTGAAATATGCTGCATCCATCATGTTATAGGCAAATTCAAATTCAAAATAAAAAGTTTGACATTGTATGTATGTATGTATGTATGTATGTATGTGTGTGTGTGTGTGTGTGTGTGTGTTTATGTATGTATGTATGTATGTATGTATGTATGTATGTATGTATGTATGTATGTATGTATGTATGTATGTATGTATGTATGTATGTATGTATGTATGTATGTATGTATGTATGTATGTATGTATGTATGTATGTATGTATGTATGTATGTATTATGATTGTAAAGGGGGGGGGTATGAAAAAAAATTGTGTCAAGGAAATGAGGGGTTACGAAATTTTTTCAAGCCAGGTAGGGGGTCACTTAAATTTTGTGGATTTTCAAATGAATTCCTCCGAACCCCCATCCCCCATCCCCACCCCCAGGTCGTAAATAATGACGGCTCTCTTATTCCAATGTCAGCACCATAGGACAGTTCGACAGACATGATACAATTTAGGTCTGGTCTGACAGCAATGGCGTCACCAACATCATTAAATATCCCTATTTCTCACCAGACTTCACACAGTTTTCACGATTTTATTATTTTTCTCGATTACCTTTAGGGTCGGCAGTGAAAAACTAGGTGGGGTCGGGTAACCGGAACAACATAATATTCTTGTAAGTCGTAGGCATAATGTCACGGTGATGCATTTACTTGACCGACACACTGCAAGCAGGACTAAATAGTTGTCGTGCAATGTATCACACACACACACACACACACACACACACACACGCACACGCGCGCTCGCACACACACACACACACACACACACACTCACTGTAGTATATAGGCCTATAAAACTGGCACACAGCGCGCAGCGCAGCATGTACCAGACATTTGCACGCGTAAGGGACGACTTATTCCAGGACTAGTAACAACTGTACAGTGAATATAACTGTAAATTAATTTTAGATTTTGATTGTTCAGACTAAAAAACGTTATTTGTTTTCTTAAAATCTAAACCATACTAAATAAACGTTGTTGTGTAGATTAACTTGTGAGAGACTATTCCGGGCAAACCAGTACAACAGTGAGACGTGGGATGGGGCAATTTGGACAAGAAATGCAAACTGGCAGCCGCTTAGCGCCTTGAAGGCTAGAGTAGAGGGTCGAGAAATGATCGAAGGGGTTGTCCACCGGCCCGTGATTGTCACTGGAGAAGACAGATCATAGTATTCAAACACGATGTTTTTTGGGGGCCGCACCCTTTTTACGGCTTGTGTGAAACCAGGCATACTATTTTTACAGCGACCTTATTTTATTTACACAGTTAGAGCAGTGAAAGCAATGTGACCTTGACATACTACGAGCCAAATTCCTCACAATCACATAATGGAACTTTACAAACCTCCACGCAGTATAAGTATATTGCCTCGACACAAAATAGTACATTTTGACGACTTTTCTCGACGATTTCAAGTGTTTCAACGCGAACAAGGTAAATACGTTTTGGATTGTCATTGCATTTTATGTGGCATTTACGTTTGTAAAGATCAAGGCTACTCTAACTATATGTAGGGCGTTGTGTTGCCTTGTACACCGGCCTGCATAGTAACCTTTAACTAAATTGCAACTATTGATATGGCAACCATAAAAGTCCTCCAAAACGACTGCTTTCAATAATACAATGCTTGTATTTCGACATTCATTATTTACCATCTTTGATCCCATCATAATTCATTCACTTGAGCCTATATTAGTGTTGGTATTGGTGTAGAATGGAACATTTCTTTAGTAAAATTACCACTAAGTTAAGGAAACCGAAACAAAATTTACGATGCTATCTATGTGGCTGAGTTTGTGTTAGCTAAGCGATGCTGTTACGGCGCTGTATATTATAATCGAACTTTAAAAGGTTCCAATCGGCTTATTTCCGTATACGAATCATTATGTTGCGATTTCGGTGTTTCCAAGACGTTTTTCCTTCAAAGAGACCACAGGTAATGTCTTGAAGTGTGTGTAGAGAGAGGTGTAGTGTACTGAGTTGTTGAGTGGGTGGGGCAAAGCGACCTCCACAGCTTGTGCACTTTTCAGCGACGATAGAAAAGTAGGCTATGCCATTTTTACGTTGTACTTTATGCAAAATAGAGGTTTTAAGTCGCTCTTTTCTAGTAGTTCATAGCTACAGTTTATATTGTCTTAACCACGATCGACTAATATATATGTCGGGGCAATGTTGACGATCAGAGAGTGAGAAATGAGTGGAATGAACGAATGCGAGTGACATTAGTGAAGGGGCGGAACAATAAATGCCCAGGGTCGCATTATATCTTATAGTAGTAATGTTATAACGGTGTGATACGTTTGTAATTGTGGAGGCAATCAATTCTAATTTTCAGTTTGTATTGCCTATTTTTCATATTTTATGTTGATATTACATATTTTTGAAATGTGATTGTGTAAATTGTTCTTGAGCATAAGTCAGAAAAGTAGGTCAGGTGGTGACATGTTAATTTTCAAGGTCGTGGACAGTATACCATTACAGTGTGGTGACCTTGTCCTCATTTCGACTGCCAACTGACCTCATTCTCTATGCATCAGATCACTTCGCATTACAGTATGGCCAGTTGGAATTTTTATTAGTTTACACAACTCAGAATTCATTGTTTTTTACAACATTTCCGTACTATATCTATGCAGATACATAATTTATACAAAAGGTTAGTTATAATAAGATATAATATTAAGTTTTGTTGCATTTTTATGATTTAGATAATTACTTGAATACACAAACCATAGTCTACTCTAAAAGAGTGTCACTTTATTTATTTATTTATTTATTTATTTGTTTGATTGATTGATTGTTTGTTTGTTTGTTTATTTATTTATTTATTACAGTCAACCATTTGATGGCCTTTGTTATTGGGACCTAAGTATTATTATATTTCTACTGTTTAGATAATTGAGAAGTGAATACAGTGAATGTTGACAGCTGAACCATGTCAGCATATTTACAATAATGTTTCTTGTTTTGTGTCTGTATCAAGTTGATTTTAGTAATCTTACCGTAGTATATGAATCCATTTTGATAAACAATATTAAAAGATATCACATTGAAATTATAAAAAAATTAGTAAATGACATTACATTAAAATAGTATGTAATTAGAGGTACATTTTTTGTATCATGGAAAACAGTTATTTAAAGGTAATCATGCTTGGGTAATAATATTTTCAAACCTCCAAAAGTTCACTGTTAATTTTTAGTTTTCAATACTAATATTATCAGATCTCCAATTGTTTACTATCCATTTCTAGTTGTCAATATTGTCAAATATCCAAATTAAGGCCTTCACAAGGCTAAATGTTTGGTACATCACAACACAATACTCGCCACACTGAGTCTCAGTAGTCTGGAGCATTGTCTAATGTCACACAGTACTAGGAAACTGATTTCAGACTCCAGATAATAATTACTCCAGATAATAATTAGCAAACTGATCTGATTTCAAACTCCAGATAATAATAATGAGCAAACTGATCTGATTTCAGACTCCAGATAATAATTTAGCAAACTGATCTGATTTCAGACTCCAGATAATAATATGCAAGGAATGCATTTAATCGACTGTATTAAGACAAATAAATGTACTTATTATAGACAAGGGATATATTTACAGTTAAACCAACTTCTATACATGCCTCACAAACATTGCCATTATATTCCAACAATACATAGTCTTCCTTCTTTTTACTAAGTCTCCATATATCTTACTACACCTTTTTACTAAGTCTCTATATATCTTACTACACCTTTTTACTAAGTCTCCATATATCTTACTACACCTTTTTACTAAGTCTCCATATATCGTACTACACCTTTTTACTAAGTCTCCATATATCTTACTACACCTTTTTACTAAGTCTCCATATATTGTACTACACCTTTTTACTAAGTCTCTATATATCGTACTATACCTTTTTACTAAGTCTCCATATATCTTACTACACCTTTTTACTAAGTCTCTATGTATCTTACTACACCTTTTTACTAAGTCTCCATATATCTTACTACACCTTTTTACTAAGTCTCCATATATTGTACTGTACCTTTTTACTAAGTCTCCATATATCTTACTACACCTTTTTACTAAGTCTCCATATATCGTACTACACCTTTTTACTAAGTCTCCATATATCTTACTACACCTTTTTACTAAGTCTCCATATATCGTACTGTACCTTTTTACTAAGTCTCCATATATCGTACTACACCTTTTTACTAAGTCTCCATATATCTTACTACACCTTTTTACTAAGTCTCCATATATCGTACTACACCTTTTTACTAAGTCTCTATATATCATACTATACCTTTTTACTAAGTCTCCATATATTGTACTACACCTTTTTACTAAGTCTCTATATATCTTACTACACCTTTTTACTAAGTCTCCATATATCTTACTACACCTTTTTACTAAGTCTCCATATATCTTACTATACCTTTTTACTAAGTCTCCATATATCTTACTATACCTTTTTACTAAGTCTCCATATATCGTACTACACCTTTTTACTAAGTCTCCATATATCTTACTATACCTTTTTACTAAGTCTCCATATATCGTACTACACCTTTTTACTAAGTCTCCATATATCTTACTACACCTTTTTACTAAGTCTCCATATATCTTACTACACCTTTTTACTAAGTCTCCATATATCGTACTACACCTTTTTACTAAGTCTCCATATATCTTACTACACCTTTTTACTAAGTCTCCATATATCGTACTATACCTTTTTACTAAGTCTCCATATATCTTACTACACCTTTTTACTAAGTCTCTATATATCGTACTGTACCTTTTTACTAAGTCTCCATATATCGTACTACACCTTTTTACTAAGTCTCCATATATCTTACTACACCTTTTTACTAAGTCTCCATATATCGTACTACACCTTTTTACTAAGTCTCCATATATTGTACTACACCTTTTTACTAAGTCTCCATATATCTTACTACAACTTTTTACTAAGTCTCCATATATCGTACTACACCTTTTTACTAAGTCTCCATATATCGTACTACACCTTTTTACTAAGTCTCCATATATCGTACTACACCTTTTTACTAAGTCTCCATATATCTTACTATACCTTTTTACTAAGTCTCCATATATCTTACTATACCTTTTTACTAAGTCTCCATATATCGTACTACACCTTTTTACTAAGTCTCCATATATCTTACTATACCTTTTTACTAAGTCTCCATATATCGTACTACACCTTTTTACTAAGTCTCCATATATCTTACTACACCTTTTTACTAAGTCTCCATATATCGTACTATACCTTTTTACTAAGTCTCCATATATCTTACTACACCTTTTTACTAAGTCTCTATATATCGTACTGTACCTTTTTACTAAGTCTCCATATATCGTACTACACCTTTTTACTAAGTCTCCATATATCTTACTACACCTTTTTACTAAGTCTCCATATATCGTACTACACCTTTTTACTAAGTCTCCATATATCTTACTACACCTTTTTACTAAGTCTCCATATATCGTACTACACCTTTTTACTAAGTCTCCATATATCTTACTACACCTTTTTACTAAGTCTCCATATATCGTACTACACCTTTTTACTAAGTCTCCATATATCTTACTATACCTTTTTACTAAGTCTCCATATATCTTACTACACCTTGAGAAATGTTACCGTGATTACTCCAAATGTTAATAATATTGATTTTAATTTTCTATGGATTTCATATGAACGTTAACATATATACCTTACTCTCCAAATAATCTGGTTTCTCGTAGGGTCTGTGTTTATTTTATAAGCTAGGGAGAGTTAGATTGTAATGCAATTATCAAATTTGGCAGGAATAATGATGAATGTGAGACAATATATATTGGTAATTGAGATGTATAGTGAGTGGCCTTGAGAAACTGAATTGGGTAGTAGTTGGTTTTGTGCTGTGCTGTGCTGTGTTCTGTTCTGTTCTGTTCTGCTGTGCTGTGTTGTGTTCTGTTGTGGTGTGGTGTGGTGTGAAATAAAGTTACAATACACTAAGATGCAGATGTGTATTTGAAGACAGTGTACTATATCTACACATGCAGTTCTGATAATGTGCCAATGTATATCTACACATGCAGTCGTGTAATAATGTGCCAATGTATATCTACACATGCAGTCGTGTACTAATTTGCCAATGTATATCTACACATGCAGTCCTGTAATAATGTGCCAATGTATATCTACACATGCAGTCGTGTACTAATGTGCCAATGTATATCTACACATGCAGTCGTGTAATATTGTGCCAATGTATATCTACACATGCAGTCCTGTAATAATGTGCCAATGTATATCTACACATGCAGTCCTGTAATATTGTGCCAATGTATATCTACACATGCAGTCCTGTAATAATGTGCCAATGTATATCTACACATGCAGTCGTGTACTAATGTGCCAATGTATATCTACACATGCAGTCGTGTAATATTGTGCCAATGTATATCTACACATGCAGTCCTGTAATAATGTGCCAATGTATATCTACACATGCAGTCCTGTAATATTGTGTCAATGTATATCTACACATGCAGTCCTGTAATAATGTGCCAATGTATATCTACACATGCAGTCGTGTAATAATGTGCCAATGTATATCTACACATGCAGTCGTGTAATATTGTGCCAATGTATATCTACACATGCAGTCCTGTAATATTGTGCCAATGTATATCTAGACATGCAATTCTGTAATATTGTGCCAATGTATATCTACACATGCAGTCCTGTAATAATGTGCCAATGTATATCTACTCATGCAGTCGTGTAATATTGTGCCAATGTATATCTACACATGCAGTCCTGTAATATTGTGCCAATGTACTAGTATATCTATACATGCAATTCTGTAATAATGTTGAGACGTAGTACTAGTAGTATACACATGTATGTGTAAGCTGATTGAACAGATTTCATTAACATTTATAGGCAAACCAACCACTGATATTTGATATTCCTGTACAATATTCTTGATACTGATAGATGGTAAAAGAAGTATTTACTGAAAAGTGTTGCTATGGTAAAGTGGAGAAAGTTTGGTTCCATAGGGGTCACCTGTATGTCACCACTGCAGGAAGCTACAAGTTGTTGACCTTTGACCCTGTGCAGGATCAAGATCCTGGAAGCAATGAAAATGAAGACTTACTAAAACAGGTAATAGACTGAATGTGAATATATCACCAATATATGGCAATAGATTGAATGTGAATATATCACCAATATATGGCAATAGATTGAATGTGAATATATCACCAATATATGGTAATAGACTGAATGTGAATATATCACCAATATATGGTAATAGATTGAATGTGAATATATCACCAATATATGGTAATAGATTGAATGTGAATATATCACCAATATATGGTAATAGACTGAATGTGAATATATCACCAATATATGGCAATAGATTGAATGTGAATATATCACCAATATATGGCAATAGATTGAATGTGAATATATCACCAATATATGGCAATAGATTGAATGTGAATATATCACCAATATATGGCAATAGATTGAATGTGAATATATCACCAATATATGGCAATAGACTGGATATCAGTATATAATCAATATATGGGAATAGACTGAACGTGAATATATCACCAATATATGGCAATAGATTGAATGTGAATATATCACCAATATATGGCAATAGATTGAATGTGAATATATCACCAATATATGGTAATAGACTGAATGTGAATATATCACCAATATATGGTAATAGATTGAATGTGAATATATCACCAATATATGGCAATAGATTGAATGTGAATATATCACCAATATATGGCAATAGACTGGATATCAGTATATAAACAATATATGGCAATAGACTGGATATCAGTATATCACCATGCATAACAAGTTTGACAATACTTGATTTTACCCAGCATATGTATGTGTATGTGTGTGTGTGTGTGTGTGTGTGTGTGTGTGTGTGTGTGTGTGAGTGGGTGTGAGTGGGTGGGTGGGTGGGTGGGTGGGTGGGTGGGTGAGTGAGTGAGTGAGTGAGTGAGTGAGTGAGTGAGTGAGTGAGTGAGTGAGTGATTGTATGTATGTGTGTGTATGTCCTTATGTATATCACTGGGTATGTGCATGTATACATGTGTCTCTGTGTGTACATATATTTCATGTACACATTACTGACATAAAGAATTCCAATGATAAGAATAGCATATCATATGATATCATTTAATTTGTTCTACAATTCTGTATTTTTTATATCAGGTGATTAGAAGAAAATGTTTGGATCTTTCATTTAAATCACCACTTATAAATATCTGTTTCAGTGAATCCAGTTCTGGAGTGACATATTTGGTAAGTATAAAGTTGGTTTATTTACCAGTAAATTGAATATTAGGATTACTGAATAGAATTTCAAAAACAGTGACACTCGGTCACTCTTGGTTGTTGTGTCATATTGTTTAGGTCACATTCATCAGACAAAACACAGATATTTAAAAAAAAATTGTGTTTTGTGGCATGCTCATCGACATAATTATGCAATATATTAACTGATCAGCATTGAGAAAGGCAAAAGAATGAGGTTGGGTCAAAGGTCATTTTGTCAGCGTATGAATAGTTAATAGAAAAATGGGGGGTGGGGGTGGGGCAGTGGCAATGATCATTTGGTCATCTCATATTTTAAAATAAGTAATTAGGGGATCATCCTGTTTTGTATTTTACAGAGAGGGATATAATCGTCAGGTATGTATGAGTCAGTGAGCACTGATTTCATAAAATTCACCTTTATTGCGAATTGTGTTTTAGCATATTAATGGTTCCAGTCCATTCTTATGTTATTGTGAATTGTAAAAGACATCAATATTGAATACTGTAGGTACATAGTAATTGACATCAATATATTGAATACTGTAGGTACATAGTAATTCACATCAATATTGAATACTGTAGGTACATAGTAATTGACATCAATATATTGAATAGTGTAGGTACATAGTAATTGACATCAATATATTGAATACTGTAGGTACATAGTAATTGACATCAATATTGAATACTGTAGGTACATAGTAATTGACATCAATATTGAATACTGTAGGTACATAGTAATTCACATCAATATTGAATACTGTAGGTACATAGTAATTGACATCAATATATTGAATACTGTAGGTACATAGTAATTGACATCAATATTGAATACTGTAGGTACATAGTAATTGACATCAATATATTGAATACTGTAGGTACATAGTAATTGACATCAATATATTGAATACTGTAGGTACATAGTAATTGGCATCAATATATTGAATACTGTAGGTACATAGTAATTGACATCAATATATTGAATACTGTAGGTACATAGTAATTGACATCAATATATTGAATACTGTAGGTACATAGTAATTGGCATCAATATATTGAATACTGTAGGTACATAGTAATTGACATCAATATATTGAATACTGTAGGTACATAGTAATTGACATCAATATATTGAATACTGTAGGTACATAGTAATTGACATCAATATATTGAATACTGTAGGTACATAGTAATTGACATCAATATATTGAATACTGTAGGTACATAGTAATTGACATCAATATATTGAATACTGTAGGTACAAAGTAATTGACATCAATATATTGAATACTGTAGGTACATAGTAATTGACATCAATATATTGAATACTGTAGGTACAAAGTAATTGACATCAATATATTGAATACTGTAGGTACATAGTAATTGGCATCAATATATTGAATACTGTAGGTACATAGTAATTGACATCAATATTGAATACTGTAGGTACATAGTAATTGACATCAATATATTGAATACTGTAGGTACATAGTAATTGGCATCAATATATTGAATACTGTAGGTACATAGTAATTGACATCAATATTGAATACTGTAGGTACATAGTAATTGACATCAATATATTGAATACTGTAGGTACATAGTAATTGACATCAATATATTGAATACTGTAGGTACATAGTAATTGACATCAATATATTGAATACTGTAGGTACATAGTAATTGACATCAATATATTGAATACTGTAGGTACATAGTAATTGACATCAATATATTGAATACTGTAGGTACAAAGTAATTGACATCAATATATTGAATACTGTAGGTACATAGTAATTGACATCAATATATTGAATACTGTAGGTACATAGTAATTGACATCAATATATTGAATACTGTAGGTACATAGTAATTGACATCAATATATTGAATACTGTAGGTACATAGTAATTGACATCAATATATTGAATAGTGTAGGTACAAAGTAATTGACATCAATATATTGAATACTGTAGGTACATAGTAATTGACATCAATATATTGAATACTGTAGGTACAAAGTAATTGACATCAATATATTGAATACTGTAGGTACATAGTAATTCACAAGTTGAAATGTGGTCATACAACAACTGTAAAGATGGCTTGATATGGATGCAAGTAAAAACATTAACTCTCAACACTGGATGTGAGGAAAGAGATGTGGTCTCTGCTGTAGTGTGTGGTGATGTTATGGTGTACTGTCAGGCCAAATCAACAGAATTGTTTTCACTTTGCCAAAGACCATTATCTGGTAAGTTTTCATGTGAATTAAATCCCTTACTCATACAGTGATCATCAGGTTGTGCTATTCTCATTCAAGCTTATTTGTTAGTCCCCGCCGGATGAAGTCCGGACGGGGAGTTATGGATTGGGTTGCGTCCGTCCGTCCATCCATCCATCCATCCATCCATCCATCTGTCCATCTGTCCGTCCAGAGCCGTTTCTTGAAGATGCCTGGACTGATTTTTTTCAAACTTGGTACAGGGGCAACATACTATGGCATACATATGCACGTCAATTTGTTTCATGATACGATCCAATATGGTCGCCTAGCAGCCATTTTGTTTGCGAATTTTCCATGTCCAAAGCCATAACTCAGACATGCTTGAACAGATCTCATTTAAAGTTGGTATTAGGACAGTATTCTATGACATACATGTGCATATTCATTGTTGTCGTGATACGATCCAATATGGCTGCCTGGCATCCATTTAGTTTGCGAATTTTCCATATCCAAAGCCGTAACTCAGACATGCTTGAACAGATCTCATTCAAAGTTGATATTAGCACAGTGTGCTTTGACATACATGTACATTCGTTGTGATACAATCCGATATGGCTGCCTGGCAGCCATTTTGATAGTGCAGTTTTCATGTCCAAAGCCATAACTCAGACATGCTTGAACAGGTCGTCCGTCCCCCCCATTCTTCCCCCCCCCCCCCCAATACCCAACACATCCTTTATTGTTGAATGGTTTATTCCATGACGTCATCTTGAAGAGTAGGCATGTCCCATGTCCAACGAGGAGACACAACATGAGTAGTCATGTTCCATGTCCAATGAGCAGACACAACATATCTAAGTCTGTTTGATTTAGGTTCACAAGTGTTGTTGCGTGATCAGAGTAGTGATATTAAAAACAACCATATGAGACTAAACAACATTAACCATGTTTGAAAATGACAACATAAACTGCCAGTTCCTTAAAACCCAATCATAGCGGGGACTATGTCATTTTCAATGACTTGTTTTATAACACAATGTGGATAAAATTCAAGAGTCATGGTAAAAAGTATGTCTTTCTGGCCATTCTCTGTCTATCTGTCTGTCTGTTTGGATGTGTGTATATACATGCCTGGGAGGGAAAAATCACTTGACATATTCCTTAATTGGTGGGTATTTGGTTGGGCTGTTATTTCTCATGCCAAGTTGAGGAATGTACTGTTCAATGAAGATGGTCACATAAAAGTTTATATTGGGTCAAAAATTATAAATTCAAAATATTTTGGTGGAGTGGTCAGAAATCAAGTGTGTATGTTTCTATGGATGCAAAGATAAGGAGTTGTTCATCACAAGATGACCTCATTTTCTAATATGTAAATTATGTCATAAAATGGGATTTTTGATCATTAACAGAAAACTCCAAATCTGCTCAATGGATTGGGCTTAAAGTTTGTTTTGATGTTTCTAGATATGTCTTGCTGAAGGTGTAAGTGATTAACATTGCTTCCTTGCCTCCATGACAGCTTCCTATCACACAGCCAAATTCCAGACTGTGTATTTTACAAAAATAGTCAAGTGACTAAATATTTACAAAAATGGAATGACAATTTTGATTGCAAAACTAACTACACTAACTGCAAACTGTAGTTTGGCAATAAGCCAAAAGAAAACAAGAAAACACAGCACTTGAATACAATTAGAATGACCCAGAACTTTTAATGGGATGACACCTCAACAGTATGTAAGCACATTTCAGTGTTACAACACTTACAGCAACATACGATGTAAATGTACTACATATATAGTCAACATAATACAACACATTTCATTTGACTGTATATTTAATGTTTGTAGGTACAGACAAGGAGTCTATTACTGTGTTCATTGATAACTGTCCATTTTGTGACCTTGTTTGTTTACTGGATAAAGTCATCATATGGCCAAGGTCAGTGCTAAATCTTTAAAACTTTTTGTCCATCATAGGTCATATTCTTTTATTTGAAAGTATTTAACTACATTTTGTGTTTTGATTCATAGGAATAGAGAACTGTTCTTGATATGGTCTCCAAAAACTTACACTCTTCAAGTTGTCATGGTGACGATGGGAGTTATAGATCACAAAGTAATAACATCATGTTGTGATTTCAAGTCTATAATACTGAGAAATTTAAGGATCATATCAAAGGTAAGAAATATGATTTAACAAATCTATTTGTAGTGTAGAGAAATGTAATGTCCATGGTTTCAGTGTTTATGTTAGATATTGTAACTGTCCAAACTGAGCTAGAACATCAAACTATGTGGTGTGGAACTGAGCTAGAACATCAAACTATGTGGTGTGAAGCAGAGCTAGAACATCAAACCATGTGGTGTGAAGCTGAGATAGAACATCAAACTATGTGGTGTGGAACTGAGCTAGAACATCAAACTATGTGGTGTGAAGCTGAGCTAGAACATCAAACTATGTGATGTGAAGCTGAGCTGGAACATTAAACTATGTGATGTGAAGCTGAGCTGAGCTAGAACATCAAACTATGTGGTGTGAAGCTGAGATAGAACATCAAACCATGTGGTGTGAAGCTGAGATAGAACATCAAACTATGTGGTGTGATGCTGAGCTAGAACATCAAACTATGTGGTGTGAAGCTGAGCTAGAACATTAAACTATGTGGTGTGGAGCTGAGCTGAGCTAGAACATTAAACCATGTGGTGTGGAGCTGAGCTAGAACATCAAACGATGTGGTGTGGAGCTGAGCTGAGTTAGAACATTAAACCATGTGGTGTGGAGCTCAGCTAGAACATCAAACGATGATTGATAGAGATTTGTCTGACTATTCTAGCTTGACAAGTAGTCCAATTATTGTCTGAATTATTTGATGTTTAAAAAATTGCAATCCTGTCTTACAGATGGAAAACAATCCTGTGTGTGTAGTAAACATGGTGAAATATGAAAAAGAACTGCTTCTTGTATGTGAAGATGGCAGTGTTAAATCTTTAACCAGTAATGGAGGTAAGTATTAATGTCTCTAGTCTGTGAATCAGTGGTGATGTGTGTCAATCCATCTAGATATCAGTGGTGATGTATGTCAATCCATCTAGATATCAGTGGTGGTGTGTGTCAATCCATCTAGATATCAGTGGTGATGTGTGTCAATCCATCTAGATATCAGTGGTGGTGTGTGTCAATCCATCTAGATATCAGTGGTGATGTGTGTCAATCCATCTAGATATCAATGGTGATGTGTGTCAATCCATCTAGATATCAGTGGTGATGTGTGTCAATCCATCTAGATATCAGTGATGTGTATGTCAATCCATCTAGTTATCAGTGGTGATGTGTGTCAATCCATCTAGATATCAGTGGTGATGTGTTTATCAATCCATCTAGATATCAGTGGTGATGTGTGTCAATCCATCTAGATATCAGTGGTGATGTGTGTCAATCCATCTAGATATCAGTGGTGATGTGTGTCAATCCATCTAGATATCAGTGGGGATGTGTGTCAATCCATCTAGATATCAGTGGTGATGTGTGTCAATCCATCTAGATATCAGTGGTGATGTGTGTGTCAATCCATCTAAATATCAGTGGTGATGTGTGTCAATCCATCTAGATATCAGTGATGTGTATGTCAATCCATCTAGATATCAGTGGTGATGTGTATGTCAATCCATCTAGATATCAGTGGTGATGTGTATGTCAATCCATCTAGATATCAGTGGTGATGTGTGTCAATCCATCTAGATATCATTGGTGATGTATGTCAATCCATCTAGATATCAGTGGTGATGTGTGTCAATCCATCTAGATATCATTGGTGATGTATGTCAATCCATCTAGATATCAGTGGTGATGTGTGTCAATCCATCTAGATATCAGTGGTGATGTATGTCAATCCATCTAGATATCAGTGGTGTTGTGTATGTCAATCCATCTAGATATCAATGGTGATGTATGTCAATCCATCTAGATATCAGTGGTGATGTGTGTCAATCCATCTAGATATCACTGGTGATGTATGTCAATCCATCTAGATATCAGTGGTGATGTGTATGTCAATCCGTCTAGATATCAGTGGTGATGTGTGTCAATCCATCTCGATATCAGTGGTGATGTGTATGTCAATCAATCTAGATATCAGTGGTGATGTGTGTCAATCCATCTAGATATCAGTGGTGATGTGTGTGTCAATCCATCTAAATATCAGTGGTGGTGTATGTCAATCCATCTAGATATCAATGGTGGTGTATGTCAATCCATCTAGATACCAGTGGTGATGTGTATGTCAATCCATCTAGATATCAGTGGTGATGTCTGTCAATCCATCTAGATATCAGTGGTGATGTGTATATCAATCCATCTAGATATCAGTGGTGAAGTGTGTCAATCCATCTATATATCAGTGGTGATGTATGTCAATCCATCTAGATATCAGTGGTGATGTATGTCAATCCATCTAGATATCAGTGGTGATGTATGTCAATCCATCTAGATATCACTGGTGATGTATGTCAATCCATCTAGATATCAGTGATGTGTATGTCAATCCATCTAGATATTAGTGGTGATGTATGTCAATCCATCTAGATATCAGTGGTGATGTATGTCAATCCATCTAGATATCAGTGGTGATGTATGTCAATCCATCTAGATATCAGTGGTGTTGTGTATGTCAATCCATCTAGATATCAATGGTGATGTATGTCAATCCATCTAGATATCAGTGGTGATGTGTGTCAATCCATCTAGATATCACTGGTGATGTATGTCAATCCATCTAGATATCAGTGGTGATGTGTATGTCAATCCATCTCGATATCATTGGTGATGTATGTCAATCCATCTAGATATCAGTGGTGATGTGTATATCAATCCATCTCGATATCAGTGGTGATGTGTGTCAATCCATCTAGATATCAGTGGTGATGTATGTCAATCCATCTAGATATCAGTGGTGATGTGTGTCAATCCATCTAGATATCAGTGGTGATGTGTGTCAATCCATCTAGATATCAGTGGGGATGTGTGTCAATCCATCTAGATATCAGTGGTGATGTGTGTCAATCCATCTAGATATCAGTGGTGATGTGTGTGTCAATCCATCTAAATATCAGTGGTGGTGTATGTCAATCCATCTAGATATCAGTGGTGGTGTATGTCAATCCATCTAGATATCAGTGGTGATGTGTATGTCAATCCATCTAGATATCAGTGGTGATGTCTGTCAATCCATCTAGATATCAGTGGTGATGTCTGTCAATCCATCTAGATATCAGTGGTGATGTGTGTCAATCCATCTAGATATCATTGGTGTGTATGTCAATCCATCTAGATATCAGTGGTGATGTATGTCAATCCATCTAGATATCAGTGGTGATGTGTGTCAATCCATCTAGATATCAGTGGTGATGTGTGTCAATCCATCTAGATATCAGTGGTGATGTGTGTCAATCCATCTAGATATCATTGGTGGTGTATGTCAATCCATCTAGATATCAGTGGTGATGTGTGTCAATCCATCTAGATATCAGTGGTGATGTATGTCAATCCATCTAGATATCAGTGGTGTTGTGTATGTCAATCTATCTAGATATCAATGGTGATGTATGTCAATCCATCTAGATATCAGTGGTGATGTGTGTCAATCCATCTAGATATCACTGGTGATGTATGTCAATCCATCTAGATATCAGTGGTGATGTGTATGTCAATCCGTCTAGATATCAGTGGTGATTTGTGTCAATCCATCTCGATATCAGTGGTGATGTGTATGTCAATCAATCTAGATATCAGTGGTGATGTGTGTCAATCCATCTAGATATCAGTGGTGATGTGTGTGTCAATCCATCTAAATATCAGTGGTGGTGTATGTCAATCCATCTAGATATCAATGGTGGTGTATGTCAATCCATCTAGATACCAGTGGTGATGTGTATGTCAATCCATCTAGATATCAGTGGTGATGTCTGTCAATCCATCTAGATATCAGTGGTGATGTGTATATCAATCCATCTAGATATCAGTGGTGAAGTGTGTCAATCCATCTATATATCAGTGGTGATGTATGTCAATCCATCTAGATATCAGTGGTGATGTATGTCAATCCATCTAGATATCAGTGGTGATGTATGTCAATCCATCTAGATATCAGTGGTGTTGTGTATGTCAATCCATCTAGATATCAATGGTGATGTATGTCAATCCATCTAGATATCAGTGGTGATGTGTGTCAATCCATCTAGATATCAGTGGTGTTGTGTATGTCAATCCATCTAGATATCAATGGTGATGTATGTCAATCCATCTAGATATCAGTGGTGATGTGTGTCAATCCATCTAGATATCACTGGTGATGTATGTCAATCCATCTAGATATCAGTGGTGATGTGTATGTCAATCCATCTCGATATCATTGGTGATGTATGTCAATCCATCTAGATATCAGTGGTGATGTGTATATCAATCCATCTCGATATCAGTGGTGATGTGTGTCAATCCATCTAGATATCAGTGGTGATGTATGTCAATCCATCTAGATATCAGTGGTGATGTGTGTCAATCCATCTAGATATCAGTGGTGATGTGTGTCAATCCATCTAGATATCAGTGGGGGTGTATGTCAATCCATCTAGATATCAGTGGTGGTGTGTGTCAATCCATCTAGATATCAGTGGTGATGTGTGTGTCAATCCATCTAAATATCAGTGGTGGTGTATGTCAATCCATCTAGATATCAGTGGTGGTGTATGTCAATCCATCTAGATATCAGTGGTGATGTGTATGTCAATCCATCTAGATATCAGTGGTGATGTCTGTCAATCCATCTAGATATCAGTGGTGATGTCTGTCAATCCATCTAGATATCAGTGGTGATGTGTGTCAATCCATCTAGATATCATTGGTGTGTATGTCAATCCATCTAGATATCAGTGATGTGTATGTCAATCCATCTAGATATCAGTGGTGATGTGTATGTCAATCCATCTAGATATCAGTGGTGATGTGTATGTCAATCCATCTAGATATCAGTGATGTGTATGTCAATCCATCTAGATATCAGTGGTGATGTGTATGTCAATCCATCTAGATATCAGTGGTGATGTGTATGTCAATCCATCTAGATATCAGTGGTGATGTGTGTCAATCCATCTAGATATCATTGGTGATGTATGTCAATCCATCTAGATATCAGTGGTGATGTGTGTCAATCCATCTAGATATCATTGGTGATGTATGTCAATCCATCTAGATATCAGTGGTGATGTGTGTCAATCCATCTAGATATCAGTGGTGATGTGTGTCAATCCATCTAGATATCAGTGGTGATGTATGTCAATCCATCTAGATATCAGTGGTGTTGTGTATGTCAATCCATCTAGATATCAATGGTGATGTATGTCAATCCATCTAGATATCAGTGGTGATGTGTGTCAATCCATCTAGATATCACTGGTGATGTATGTCAATCCATCTAGATATCAGTGGTGATGTGTATGTCAATCCGTCTAGATATCAGTGGTGATTTGTGTTAATCCATCTCGATATCAGTGGTGATGTGTATGTCAATCAATCTAGATATCAGTGGTGATGTGTGTCAATCCATCTAGATATCAGTGGTGATGTGTGTGTCAATCCATCTAAATATCAGTGGTGGTGTAT
Organism: Glandiceps talaboti; assembly: GCF_964340395.1. Taxonomy (NCBI): domain Eukaryota; kingdom Metazoa; phylum Hemichordata; class Enteropneusta; family Spengelidae; genus Glandiceps; species Glandiceps talaboti. Next base: position 22,425,715 of record NC_135561.1, on the reverse strand, counting down.
GTCAATCCATCTAGATATCAATGGTGGTGTATGTCAATCCATCTAGATACCAGTGGTGATGTGTATGTCAATCCATCTAGATATCAGTGGTGATGTCTGTCAATCCATCTAGATATCAGTGGTGATGTGTATATCAATCCATCTAGATATCAGTGGTGAAGTGTGTCAATCCATCTATATATCAGTGGTGATGTATGTCAATCCATCTAGATATCAGTGGTGATGTATGTCAATCCATCTAGATATCACTGGTGATGTATGTCAATCCATCTAGATATCAGTGGTGATGTATGTCAATCCATCTAGATATTAGTGGTGATGTGTGTCAATCCATCTAGATATCAGTGGTGATGTATGTCAATCCATCTAGATATCAGTGATGTGTATGTCAATCCATCTAGATATCAGTGGTGATGTATGTCAATCCATCTAGATATCAGTGGTGATGTATGTCAATCCATCTAGATATCATTGGTGTGTGTGTCAATCCATCTAGATATCAGTGGTGATGTATGTCAATCCATCTAGATATCAGTGGTGATGTATGTCAATCCATCTAGATATCAGTGGTGATGTGTGTCAATCCATCTAGATATCAGTGGTGATGTGAGTCAATCCATCTAGATATCAGTGGTGGTGTGTGTCAATCCATCTAGATATCAGTGGTGATGTGTGTCAATCCATCTAGATATCAATGGTGATGTGTGTCAATCCATCTAGATATCAGTGGTGATGTGTGTCAACCCATCTAGATATCAGTGGTGATGTGTGTGTCAATCCATCTAGATATCAGTGGTGATGTGTGTCAACCCATCTAGATATCAGTGGTGATGTGTGTCAACCCATCTAGATATCAGTGGTGATGTGTGTCAATCCATCTAGATATCAGTGGTGATGTGTGTCAATCCATCTAGATATCAGTGGTGTTGTATGTCAATCCATCTAGATATCAGTGGTGATGTGTGTGTCAATCCATCTAGATATCACTGGTGATGTATGTCAATCCATCTAGATATCAGTGTTGATGTGTGTCAATCCATCTAGATATCAGTGGTGATGTGTGTCAATCCATCTAGATATCAGTGGTGGTGTGTGTCAATCCATCTAGATATCAGTGGTGATGTGTGTCAATCCATCTAGATATCAGTGGTGGTGTGTGTCAATCTATCTAGATATCAGTGGTGATGTGTGTCAATCCATCTAGATATCAGTGGTGGTGTATGTCAATCCATCTAGATATCAGTGGTGATGTGTGTGTCAATCCATCTAGATATCACTGGTGATGTATGTCAATCCATCTAGATATCAGTGGTGATGTATGTCAATCCATCTAGATATCAGTGGTGATGTGTGTCAATCCATCTAGATATCATTGGTGTGTATGTCAATCCATCTAGATATCAGTGGTGATGTGTGTGTCAATCCATCTAGATATCACTGGTGATGTATGTCAATCCATCTAGATATCAGTGGTGATGTGTGTCAATCCATCTAGATATCAGTGGTGATGTGTGTCAATCCATCTAGATATCAGTGGTGATGTGTGTCAATCCATCTAGATATCAGTGGTGGTATGTGTCACTCCATCTAGATATCAGTGGTGATGTGTGTCAATCCATCTAGATATCAGTGGTGGTGTGTGTCAATCCATCTAGATATCAGTGGTGATGTGTGTCAATCCATCTAGATATCAATGGTGATGTGTGTCAATCCATCTAGATATCAGTGGTGATGTGTGTCAACCCATCTAGATATCAGTGGTGATGTGTGTGTCAATCCATCTAGATATCAGTGGTGATGTGTGTCAACCCATCTAGATATCAGTGGTGATGTGTGTCAACCCATCTAGATATCAGTGGTGATGTGTGTCAATCCATCTAGATATCAATGGTGGTGTATGTCAATCCATCTAGATACCAGTGGTGATGTGTATGTCAATCCATCTAGATATCAGTGGTGATGTCTGTCAATCCATCTAGATATCAGTGGTGATGTGTATATCAATCCATCTAGATATCAGTGGTGAAGTGTGTCAATCCATCTATATATCAGTGGTGATGTATGTCAATCCATCTAGATATCAGTGGTGATGTATGTCAATCCATCTAGATATCAGTGGTGATGTATGTCAATCCATCTAGATATCACTGGTGATGTATGTCAATCCATCTAGATATCAGTGATGTGTATGTCAATCCATCTAGATATTAGTGGTGATGTATGTCAATCCATCTAGATATCAGTGGTGATGTATGTCAATCCATCTAGATATCAGTGGTGATGTATGTCAATCCATCTAGATATCAGTGGTGTTGTGTATGTCAATCCATCTAGATATCAATGGTGATGTATGTCAATCCATCTAGATATCAGTGGTGATGTGTATGTCAATCCATCTCGATATCATTGGTGATGTATGTCAATCCATCTAGATATCAGTGGTGATGTGTATATCAATCCATCTCGATATCAGTGGTGATGTGTGTCAATCCATCTAGATATCAGTGGTGATGTATGTCAATCCATCTAGATATCAGTGGTGATGTGTGTCAATCCATCTAGATATCAGTGGTGATGTGTGTCAATCCATCTAGATATCAGTGGGGGTGTATGTCAATCCATCTAGATATCAGTGGTGGTGTGTGTCAATCCATCTAGATATCAGTGGTGATGTGTGTGTCAATCCATCTAAATATCAGTGGTGGTGTATGTCAATCCATCTAGATATCAGTGGTGGTGTATGTCAATCCATCTAGATATCAGTGGTGATGTGTATGTCAATCCATCTAGATATCAGTGGTGATGTCTGTCAATCCATCTAGATATCAGTGGTGATGTCTGTCAATCCATCTAGATATCAGTGGTGATGTGTGTCAATCCATCTAGATATCATTGGTGTGTATGTCAATCCATCTAGATATCAGTGATGTGTATGTCAATCCATCTAGATATCAGTGGTGATGTGTATGTCAATCCATCTAGATATCAGTGGTGATGTGTATGTCAATCCATCTAGATATCAGTGATGTGTATGTCAATCCATCTAGATATCAGTGGTGATGTGTATGTCAATCCATCTAGATATCAGTGGTGATGTGTATGTCAATCCATCTAGATATCAGTGGTGATGTGTGTCAATCCATCTAGATATCATTGGTGATGTATGTCAATCCATCTAGATATCAGTGGTGATGTGTGTCAATCCATCTAGATATCATTGGTGATGTATGTCAATCCATCTAGATATCAGTGGTGATGTGTGTCAATCCATCTAGATATCAGTGGTGATGTGTGTCAATCCATCTAGATATCAGTGGTGATGTATGTCAATCCATCTAGATATCAGTGGTGTTGTGTATGTCAATCCATCTAGATATCAATGGTGATGTATGTCAATCCATCTAGATATCAGTGGTGATGTGTGTCAATCCATCTAGATATCACTGGTGATGTATGTCAATCCATCTAGATATCAGTGGTGATGTGTATGTCAATCCGTCTAGATATCAGTGGTGATTTGTGTTAATCCATCTCGATATCAGTGGTGATGTGTATGTCAATCAATCTAGATATCAGTGGTGATGTGTGTCAATCCATCTAGATATCAGTGGTGATGTGTGTGTCAATCCATCTAAATATCAGTGGTGGTGTATGTCAATCCATCTAGATATCAATGGTGGTGTATGTCAATCCATCTAGATACCAGTGGTGATGTGTATGTCAATCCATCTAGATATCAGTGGTGATGTCTGTCAATCCATCTAGATATCAGTGGTGATGTGTATATCAATCCATCTAGATATCAGTGGTGAAGTGTGTCAATCCATCTATATATCAGTGGTGATGTATGTCAATCCATCTAGATATCAGTGGTGATGTATGTCAATCCATCTAGATATCACTGGTGATGTATGTCAATCCATCTAGATATCAGTGGTGATGTATGTCAATCCATCTAGATATTAGTGGTGATGTGTGTCAATCCATCTAGATATCAGTGGTGATGTATGTCAATCCATCTAGATATCAGTGATGTGTATGTCAATCCATCTAGATATCAGTGGTGATGTATGTCAATCCATCTAGATATCAGTGGTGATGTATGTCAATCCATCTAGATATCATTGGTGTGTGTGTCAATCCATCTAGATATCAGTGGTGATGTATGTCAATCCATCTAGATATCAGTGGTGATGTATGTCAATCCATCTAGATATCAGTGGTGATGTGTGTCAATCCATCTAGATATCAGTGGTGATGTGAGTCAATCCATCTAGATATCAGTGGTGGTGTGTGTCAATCCATCTAGATATCAGTGGTGGTGTGTGTCAATCCATCTAGATATCAGTGGTGATGTGTGTCAATCCATCTAGATATCAATGGTGATGTGTGTCAATCCATCTAGATATCAGTGGTGATGTGTGTCAACCCATCTAGATATCAGTGGTGATGTGTGTGTCAATCCATCTAGATATCAGTGGTGATGTGTGTCAACCCATCTAGATATCAGTGGTGATGTGTGTCAACCCATCTAGATATCAGTGGTGATGTGTGTCAATCCATCTAGATATCAGTGGTGATGTGTGTCAATCCATCTAGATATCAGTGGTGGTGTATGTCAATCCATCTAGATATCAGTGGTGATGTGTGTGTCAATCCATCTAGATATCACTGGTGATGTATGTCAATCCATCTAGATATCAGTGTTGATGTGTGTCAATCCATCTAGATATCAGTGGTGATGTGTGTCAATCCATCTAGATATCAGTGGTGGTGTGTGTCAATCCATCTAGATATCAGTGGTGATGTGTGTCAATCCATCTAGATATCAGTGGTGGTGTGTGTCAATCTATCTAGATATCAGTGGTGATGTGTGTCAATCCATCTAGATATCAGTGGTGGTGTATGTCAATCCATCTAGATATCAGTGGTGATGTGTGTGTCAATCCATCTAGATATCACTGGTGATGTATGTCAATCCATCTAGATATCAGTGGTGATGTATGTCAATCCATCTAGATATCAGTGGTGATGTGTGTCAATCCATCTAGATATCATTGGTGTGTATGTCAATCCATCTAGATATCAGTGGTGATGTGTGTGTCAATCCATCTAGATATCACTGGTGATGTATGTCAATCCATCTAGATATCAGTGGTGATGTGTGTCAATCCATCTAGATATCAGTGGTGATGTGTGTCAATCCATCTAGATATCAGTGGTGATGTGTGTCAATCCATCTAGATATCAGTGGTGGTATGTGTCACTCCATCTAGATATCAGTGGTGATGTGTGTCAATCCATCTAGATATCAGTGGTGGTGTGTGTCAATCCATCTAGATATCAGTGGTGATGTGTGTCAATCCATCTAGATATCAATGGTGATGTGTGTCAATCCATCTAGATATCAGTGGTGATGTGTGTCAACCCATCTAGATATCAGTGGTGATGTGTGTGTCAATCCATCTAGATATCAGTGGTGATGTGTGTCAACCCATCTAGATATCAGTGGTGATGTGTGTCAACCCATCTAGATATCAGTGGTGATGTGTGTCAATCCATCTAGATATCAGTGGTGATGTGTGTCAACCCATCTAGATATCAGTGGTGATGTGTATGTCAATCCATCTAGATATCAGTGGTGATGTGTGTCAATCCATCTAGATATCAGTGGTGATGTGTGTCAATCCATCTAGATATCAGTGGTGATGTGTGTCAATCCATCTAGATATCAGTGGTGATGTGTGTCAACCCATCTAGATATCAGTGGTGATGTGTGTGTCAATCCATCTAGATATCAGTGGTGATGTGTGTCAATCCATCTAGATATCAGTGGTGATGTGTGTCAATCCATCTAGATATCAGTGGTGATGTATGTCAATCCATCTAGATATCAGTGGTGATGTGAGTCAATCCATCTAGATATCAGTGGTGATGTATGTCAATCCATCTAGATATCAGTGGTGATGTGAGTCAATCCATCTAGAAATCAGTGGTGATGTGTATGTCAATCCATCTAGATATCAGTGGTGATGTGTGTCAATCCATCTAGATATCAGTGGTGATGTATGTCAATCCATCTAGATATCAGTGGTGATGTGAGTCAATCCATCTAGATATCAGTGGTGATGTGAGTCAATCCATCTAGATATCAGTGGTGATGTGAGTCAATCCATCTAGATATCAGTGGTGGTGTATGTCAATCCATCTAGATATCAGTGGTGATGTATGTCAATCCATCTAGATATCAGTGGTGATGTGTGTCAATCCATCTAGATATCAGTGGTGATGTATGTCAATCCATCTAGATATCAGTGGTGGTGTATGTCAATCCATCTAGATATCAGTGGTGGTGTATGTCAATCCATCTAGATATCAGTGGTGATGTGTATGTCAATCCATCTAGATATCAGTGGTGATGTGTATGTCAATCCATCTAGATATTAGTAGTGATGTATGTCAATCCATCTAGATATCAGTGGTGGTGTATGTCAATCCATCTAGATATCAGTGGTGATGTGTATGTCAATCCATCTAGATATCAGTGGTGATGTGTGTCAATCCATCTAGATATCAGTGGTGATGTATGTCAATCCATCTAGATATCAGTGGTGATGTGTGTCAATCCATCTAGATATCAGTGGTGGTGTGTGTCAATCCATCTAGTTATCAGTGGTGATGTGTATGTCAATCCATCTAGATATCAGTGGTGATGTGTGTCAATCCATCTAGATATCAGTGGTGATGTGTATGTCAATCCATCTAGATATCAGTGGTGATGTGTGTCAATCCATCTAGATATCAGTGGTGATGTATGTCAATCCATCTAGATATCATTGGTGATGTATGTCAATCCATCTAGATATCAGTGGTGATGTGTGTCAATCCATCTAGATATCAGTGGTGATGTGAGTCAATCCATCTAGATATCAGTGGTGATGTGTGTCAATCCATCTAGATATCAGTGGTGATATATGTCAATCCATCTAGATATCAGTGGTGATGTATGTCAATCCATCTAGATATCACTGGTGATGTATGTCAATCCATCTAGATATCAGTGGTGATGTGTGTCAATCCATCTAGATATTAGTGGTGTTACTTTTACACTTAAACAATTGTATGCAGGTAATTCTTAAGGAATCATTGTATATAACACCTACATGTACATTTTTTTATTTCTATTGTAGTTGTCAGAAGCAAACTGAAATTATCTGTGAGTGATAGTTTTGATGTTAAGCAAGTAATACGTTGGTTTACATATCAGTTTACAATAGCAGCTGTAACTTCATCCAACACAATAAGGTCAGTAGCAGATGAGAAAGTTTTATCTATAGCTTAGTTTAGTTTAGCTTAGGTATAGCTTAGTTTAGCCTAGGTTAGCTTAGTTTAGTTTAGCTATAGCTTAGTCTAGTTTAGCTTAGGTATGGCTTAGTTTAGCCTAGGTTAGCTTAGTTTAGTTTAGCTATAGCTTAGTTTAGTTTAGCTTAGGTATGGCTTAGTTTAGCCTAGGTATAGCTTAGTTTAGTTTAGCTATAGTTTAGTTTAGTTTAGCTTAGGTTAGCTTAGTTTAGTTTAGTTTAGCTTATGTTAGCTTAGTTTAGCTTAGGTTAGCTTAGTTTAGCTTAGTTTAGCTATTAACTTAGCTTTGGCTGGGCTAGCTTGGCTGGGCTTGCTTTGCTAATATGTAAAGCATGTTTTTCTTAATCACAGCACCCATAACAGTCACTATTGCACCTAAGAAGCCTTAGTGTAGCTCAGTACTCATTGCATTATTACATCCCAATAGGCAATCCTTGATACTAAATCTTTATAATAATAAAATTGTTCAATATCTTTGACATTTTCAATCTAACAGACACCATTAAACTGTATACACCCACATTTTAGCTATTTGCTATTAAGAGAGTAATTGACCTTGAAACCTTCATCTTCAAGGTATAATAGTTTAGGGTTATGTCTTGTATGAAGACTTGATAACAGTTTAGGGTTATGTCTTGTATGTAGACTTGATAACAGTTTAGGGTTATGTCTTGTATGAAGTGTCAGGGGGTCAAGAATTGTGTCAAGGGTCAAAAATTGTGCCAGGGGTCAAGGATTGTGTCGGGGGTCAAGATTTGTGTGCACATATTTGGGTTTCAGTTGATGACAATGAATGACTACTATGATGTATAACATTCTGAAATATTGACACAATTATTATTAATAACAGTTTAATTGATGTTTTTGCTATTCAGGTTTTACAGTTTGGATTCAGGGTTTCTTGTTTATGTCTTTGAGTTTGACCATGACAATATGTTACATGTGGCAGAAGACCAAGAAACTGGCGCTGTCATTTTGTGGAATCAATCAGTTTTATACCAATTACAGGTAGGAATCAATTAGTTTTATACCAATTACAGGTAGGAATCAATCAGTTTTATACCAATTACAGGTAGGAATTAATCAGTTTTATACCAATTACAGGTAGGAATTAATCAGTTTTATACCAATTACAGGTAGGAATCAATCAGTTTTATACCAATTACAGGTAGGAATCAATCGGTTTTATACGAATTATAGGTAGGAATCAATCAGTTTTATCCCAATTACAGGTAGGAATTAATCAGTTTTATACCAATTACAGGTAGGAATCAATCGGTTTTATACCAATTACAGGTAGGAATCAATCGGTTTTATCCCAATTACAGGTAGGAATCAATCAGTTTTATACCAATTACAGGTAGGAATCAATCAGTTTTATCCCAATTACAGGTAGGAATCAATTAGCTTTATACCAATTACAGGTAGGAATCAATCAGTTTTATACCTATTACAGGTAGGAATTAATCAGTTTTATACCAATTACAGGTAGGAATCAATCGGTTTTATCCCAATTACAGGTAGGAATCAATCAGTTTTATACCAATTACAGGTAGGAATCAATCAGTTTTATCCCAATTACAGGTAGGAATCAATTAGCTTTATACCAATTACAGGTAGGAATCAATCAGTTTTATACCTATTACAGGTAGGAATTAATCAGTTTTATACCAATTACAGGGAGAGAGAGAAAGGGATGGATGGATGGATGGATGGATGGATAGATAGATAGATAGATAGATAGATAGATAGATAGATAGATAGATAGATAGATAGATAGATAGATAGATAGATAGATAGATAGATAGATAGATAGATAGATAGATAGATAGATAGATAGATAGATAGATAGATAGATAGATAGATAGATAGATAGATAGATAGATGGCTGACTGACTACTAAGAACCTACAACTGACAAATTAAGTATATGATGCCAGTAGTTGACAATAACATGTGAGAGGTGGTGTCTGTACGTAGCTAGAGTACATGGGCTGAGATCGGTAAGTTTTTCACTGTAACTATGTACAAAAGGAGCTCACAGCTAGAGTACATGGGCTGAGATCGGTAAGGTTTTCCACTGTAACTATGTACAAAAGGAGCTCACAGCTAGAGTACATGGGCCGGTGAGATCGGTAAGTTTTTCCACTGTAACTATGTACAAAAGGAGCTCACAGCTAGAGTACATGGGCTGAGATCAGTAAGTTTTTAGTCCCCGCGGACGAAGTCCAGAACGGGGACTTATGGTTTGGGTTCCGTCTGTCCGCCCGTCCGTCCGTCCGTCCGTCCGTCCGTCCGTCCGCAGCCGTTTCTTGGAGATGCCTGGACCGATTTTTTTCAAACTTGGTACAGGGGCAACATGCTATGGCATACATATGCACGTCAATTTGTTTTATGATACGATCCAATATGGCCTCCTAGCAATTTTGTTTGCGAATTTTCCCTGTCTAAAGCCATAACTCAGACATGCTTTAACAGATCTCATTCAAAGTTGGTATTAGGACAGTGTTCTATGACATACATGTGCATATCCATTTTCGTCATGATACGATCCAATATGGCTGCCTGGCAGCCATTTTGTTTGTGAATTTTCCATGTCCAAAGCCATTACTAAGACATGCTTGAACAGATCTCATTCAAAGTTGGTATTAGGACAGCGTTCTATGACATACATGTGCATATCCATTTTCGTCGTGATACGATCCAATATGGCTGCCTGGCAGCCATTTTGTTTGTGAATTTTCCATGTCCACAGCCATAACTCAGACTCCATTTTCATCGTGATATGATCCCCCATACCCAACCAATCCTTTATTGTTGGAGGCATATTCCATGTCCAACAAGCACACACAACATATCTAAGTCTGTTTGTTTTAGGTTCACAAATGTTGTTGCGTGATCAGAGTAGTGATAATTCCTTAAAACCCAATTATAGCGGGGACTATGTCATTCTCAATGACTTGTTCCACTATAACTGTGTACAAAAGGAGCTCACAGCTAGAGTACATGGGCTGAGATCGGTAAGTTTTTCCACTGTAACTGTGAACAAAAGGAGCTCACAGCTAGAGTACATGGGCTGAGATCGGTAAGTTTTTCCACTGTAACTGTGTTCAAAAGGAGCTCACAGCTAGAGTACATGGGCTGAGATCGGTAAGTTTTTCCACTGTAACTGTGTACAAAAGGAGCTCACAGCTAGAGTACATGGGCTGAGATCGGTAAGTTTTTCCACTGTAACTGTGTACAAAAGGAGCTCACAGCTAGAGTACATGGGCTGAGATCGGTAAGTTTTTCCACTATAACTGTGTACAAAAGGAGCTCACAGCTAGAGTACATGGGCTGAGATCGGTAAGTTTTTCCACTATAACTGTGTACAAAAGGAGCTCACAGCTAGAGTACATGGGCTGAGATCGGTAAGTTTTTCCACTGTAACTGTGTTCAAAAGGAGCTCACAGCTAGAGTACATGGGCTGAGATCGGTAAGTTTTTCCACTATAACTGTGTACAAAAGGAGCTCACAGCTAGAGTACATGGGCTGAGATCGGTAAGTTTTTCCACTGTAACTGTGTACAAAAGGAGCTCACAGCTAGAGTACATGGGCTGAGATCGGTAAGTTTTTCCACTATAACTGTGTACAAAAGGAGCTCACAGTTAGTGGAAATGCTTAACCAATCTATGCTACCAATTCATCGACTTCAAGATATTAATACTGTAACAATGAATTCCTAATCATATACAAACACAATTTCCAATGTTCCAATCAGTGAGGTATCTTTGGCATTTTGTACCAACAGAGATGTACTTGTCTCGTTGATATTGGTACAAACTGGTTTGTGTAGTTGTCTAGTTGATATTGGTAAAAACTGGATTGATGTAGTTGTCTAGTTGATATTGGTAGGTTCCAGTGGACTAAAGCTAGTCATTTTTCCTGGCACCTGCTGCTATCAACTGAATAATTCATCAATTAACTGCAAGCTATGCACTCCATGCAAGGCTCTCATATGTAAAAGTAACCTTCTAGTATATGCAGACTTTCATATTGTTCCTTGTTTCTGGAAAGATGTCTTCTTTGGAGATTAGTTAGCTTTCTTCAATTTATTCATAGCATCTATGCAGTCATTTGTGTTTCAATCATGTGATGTGTATGCCATCCATTATTTTAAGCCATATTTTCATTTTCTGTGACAGATGTGTGCACAAGACAGACTTGTCGCTGAATATCTTCTGACAAATGACATCTCTAAACTTCATCAAAGATATGGAGACATATACATAGCAATAAAGTCCATAGTGGAAGCAAGTAGACAGAAAACAGAGAAATGTGTACTAGCTGTTGATGGCATTTCATCAATTTGTAAATATATATTACAGTCACCACTATCATTGGTAGCCATTCATAAAGTAAGTGTGCACAACTCTACATTTATGTATACTTGGGTGTATGTGTGTGTTGAAGGTTTTATCTGCCAGTGTATGTATGTGTGTGTTGAAGGTTTTATCTGCCAGTGTATATATGTGTGTGTTGAAGGTTTTATCTGACAGTGTATGTATGTGTGTGCTGTAGGTTTTATCTGCCAGTGTATGTTTTTGTGTTGAAGGTTTTATCTGCCTGTGTATGTATATGTGTGTTGAAGGTTTTATGTGCCTGTGTATGTATGTGTGTGTTGAAGTGCCAGTGTATGTATGTGTGTGTTGAAGGTTTTATCTGCCTGTGTATGTATGTGTGTTGAAGGTTTTATCTGCCAGTATATGCATGTGTGTTGTAGGTTTTATCTGCTAGTGTATGTATGTGTGTGCTGTAGGTTTTATCTGCTAGTGTATGTATGTGTGTGTTGAAGGTTTTATCTGCCAGTGCATGTATGTGTGTGCTGTAGGTTTTATCTGCTAGTGTATGTATGTGTGTTGTAGGTTTTATCTGCCAGTGCATGTATGTGTGTGCTGTAGGTTTTATCTGCCAGTGTATGTATGTGTGTGTTGAAGGTTTTATCTGACAGTGTATGTATGTGTGTGTTGAAGGTTTTATCTGCCAGTGTATGTTTTTGTGTTGAAGGTTTTATCTGCCTGTGTATGTATGTGTGTGTTGAAGGTTTTATGTGCCTGTGTATGTATGTGTGTGTTGAAGTGCCTGTGTATGTATGTGTGTGTTGAAGGTTTTATCTGCCAGTATATGCATGTGTGTTGTAGGTTTTATCTGCTAGTGTATGTATGTGTGTGCTGTAGGTTTTATCTGCTAGTGTATGTATGTGTGTGTTGAAGGTTTTATCTGCCAGTGCATGTATGTGTGTGCTGTAGGTTTTATCTGCTAGTGCATGTATGTGTGTGTTGAAGGTTTTATCTGCCAGTGTATGTATGTGTGTGTTGAAGGTTTTATCTGACAGTGTATGTATGTGTGTGTTGAAGGTTTTATCTGCCAGTGTATGTTTTTGTGTTGAAGGTTTTATCTGCCTGTGTATGTATGTGTGTGTTGAAGGTTTTATGTGCCTGTGTATGTATGTGTGTGTTGAAGTGCCTGTGTATGTATGTGTGTGTTGAAGGTTTTATCTGCCAGTATATATTTTTCTCCCTGTGTCTGTGGTTTTATATACCATTGTTTGTCTGTATTTGTATTTGTGTTTGTGTTTGTGTTTGTGTTTGTGTTTGTGTTTGTGTTTGTGTTTGTGTTTGTGTTTGTGTTTGTGTTTGTGCATGTGTATGTGTATATATATATGTGTGTGTGTGTGTGTGTGTGTGTGTGTGTGTGTGTGTGTTATACACTGTCATGTACTTAAAATTGATTAGTGAATACCTTGTTATATTTTCACAGTGCAAGAACTCCAACAACATTACTCAGAACATGAGAGTAGGCCAAGTTTTAGAAGAAAGTGGTAATGTTAGTTGTACACAAAATCAGTTAAATGAGGATACAGTTGAATTACTTGGACAATATTGGACATTGCAACAAATAAAGCAAGCTAGTGACAACAGTTAAACCACTAGTCTTGTACAATATTAAAAGTGCCAAATAGTTTAAGCCACTGTCACTCTGATAAGGATTGTCAACCAAGACATTATACTGCCACCTAGTGGTCAGCTGTAACTATGCAATTTGTCATTCTGATGAGGATCGTCAACCAAGACAGATCGAAAGCTCAATGCTAAAAACGTTTAACTGCTTGTGTCTTATGATTTTGTAAATCGTTTAAACCTACCAAGCGATGAATATTTTTGGTCATAAATAAAGATGTATTAATACTTAATACAGCTTGGCTTTTCTGTTTTTGTTAGCACAACTCAACTGATGTTCAGTAGTGCTGTAGGCATGGTGAAATGTCTGTGTGTGTGTGTGTGTGTGTGTGTGTGTGTTTTTAACGACTTAAAGTCAAAAATCAAAAGACTGATTGCCTTGGTATTTCTTTGGGACATTACCGGTACTTAGGGCGATGGAAAATTGTTCAAAATGAAAATGATTGCATCAGTGATGTATGTTTTGTGTCCAAAAATGTGACTTTCGGTCAAAAAACTTAAAACTACTTGGCAGATTGACCTGATATTTGGTGGGAACATTCTTAGGGGTGTTTAGATTAAGAATTGATTCCACCAGCAATATGCAAATTAGGGCTAAAAATGTGTCTTTTTGGTCAAAAATCTTTAATTCCAAAACTCTACTGAAAAGATTGGGCAGAAATTTAATGGAGATGTATCTGGGGTGTACAGATCATATAATGATCTCATCAGTGATATGCATATTAGATGTAAAAATGTGAATTTTGGTCAAAACCCTGTATCTCAAAAAGTACTTTGTCAGTGAGACTGAAACTTGGTGAGATGTTTCTATGAGTGTTATTCTACAGATTTTCTTCAATATATTTTGACACAATTGACCCTAGCAACCATGACCACGCCCTTGGTTATTATATTTTGGTCAAATGACAACATCATCTGGTAGGCAAATGAGTAATCATTCAAAAAATATGCAAATACCCCTAGCAACCATGGCCACGCCCATAGCAACAGGCAAATGGTGTATTTCACAGGGATTCTTACACAAGTGAACAGATTAAAAAAGTATGCAAATATGCCGAGCAACAAGACCGCATCCATGGCAACAGCCAAATGATCACATATTGCAAAGATGACATCAGGGATTAATAGACAAGAGAATAAATGTGTTTTTTTAAATATGTAATTGTGCCTAGCAACAAGACCACGCCCATAGCAACAGTAAAATTATTACGTATATTGCAAAGATAACATTAGTGATTCATTGACAAGTGAACGAACATTCAAAAAATGTATGCAAATATGTCTAGCAAGATGACCACGGCCATAGCAATAGCCAAGTGATCACGTATATTGCAAAGGTAACAAGAGGTTTGGCTAGGCATATGGATAATCATTCAGCAAATGAACACCTATACTAGCATTGATCAACATGTGGGTAAACATTTTTTTAAACTGTACATTTGTGCTACAATGCCATTAGTGCTATTTTTCAAAACATTTTGACTCAACTGGTTTTACCAACTGTGCCCTTAGTGCAACAGTGAAGTGAGTTCAAGTGATGTTATTTATAACAACAGAGACAGGTAGGCAAGTGAATAAAGAATAAAAAATGTATATAAATATGCCTAGCAACAAGACCACGCCCATAGCAACATCCAAATGATGGTTTATATTGCAAAGATGAAAACTGGGAAGGGTAGGTAAGTGAATAAAGATTCCGAAAATGTATGCAAATATGCCTAGCAACAAGACCAAGCCTGTAGCAACAGCCAAATATGGTTGTGTTACAATGCCACCGGCGCTATTTGTTTTGAAAAATGATGTGAAACCATGGACTCTGCAGTCTGTTTTTAACTTATTAAAATCAGTTTTAACAAAAGTTGTATGTATCATGACTGTCTTGTAATGTGTGTGTGTTTAATATGTATTCATAATAATTCAACATTACATTACAATTCTTTTGTTCTTTTATTTAGTTTAGAACAAGTGTGTATGTATGTGGGACATGTCTTATTTGCTTGTTCGTGGTTGGATCTGCAGACTGCAAAAAAAAGATCGACTCGAGGTATTAAGAGATTCGCGCGCTGACCAAATACAATTCTTTTCTTTCGTTTTTTGGCCTAATTATTAGATAAAGTTGTACTGCGAGAGAGAACTGTTTGACCTTTATTAACAAATTGACTTTGACCTTATTTACCTTTCTCAGGCTGGAGTAACGTCCATTTCGGAGTAATTATAAATGTATTGATTGGGATTATAAATATCTTTATTATCTTAAAAGATACTTGTTTCTCTGTCTACAAAAAATTATCGTCAACGCATTTGGGGATGTATAATGGAATTAACGGATTTCCCATTATTATCGCAATGGATTTAAGTATTTATCTTAAATCATCAAAACTCCCTCTAACTTTCATTTTTCCCCTTGATAAAGTTTGTGAAAATATGATTTGCTTTGGCCATGGACACGTGTTACTATTGACAAAACAAAGAAACTTCAATTCACGTAATTTATAACAAGTGACTTTGATGATGTATACTGCCATCTACGGGCAATCTTATATATACTTTTATCTTTTTAGATTGGCGTCATGTTCACTTTTGAACCAATAAATATGTTCAGGCAATAAAATATTCTCTAAATTATTTGCGGCAATATTTTTGTATGATTTCAATATTACGTTATCAAAATAACTCAAAGCTTTTCGATTTGAAAGAAATTCTTGAATGTGTAATGTAAGTAACAAATTTTCCTTCTGAGGCTCATTGAATCATTTTTCATCGCAATGGTGTACTTCCTTCAGTGTACAATGACAAGATAACTTGTGTACTTGGTATATAGCAAATTGAAAAATCTTACAATTTGCAGACTACTTTATCTTTGTATCTAAAGTTAAAAACAAAACCCACCTCTTGATAACTTCTTGACATTTGGTGAAAGAAATATAGAATAGACAAACACATATCGAAACATGATGGAAAATTCCAGAGAAATATAGAATAGAAACAATAAACCTACACACGTGTGTGCTTTGATAAAGATTTTATGATTAGCAAATTTAATGAAAATGTTTAGACCATAGACACTACAGGGTAGGGGGCGATGCTTTAACCATAGACACTGCAGGGTAGAGGGGGTGATGCTTAAACCATAGACACTGCAGGGTTGAAGGGGCGATGCTTTAACCATAGACACTGCAGGGTAGAGGGGGCGATGCTTTAACCATAGACACTGCAGGGTAGAGGGGGTGATGCTTGAACCATAGATACTGCAGGGTAGAAGGGGGTGATGCTTAAACCATAGACACTGCAGGGTAGAGGGGGTGATGCTTTAACCATAGACACTGCAGGGTAGAGGGGGGGTGCTTGAACCATAGACACTGCAGGGTAGAAGGGGCGATGCTTGTACCATAGACACTGCAGGGTAGAGGGGGTGATGCTTTAACCATAGACACTGCAGGGTAGAGGGGGGGGTGCTTGAACCATAGACACTGCAGGGTAGAGGGGGCGATGCTTGAACCATAGACACTGCAGGGTAGAGGGGGCGATGCTTAAACCATAGACACTGCAGGGTAGAGGGGGCGATGCTTAAACCATAGACAATGCAGGGTAGAGGGGGTGATGCTTAAACCATGGACACTGCAGGGTAGAGGGGGTGATGCTTAAACTATAGACACTGCAGGGTAGAGGGGGTGATGCTTGAACCATAGACACTGCAGGGTAGAGGGGGGGTGCTTGAACCATAGACACTGCAGGGTAGAAGGGGGCGATGCTTAAACCATAGACACTGCAGGGTAGAAGGGGCGGTGCTTTAACCATAGACACTGCAGGGTAGAAGGGGTGATGCTTTAACCATAGACACTGCAGGGTAGAAGGGGCGATGCTTTAACCATAGACACTGCAGGGTAGAGGGGGGGGGGTGCTTGAACCATAGACACTGCAGGGTAGGAGGGGGCGATGCTTTAACCATAGACACTGCAGGGTAGAAGGGGCGATGCTTAAACCATAGACACTGCAGGGTAGAGGGGGTGATGCTTGTACCATAGACACTGCAGGGTAGAGGGGGCGATGCTTTAACCATAGACACTGCAGGGTAGAGGGGGGCGATGCTTGAACCATAGACACTGCAGGGTAGAGGGGGCGATGCTTGAACTCAGTGTTTCATAGTTTTCCATTTATGATTAATTATATGTGGAATTTGCTAGCCTTACGGTCATTATAAGTTTTGGTGTCTAAAAACATACACTTCACCGAAGTGTGGCGAGAATGCTTTGAAAATGAAACAAATTAAATATAAACCAACCTCAACATCTATATCGTTGATGTAACCACAATTCAAGATGTCGTTGATGTAACCACAATTCAAGATGTCAAAATGTTTGTTTATATTGCCATGTTATTTTGTGAATTAAATAATATAAACATAATTAAACAGCATTCTTTTAAAGGAAAGACTATCTGAGAGAGCCAAACCCTTCACATCCACATTTTTTGTCGTGCCCCCTACCACTTTCTCCTCATCTTCCCCTGCCATAAAATTTAACTTGTTCCTAAAGGACTTGAGGGGGTTTGATATTGGTTCAAAGAGTCACAAATCAAGAGCAAACTATTTCAGACATAGGACTTTCAAGGTTCTATTCTTATCATTCGTTCTCCTCCCATCCCCTACCCCCATCGACCACTCCCATCTCCCTACCCCCATCGACCACTCCCACCCCCTACCCCCATCGACCACTTCCATCCCCCTACCCCCATCGACCACTCCCATCCCCCTACCCCCATCGACCACTTCCATCCCCCTACCCCCATCTTCCACTCCCGTAAATCCTGTGCGTCCACTAGATAATTTGCCCACTATATGCAAATAAAGTAGGAAAGATGCTGAAATCTATAGCTAGCTACGCTGAATACTCTAATAGCCATTATGGTACACAAGTGGTGCAAGGTATACACTCATTCAGTATAATGATGCTTTACTTGCCAGAATCAAAAACATACCGAGTAATAATTACATGGATTGGGAAAGGGAAAACGGAACATGCCTAGTTAACGGCCACTCCGCTTATTTATCTAGTGTATGGCAAAATTTGAAGATCTGTGGGCAAACTGTCTGCATTGTCTGGAAATAAGTGTGTTACTAAAGTTGACTATTCACAACCTCAAGAACGCCACAAAAAGTGTTATCACTAAATACTTGCTAATCCCAATAAATGTGCCTGTTTATATATATATATATATATATATATATATATATATATATATATATATATATATATATATATATATATATATATATATATATAAAATATATATATAATATATATATATATATATATAATATATATATATATATTTATATATATATATATATATATATATATATATATATATATATATATATATATATATATATATATATATATATATATATATATATATATATATATATATATATATATATATAAACAGGCACTTCATTAGAAGTGAACGAAAATTAAGTACAAATGTGTGACACAAAGTGATGTGAGTAGAATTGGAGAAATTATAATATGACAAGCTTGGTTAGTCGTTGAACTGAAGATAATCTATGTACATCTTATGTAATGTATACTATTGTTTCTACATGCTATATTCCTAATGCTGTCGGCAATTGTAAACATACTTTACTGTGAGTTGACCTACGCAGTATGTCTTACTAATTCTCTGTGAATGTACCACCAATATCTTGAACAGTCTTTTGACATTGTGGGTCGTTGCCCTAAAAACTATATCATTGTTGTCAGCTAAACAGATTCTCTTAGACGACATTTCATTTTTTCACCTGCTGAACCACATTATATTAAAAGACCATTTATGAATGTAAGTTATCAAAAAATATACCATTCTTTAATATTGTGAAATTAAACGTAAGACTTGCAAAAAGATTGAATAGCATATTGCCAAAAGAAAAGACTGTCTTCCAAAGTTTTGTGCATAATGGGACAATTATGAAGTCTGAGTGAATTTGTTCCCTACCTCTGCACTGCACTGGGATATGAAGTCTGAGTGAATTTGTTCCCTACCTCTGCACTGTACCGGGATATGAAGTCTGAGTGAATTTGTTCCCTACCTCTGCACTGTACCGGGATATGAAGTCTGAGTGAATTTGTTCCCTACCTCTGCACTGTACCGGGATATGAAGTCTGAGTGAATTTGTTCCCTACCTCTGCACTGTACCGGGATATGAAGTCTGAGTGAATTTGTTCCCTACCTCTGCACTGTACCGGTTTTTTTTCAAATTTGTTTTTAGATGTGTGCATAGTTGTGTCACGTGTTATTTTTGCACTTGTGTTGCTGTAATTTGTCTACCTCTAAAACATTTATTTAAAAAAGCAAAAAACACACAAAAACA